>NC_143385.1:82597484-82944984 GCF_980474605.1 Leiobunum rupestre
GTCAATTAAATTAAATTTTTGGTTTTAAATATTAATTTAATTTAAAGTCTAGTTTACATTCCCCGAAACTAAATTTCATAATCAATTTGCCAAGAAAAAGTGGTATAAAACGTTAAAATAATCAAGTTTTATCGAGTACAATTTAATCTCCTACAAGTTTCCCGTACACGTTTTCAAGAGGCTGGCTTAATCAGTCTATTCTGAAGACGTTAGGCGAAATGGTGCCAGAAATCTTGAGACAGGTCAAGTTCGTTCTCCCTTCAAGAAAATACGAGATAACACGGAGAAAGCCATTTTTTGGCAAAGATATTACGAGTGCAATTTTTATTATTTTTAAAAATTGTATTGGATTTCAATCGTAACTTCGAGGATCTAACCATTGGGGGGAAAATAATGATTTAAAAAAAAGTGATTTTGATTTATCATCATTTAAAATTATTTAAATAAATAATTACACTGATACCGGAGACCTCGCAATTTATCGGGGATTTTCTAGAGGAAATTCCAAGTTCATTATGCTATCTTAAATTTCAAGTTCATTTCGCAGTTATCAGATCTGTGGCTCTTGTTTTTTTGAAATCCTATCTCCACAACAAAAATAATTATTTATTTCTCAATAATATCTTTAACTCCTAGAGTACCGATAATTTTCGAAAAAATTTAAACACGTATCGGGTATTTTCTGAGTTGGTTTTCTCAGTATTGATCCCCAAAAACACCGTAAAATCGGGAGTTGTACCTTATTTTCTTGAAATCCAGATGAAAGCGCAATCCGTTCCAAGGTCAGTTTAGTTAATTTAGTTTTCTTTTATTTCTCTAAACCCGTTCTATTATAGCGGAATATCGTATTTTGTATTTTAACTCTCATCTCTTACAATTAAAACATTTATCTTAATCGAATCGAATATATAAGTCTACCCACGAAACCAATTTAGAAATTCCAAAAAATTTCTTGAAAATAGTTAATTTTTTATTTCAACTTAGGGATAATTATTATGGTAAGATGATTCTTAACCATAGCTTATTATTAACTTTTGATTATTCTATTAATTTAAGTTCAAGGATTTTATGGCGAAATATCGTAGTTCACCCCTTTTTAGCCTTATCCCCACTAGCTATAGAGGGGATGAGGCTGTTATTTTCGACGCTGTCGTAGGTGCTGGTGTAAGTGAAATCAGAGCCGGGCTAGCACCGAATGCTACCCCGCTAAACATAATTTTAAACGGCAGTATCTAAAGATTTAATTGGGGTGTCGTTCTATTGGTATTAATATACTCTATCTAACTATGTCAGCAGTGGCGTATATAAGGACCCCGCACAGGGCTTCAGGGGCCCCTAAATTCCTATCAAATAATATGTTAGGTAACGACTAAAACCCAGTAATAAGTAATGGGCCTAGTGTGTCTTAGCTACGCCACTGCGTGTCAGTGCCGCCACGGTTTGAATAATCAAAAGGGAGTTTCGTCCCTCAAATGAAAAAAACGGCAATTGGTTGTAGCCGAGGCTTAGTGTTTTTTTCGATGTACTTGGTTCCTCTTTGAGATATGGCATTGAAAATTGATATACTGTTAGAACTAAAAGTGTCTGGTGCGATAAACAGCATTTTCAAACCAGAAGAAATACCTAATTTGAATACATTTTCTGTTTGTCTTAAGGATTTGGAATTTCTATCAATTATAAAAGACCTTTTAGCGCTACATGATTTAGCTTTTACATTTAAAAATTGTTTCCCCGGGAAAAGATATTGGGATGAGGCTAATATTATGGCCAGTGCCCCCTTGTTTATACGTAATTCGTGTTAGTCTTCCTTGATCTCCGCGATAATGTCGTCCGATTATTTAGCGAATGTAGTTCCGTGTTCTCAGTTTCCAATTAGTGATAACGCGTTTAAAAACTTTAAATGCATAATTGCCTAAGCTGTAATAAAGGCGCGTGCACGCCTCCCTGCAAGTGGACAACGTGTTAGGATGTTTTTAAAACATTCGGCTTCACTTTTTCCACTAATAAAAATCGTTATTACATTAAAACCATTTAAAGTAGGGATGTACCGATATATCGGCCTATTTTTCTAATACCGGTATCGACCATTATCGGCTTAAAGGGAATATAACCTCAAGTCTTTTTTAAGGTTTTTTTTATGTTTTTTATGTTAACAATTTAGGCGGGAAATCACTAACCAGCGCCAAAAATACCTGAAGCCATAGGAGGGAGCGGGAAATGGTCGAAGTGTTGGTGTTCCACACCAAAAAACCTGAGGCTATATTCCCTTTAAGGGAAGCCGATATTGGCCGATACCGGTATTAGAAATATATTTCCAGAAAAATTTAAAAATTCTCGATTAACTAATAATTTTTATTTGATTGGCCGCGACCCGTACGCCAGACATCAGAAGCTAGATCATACCTTTTTTAGACAGGGGTTTACAAATAAAAAAAAACGATATTCGATTTGTGATAGAAAAAATGTATCGCGTAAAATGAAAAGAAACATATTCGGATATGCTCTTGCAAAACTTTTTTCATAAAAAATTAGAATTAAATGATATGACAGTGCACTGAACAGTCTTTTACAATGATTTTATCATCTACACTACTGTTATGATAGATCACTTTGTTTATATCGGCTGTACACATATCGGTGCATCCCTAATTTATATTAATGAAATGTGTCATCATCATCTCTTTTTATTGAATTCTGGGAATAGCTCTTTCTATAAAATAATATATACGCATACATGTAAAAAAAGTGTTATTTTTTGGAGCGCGCGCTTCCTAATATTTCCGTGTAGAGGGTCTCGTGCGTTTTCGCGCGAGCTCAACAAAAACAAAAATATGCGTGCGCTCTCTAACTTTTACTGCACGATGAATCTAACGTAATCACGTGACCTCGTATTTTATATAAATATTAAAGAGCTATTAAACATATTTAGAGACGCTAAAAAAAGTTAAATACATCACAAATTTGTCATATGTTGCTGCAACGGTTTGCACTTAACTACGCATCATTTTATGTCGTTGTCTTGGCAATAGGGTGCAGATACGAGAGAACCTAGTGGTCAAAATTGGCCAATTGAACGGCCAGAAATGAAATGGAATAAATTTCCCGTACACAGGCTTTCACAATAACAACAATAATCAGCTAGACTAATACCCAAGGCAAGCGACTTTTAAAGCCATTTATTCAGGTGGCCGGGTTACGATGCGTAGGAGGGTGGTGGCAAGCCCTTCATGCCACGCGAGCCAACACTACACTAACTATTACCGTTAACCTCAACAAGTGTTAAAAAAATTATTATAAAATTTATAATAATATTCAGCTAGGCACCACCTTAGGCACAAGTCATCTAGAGACTTTAAATTCCTTTAATTCGAGTGGCTGGGTTAAAATGCGTAGGAAAGTGGTGGCTAGCCCTTCATGCCACGCGAGCCAACAGCCCCCAAAGGGAAACCGAAGGACTCGGGAGGAAAACCCCTTAAAGTAGCGGGGAGAGAACTTGCAAACTCAACGCGGAAGGAGTTGTTCCGAGTTCCACCCAGTGCCACAAGCTGGCCGAGGTTCCGTCAATATCATCCAACAGCGAGTAGCGTTGCAAAGTACCACTACAATGGATTTTTTTATGTAATAAACGTGAGGTCTGGCTAAAATTGCGCGTTCATCTGATCCGGAGCAGTGTTTGTTGCTTTTCATTTAACAGTATTTTCCGAAGGCAAATAAATGAGCCGAAGGGTGCGCGATCGAGTGTAACCGAAAGTGGAGGCCCCGGATCAAGGTCTGCTCGTAATTGCTTTTATTAAATCCAAGGTTACATCGGAAATGACGGCTCAGTAGTCAAAAACACTTACATCCTGTTACGTGTGTTTTTCTGCACATTCATCAGGCGGCGGCCATTTTGTTTTTCTCTATTGGAAAAAACACGGTGATGTCTTACTCTTTGTCGTAGACCTCTAAAAAAATTGTCCCTTCAATTATTTAAATGCACCCCCACCGAGAAAATCATGTCGAAAAATACCTAAAATCAATTTATTAATATTGTCCAAACTGCGGTTCTAGCACTGTCCTCGTGTGCCGTGCTTTACCACACAATAACCATAAGTGAATAATATTGTATCATAAGTGTTACACTTCCTACTCTTCTAAACATGCATTACAGACTGCATTACTGGCTTCGTCGCCGTTTTGCGTCCGCTTGCTAACTCGTAGCCTTTGACAGCGCCTCGCTAGGGGGAGATTTTCTTGTGGTGACGTCACTCCGTTACTAGCTAGTGACAAACTTATGGAACAATATTATAAACTTATGGTATATATAAACATTATCTCTTAAAAGAAAGGTTTCAATTGTAACTTGGTTGTAATCATTCGAAAGAGCATGAAAAATAATGTTTCGAGTTAGAAATATTTCTAGCTATAAAATATAAAAATTTATAATAATTTACAGCTATAGGCACCACCTTAGGCCCAAGTCATCTAGAGACTTAAAATTCCTTTAAATCGGGTGGCCGAGTTACAAACCCTTCATGCCACCATGGGCCAAATAATGATAAATCATTTATCATTATTTGGCCCATGATGCCACGCGAGCCAACACTAACTTAAAACGTTAACCTCAGCAAGTTTTTTTTATGAAAAGAAGAAATTGGAGAACTCGGGGGAAAACCCCTTTAACCAGTGGGGAGATAACTCACAAACTTAACTCAGGAGTGGTTCCGAGTTTTCACCCAGTGCCATAAGCTGGATTCGAACCCGGCTCCTCTTTCGGCGAGTCGAAATATTTTTAATTTTACTAGTATTTCCGGAGAGTCCCGGAAATGGGGCTGGAAAGATACCATGCATGGTACAATTGCCCAATTTCAAAATTATGTTTTTGCGCGTGACAGTACCTTTACATTGTGAGGTATAGCAGGCTTATTTACCTGCTTTTATACCCTAACATGGCGGCGTATTTTCACGCGCCAAATGAATTTTAAGATCCACCAATACACTCTTTTATATCCTTATTTGTGAGAGCTGCCATTTTATTACAGGTCTGATTTCAAATAATGCATGCAAGACCGCTTCACGCGGTCAAGTGCACGCGACGTCTCGAGCTGATGAGCACGTGCAGGCGCCCTTGCCTGTACTAATTTAAATTAGGCCTGTAATGAAATGGCCGACTTCGTAAAAGAGTGTATAGCTGATTCTGAAATAAGATCGGTGGTCACGTGATTTGGTTACTTTCTGTCGTTGGTTCTTCTTTCATTTTCAACGCGCGTGCAAAATGGCGCGAGCCACAATTTGATATATCAAAAGCGCGCGCCCAAAAAAACAACTCTTTCGTACACGTATTTGTTTGATATTATATTTCAGAATCACCGATGATAGAAACTAAGAAACGTAAGTTTCAATTTCAAATATTAGCTTTTCGTGTTCTTCCTAATGGTTCAGAGTTAACTTGGAAAATTTCCGCGTGACGATCTTTGAGCCCCTTTGGTCGACGTTTTGCAATTTGAACATTTCGTATCCAATTGCGGATTCAGGTGCGGAATAATAATATAACTTAACGCGTAATTTTAAACGCTAACTCTTTCATTGTAAAATGCGCCCATTTCGAATACAAACTTAATTTATTCCGAAATATAAATCACGGGTTAAAGGTCATTAAGGGTGACGAAATATTCGTATTTCGTCATTCAAACCTTTCCCCTTCGTGTCAAAATCGTGCACCGACTACTCCCTGTTCACGAGAAATCATTAAAATTATGGAGATCAAATATATAGGATGAAATTAACTAAAAATAATCTTCCTGAATAATTTTGACTTCTTGACCCAATTTAACAATTAAATTATTACAATTATAATAGCTGTCTGATTAAATCAATTATTCTTTAAATCCGTGATTTAAATGTCGTTTTAATTAAGTGATATTTAAAAAAATGTTAATTTAAAGGGAATATAACCTGCAAAGCAATCTTTATGGAAGACCCCTTCAATTTTTCAAATTTCCCTGTACAGTGGCGCCAAACATTTTTAGAGCGAAAGGCAAGAGCGGCCAGAGCTGCAAGCTTTGGTGTTCCACACCAAATACCTGAGGTTATATTCCCTTTAAATAACTTATTATAATTAAATGCATTTTACAAAAGTAGACTACCTAGAAATGTCAACACAGTTCACTTAAATTTAATTTAATTTCTAATTAAATTAATATGTTGTATAAGTTACAGCTGCACTCACAATTGCAAGACTCGCGTAATGAGTTGTCTATTTGAAGCTGTTGGGTAATCGGCCGGCGTTAGAATCTACGGACGATTTCTTATCAATATTTCAAAAGAACCTTAAATTTCTATTTTCATACATTTTTATTTTTACTCTAAATACAAAATGAGTTTAATTTCCCTATAAGGTAGTGAAATAACGTCAACAATTAAAAATGTTTTATTTCGTTGGAATCGGATATTACATAATTTTGGGTCTGTTTTCGTTATTAACAGGAATATATCCTAGTCGATCTTCCTTCTGGACTCACTGGACCATTATTAGGACCCCGCATGACCACGCTTGGGCCCCGCAGAATCACGTGTTATGGCAAGTGGGAAGGCTCGCCTGAGTGACGTTAGGGAATTCGAATATGGCTCTAGAAATCTGGGAAAAGTCAGGGATTATTAGAAATTAGTGAAACATTCTGGGAAAAGTCGGGAAGTTTTAATATGACTTTAGAAATCTGGGAAAAGTAGGCAATTTTAATATGGTTCTAAAAATCTGGGAAAAGTCGGCCAATTTTAATATGGCTCTAAAACTCGGGGAAAAGTAAAGGGTTTTTAAAAATTAGTTTAAAAATCAGGGAAATGCCAAGGAATTTAATTTCGTTTGAAAATGGGAAACATTCACTAAAATATAAGTAAAAAAATGCAAAATGGTGGTACAAAATAAGTCGTGAAAATTTTCCGGAGCTTATCAGGGAAAACTTGGAAAAATCGGGAATTTAAATCGGAAAACACTGTGGCAAACTTGCTCTACAATTTTCCTAACAATTCTGTAGATAATTATGACATTCGTACACTAGAGATAAAAATGATTTTAGAAATCTTGAAAACCACTTGAAAATCCCGAAATTTGTCCATAAATCTCGAAATCCGAAATCAGCCTAAAAGAAGCGAGAAATAACTGAAATCTTAAAAGCAGAGACCCCTCAGATTGTGTCATTTTTAAGCCTACTCAGTATATTAGTTAATCCGCAACTGTCAGAGTGGCGCCAACTTCGTAATTACTCAATAAGATGTAATTATACTTCCTTTTAAAAGCTAAAACCGTATTATTAATCTCGTAAATATCCGTAGATTACGTAACGGACGTTCGATTATAGTAAAGTCGTAATACGCGGTAAATAATCCCTTCAGAAGAGAGAATGTTTTCCTCGGAATCTCCGTTTCGCGGCAGAGAGGCAACTCCGAGAAATCCCCGCTCCAAGAAAATATGATGCTATTTTTCTCCCCTCTCGATAACTTTCCCCGACGCGTGACGTAATTTTGATGGAACTTTGGGCGGAAGTGACGTCATCGCGGGGTTGGCCCTTCTTTCCCGCGCGCTCTCTCTGCCACGGTCGCGTTTGTTTCGGGGACGTGTATCAAAACAACGTGGTTGTAGGTTTCGGGGGGGGGGGGCAGAACGCGAGAGGGGTGCGAGCGATCACGAGGCCGAGAGAGACGGAGAAGAGTTCTGAGTTCGTCATTTCGCAAAACGCTCGCTTCCCCGTCAGTTCGTTTCGCGCGAATTTCGCGTCTCTCTCGTCGTTCGTCGTAAATAGCGGTTCAGTAGATTTCCCGGATTTTCTTAACGAGTAAATAGCTCGGTTTTCTCTCGTCCATTTGCCATTCTGATAGTTTCTCCGAAGGAATGCAGTCGGTATCGTCGTCAACGGCTAATTCTTCACTCTTCATCGATGCGTTCTCGTTACGTAACCCGTCGTTTGTTTATCTAAATTTGGACTGTTCTTTAAAATGACATTATTGGAAGCGTGCCGATGATTACTACTCTGCTCTT
The DNA here is from genome assembly GCF_980474605.1 of Leiobunum rupestre. NCBI lineage: Eukaryota > Metazoa > Arthropoda > Arachnida > Opiliones > Sclerosomatidae > Leiobunum > Leiobunum rupestre. Next base: position 82,605,499 of record NC_143385.1, read on the forward strand.
TTGAATTCTACCCGAAAAGTTCTTCTTTTTGACGAATGTAACCTTCATTCCGCGTAATATCTAGTCATGGTTGATGTTCCACCTATCGCGATGTACGATACGTTGGTTAAAGAAGTGCCCGGTAAGTTTTTTTATTATTGTTTATTTTGAACTTTTTAATTTAGAAACAAAGAATATTTGTGATATTTTCAATTGTATTTCGTGCCACTTTAGTTGCGTTCTGCTCGGGTAAAGTAATTTTCGCGTATTTTCGGTAATTTGAAAATCATTATAGTTAATTAAGTACAATGTAATTGAAGCGAAAACCACGATCTATATCTGGATGCCGGATGCCACTCCAATTTATCCTTGAGTCTTCGCATTTTAGATCATTAAGTAATCCAACTTAAAAATTATACGTAGGAAAGTTTTGATCTTAATCTATTAAGGACATTTTTTAATTATCTCTGAGGAATAGCGGTTATCTTCTTAGTTATTTCTTTGTTTCAATAGAAGAGCTTATTTTGGAATTAGACCGAACTTTGGAGATCTTTAACTATACGAGCTCGCGTGTTTACCAATCGCAAATATTTGAAACATATACAATTTCGATGGGTTTGTTTGCCCTCCAATTATAATACAGGAAGTTGTATGTAAATATGATTAGTTTGATTTTTGTTAATTAGTCCATTTAAATACGCGAAACACGAGTGCTCCCAATTTTTCCGCAAAGCTGCTTAGTATTTGAACAAACGAGAGTAAGTGTATAGAAGGGGGTGTTATCGCCAGAAAAATTTGATCGGCGCCGACGGGGCGTAAACCTGATTTTAATTTAAATTTGTTCTCCCTGGTTTATTTTTCCACGTTGTGTTTATTTTTAAACAATTTAATGATGGGCATTTTTGTGAAATTCAATCTCAGCTCATAAGCGGCTCATGCTAACCTGACATGTTTATATCTCACGCTCTTCTCGAGAGCGGTTTAGATTGTCTTATATTCGCTCATCTCAAACGCGTTTACTGATAGCTCATCTCTTTTCTTTCGTTTTGGTAAGGAAAACTACTGCTCTCATTCGCTCATTTTCGAATTGAAAACTGCTAAAGCTCTCGCGCTCAGCTCAAAGAAAATATAATACATTTCGCTCGTCTCGTCAAACAGGTCAGCGGACGTAGAAAATTTAATCCCTTATTTAAATCCCACTGAAAACCTAAACACTCTTCTGATCTCAATTATTTGAAAGTAACCGCTCAACCTGACTCCGACCCTCTCTAAAATGAGTAGAGCGCGCCCATCACCGTTTTTAAATAATATTTCTTTGGTTATTTTCCTTCTCCACTTCATTTATATTCTACCCGTTTTCTGGTAACTTTTTTTTGATGGCATTTTTCTTGAACAATGCCAGTGTCTGCGTATCTCGTTAATGTCCTACTTCTTTTACGAAAATGTATATTTTTAACCCAGCTATCTTGTATTTTTCATACGTTGTTGGTTATTTTTTAAGCGTAGAATATAAATATTTCTACTCTGGGAGAACGACAACTTTGGTCGTATTTCCCCCCCGCACGAGAGGGGAGGAAAGGAAAACGTCACCCGCGTGCGCCGCGATCGCGCGGGAATCGTCAGTGTTATAGATCAATGAGATACCGGGACGAGTTGATTGATCGTTAAGGGGAGGAGCTTACTATTGGAGGGTGGGGGGGATTGTGAGAAACGCTAAAAATAGTCTCAACATAGTAATTCGTGAATGGCGCGTAGGCATGGAATGTTTCTGGTCAAACCGGAGGGAAGATAACTGTTTTTTTTGTTTAACTCTATTATTTTTCGTAACTCTTTCTTCCCGCGCTATTGGGGACAAAAGTTCACACGTGTTAAATGGCTGAAACCCTTTCTTCCTCGTGCTAGTTCAAGGCGCTGGCTCCGTTTTATCTTCACCGATGTCGGCGATTTTTGCCTTCGTAATGGTTACACGTGGTTCTTTAAATTGCGCGACCTACAAGTTCGAAGTTTCTTGCTAAAGGGAATTACTCAATTACGCGATTGAATGATACAAAAAAATTATGTTAAATCTTATTCAATAATATAACTAAAAATGTAATATTAATAAAATTTTCGCAATTATATTATTACTGAATCAAATTTAACATTTTATATCAATATTTTATAATTAAGAAAATCATTGGATCACGAATAGAGGTTAAGCCAGCACCAGAAAACGTGTAGGGTGTACTTGTAGTGGTGTTGACCGAGGTGTTGACGTCAGTGGCGTAGCCAGAAATTCGTCAAGGGGGGTCGAAGTATGTGAATGTTAAGAGGGGGACAGAAGGGGGTGGAAATTTAGTACAGTCAAAGGTGGGCCAAGGGGGAGTCTGGACCCGGAAACCCCCCCCCCCCTGTCTACGCCACTGGTTGACGTTCTGGTGTTTACTTAAATTAAAAATTAATACTACACAGTTTAAAGGCCCATACCGACGTTTGAAAAATTCTGCCCGAATTAAGCACTTGGTAGCACGGCCAATCCTATTCTGGAAACTAGCGCGTGAATCAGGTCAAATTCAAACGCCGGTGTGGCCCTTTAAATAACCTTTAACGCGTAAAAATATCCTTTAGGCCTAATACAAGAACGATAAGTATTTTCGAAAGTAACGCGAATACGGGCAATCAATTGTCCCGTGCCTTCTGTGTTATTTTAGTGTGACCGTTGCATGCGCCACTATTTATTTATTCGAGTTACCTTGACGCTAAAGATGGCTCTTTTTTTGCCCCGAAATAGCCGCAATTTGGCGGTTCAACGTCGAAATTGTCTCTAGGCGTGCCCCGGAAACGGTTTCTTATTATTTCCCAAATACGTTTTCTAGGTTAGACTACTGGTATTTTTATCGGTCTATTTTGAATCTACATATTCTTCGTTTAAATTTAGAATAAACAGCTTGGTTTAATATGTCATTTAAAAACGTGTCTATTTAAAGCCTTCTTCAAACAGGTCTAGTACTTATTTTTAAATTTAAACTTTTATTGTTAGGGAATATAATTTTGGTTGCAAACTAACCTTTTAAATTTAAACAGCTACATAGCGGGAAACGTGAATTTTCTTCCGCTGTCCAGCAGTTTATAAACTTATCACGTTGGCCGCTAAGTGGCTCTACATTAATTGAAATGGCTATTTATATGAAATTTTTATTAAACTATAGGCTAAAAATTGGTAAATTTTGGCATAAAATGAAAATCCAGGTAAAACCTGTAAAAATCGGGGAATTTGAAACCGAAAACATAGTCCAGGGTGACCAGACCAAGGATCCTATATGTTCTAACATATAGGATCTTTGACCTGACTTCCTATATTTCCTATAATTTCCTTTATTTTAACCTATTTTCCTATAATTTCAAAGTCTTTTGAAAATGAAAATACTTTTTTGGACGTGTCATAGAACATCTAGTGAAACTCCTGGCCACTTTCGAACAATATCCTGAAATGTACGGGCTTTGTAAATTCGCTAAGTGATGCAAGAAAGCAGTGTACAAAAATTTATCAATATTCTGAGTGATTCGAGTCAAAGTATACCGATATTCAATAATTACCTTAATAGTTTCCTATATTTAGCCTATTTAGTTTCCTATATTTAGCCTATTTCAGGGCCCCCAGAGGTCCTATAATTCCTATAAAATCCTATATTTTTAAAAATGTCCTATAACATCCTATATTTTTAGCAAAAGTCCTATAAAATCCTATAATTTTGATAATTTGCCCATTTTAAATTCAGCCACTCGGTCAAATTGCTAGATTTAGCTATAGGATAAATTCCTATACCAAGTCATTCTAGTTTATACTTTTGTTATTATTAACATGGTTAGCTACTAGTATATTTTTGTGATAAGATGGTTAAATAGTTTAAATTTTTTAAGTGAAAAATCAAATACTTATTTCTCTAAATATAGATTTTGTTTTTAAATACATTAAGTTAGTAAATTAAATAGCATATATAGTCCTATAAAATCCTATAATTTTGTAAAAATAGTCCTATAAAATCCTATATTTTTAGAAAAATAATCCTATTTTTCTTATAAAAAAATTGAAGATTTGAGTGGGGGCCCTGCTATTCAGTTTCCTATATTTAGCCTATTTAGTTTCCTATATTTTCTTATAATTCGCCCCGAAAATTCCTATTTTTTTTATAAAATTTTAAAAGCTTTTCCCTGGTCACCCTGATTGTGGCAACCCTGTCAACGAGGGGTGAGACAGTCTCAGATAATCTGTACACCGAGTTCGTGCATTTAGTACTGTTAAAGGTACGGCAGTGTACACCGAGTTCGCAGAGTGTCTTACCCCTCGCCTGTCAAAAAGGCGATCGGGATGACTCGGCGGAAACGCGTCATATTCTTTGGAACCGTCCTATATAAGCATCCTCGTTGTGACGAAGAGATCTTGCCCTGCCATTCCGCAATCGGAATATTACACGTCTTCTCAACTGGCTGACGTAACTCCAGTCGTAGGGACTCCACCATTTCGCGGAAACTCTTTATTACATTTCACTCGCTCTGGCAATTGCGACGCGTTTAGGCGTACTTTTGACTTCCGGTAATCAGGGTTGTCTGATTTAAATCAAGTTATTGAATAATAAGCATTGATTGAAATCGCCTATTATGCTTAATTGTATTTATCAAAATGAACAAAAGTAGCTTCTCTAGGAAAGTCATTTCAGAACCAATTTAGTTTTACTAATTTATTATTAAATTAATTTAATATTAATTTAAGTTTACATAACCACTGAGCTCAAATTCAAGACATAAATCGTTAAATAATCAAAGTATGATTTAAATCGAATCGATTTGCTGACTTTTTTCAACAACCTTGCCGATAATGTTACTTATGGCTAATCAAATATTTGTATTAGTGCATTTTATAAACCTACAATTGTGGTTTCGGTTCGAGGATTAATAGGGATTTCTTATTATTAGGAATCAAAACCCAGTGTCTTGACGTGATGGGTCTTTGACCTTTTGTCGGGGTTAAACTGAACTAAATATTCCTCTGGACGTTTTCTGATGCTGGATTAACCAATGCAATAAATAGCTGTATTTGTGGCATTGCTTAAGGCTACCCAGAAGATGGCCTAGAGAGTTTACACCCTTGTCACGTGTTTGGTGTTTGTTCATGTAAGGCTGCAGAGTCAAATTTATTTAATTACTACAAAACTAATTTCAAATAGGCGAACGTTTAAAATCGTTATACTATCAATGAATATAATTAAATTAAAATCCATGAAAAGGTTTTGCTAATTGTAATTTAATTTAATTTGGACGTGTTACCTTACGTTGCAGTTACAGTAACTTTCAGTAGAGCTTACACAAACCCTTAAAACCCCCTTGTTTAGCGTTACGTAATTTATGCACGACCCAATTTTAGTCAAACAACGTGATATATACGCTTCTGGTAGTATGGTTCATTCCGATAAGGGATAAATTATATCTTTTTTTTTTTAAATATTGAGGACAAATCGGGGGAAGGGATTGTGTGATTGTTCGTCCTATTGACCCATTTTTCTTTCAATAAAGCTATTAAAACCAGCAGCCAACTCCTTCTCGTTGATGATAAATGGCCGTTCATTCAATAACGCGGATAATAGGATTCTGATTAAAAACATTCTTCGGTGGTGTGAAATTGATTTTGGTCACTGGAGGAAGATTGAAAATCATTCACGCGTTCGACACTTAGCAGCTCTGTTGTCGAGCGTCTCCATTCGGAACGAAGCCTTTCGGATTTATTCACGAGTACCTGAAAACATTGCGGAGGTGCCACAGGTCAGGGAAAAGTAGGGATCATTTAGAAATAGGCCTAAAAGGTGGATCATTTAGAAATAGGCCTAAAAGGTGGATCATTTAGAAATGGGCCTAAAAGGTGGATCATTTAGAAATGGGCCTAAAAGGTGGATCATTTAGAAATGGGCCTAAAAGTCGGGATAATTTAGAAATGGGACTTTAAATGTCGGGATAATTTAGAAATGGGACTTGAAATGTCGGGATAATTTAGAAATGGGACTTTAAATGTCGGGATAATTTAGAAATGGGACTTTAAATGTCGGGATAATTTAGAAATGGGACTTTAAATGTCGGGATAATTTAGAAATGGGACTTGAAATGTCGGGATAATTTAGAAATGGGACTTGAAAAGTCGGGATAATTTAGAAATGGGACTTGAAATGTCGGGATAATTTAGAAATGGGACTTGAAATGTCGGGATAATTTAGAAATGGGACTTGAAATGTCGGGATAATTTAGAAATGGGACTTGAAATGTCGGGATAATTTAGAAATGGGACTTGAAAAGTAAGAATTTGTGAAAGATTCTGAGGTAATTCAATTTTAGGTAGAAACGTAATTTTGCTATAGCGCTGACAAATTCCTGGATTATTATTTAGTTCATTGAAAGTTCTTATATTATTTAACGTTGAAATACCTTTTTTGGTTAAAACAAGCTTTATACTTAAATATAAGTTCTAAGTAAATTTATTGACGCCTGATAAAAGCAAAATATAAATTTTCTAATTTTTACCCTAAAAAGGCTAGGGAAAATGTCGAAAAATGGTCAGGGCAAAGCCCGGGAATTTCAATTCGGAAATAATATGGCAACCCTGATTTTGACAAATGGCCGATCAAACGAATGCCACCCCGAATATGAATATAAAAAATGAGTGATAATAGTCATTTTAATTATAATGACATTTCAAACTACATTGCGTGACTGGCATGAGTTCATCTCTGCCCTGTACACACTCGTAGCGGCTCGTTTTCAGCCTGCGTGCGACTCCGGTTCAGAGTAATCTTGGAGCACTCTAGAATTTATGACGGGTAGTTTACGACGTTTAATTTTGTCTATGATTTAGTCCAAAATTAATTAAGTTGGACCAATTTTTTTTATATATTTAAGTGAAATTAGTTAACCATTTTTTAACGAAATCAGTTATTTAACACAGCATTTAGTAATAATTTAAAGTATAATAACAAATACTTAAACTGGAAGTATAGTAATAAAGTTTTTAATTTTAATTATTATAATTTAAAACTACAGCCCCGTGCAACGCCCCTGAACTGGAAATATGATTTCGGACCCACCGATGGGGTCAATATTCCCCGGTAAAATCTGTCGCTCTATGTAATAAGCGCGCGCGGTTGAAATGACGTGACGAAACCGTTGTTGATAATAATTGAACATTTCCCGATTGAAAGTATAAACAACGCCGTTTATTCACCGCGATAATTACGCCCTCCCCCCGCGTTTAACCCCACTTTCCATCTCTAACTAAAGCGCGCAATTAGAGCAAAGGCTTCGTATTTTCCCCGTTTGATTATAATATACACGACGACTCCGCGCGCCGAATTAGTGTCAAGCGTACGTTAACAGTGTTTTTATTTCGTAGGTCTGCTTTTGATAGCGGCGCCGGTCGTTGATCCGCGCCCAGGTAGTTGGCTTATCCTCGCAGTCCTTTTTTCAGCTTCTCCATCCCATCGTTCTATCTCTTATTCGGGAAAGTCACGCGATTTCAGTGTTGCCAACTCCTTAAAATAAATTATCGTCCCGATTTCAGAAAACAAATATCGTATGCCTGAAACTTTTCGTAAATTTTTTAATTTTGTGGAAATATTGACGTTAAACTTAGCCGCAGTTAGGGTTAAAAGAATTTTTTTAAATTTAATTATAAACTTATGAAAAAATCTCGACTTAAAGAAACTAATATTAAAAGGTTTTCTGCCAGTACGTTATCGTAAATGAGAGTCAAGAGACCGAATTATCTAAAATAACATAATATATCGTACGATGTTAAAATTATCGTACGCCTAAAATTTAGCTCGGAATTATCGTAATATTTATGATAATTATCGTACGTCTGGCAACGCTACGCGCATCCAACCACCAACGAAGCCGCTACGCGATTTCCCCGTACGATTGTCGCGGCGTCGGCCAGCCAATGAACTAAACTAACTTTTGGTTGTATCGGCCGCGACCGACCTTTAGATTGTTGAACGCTCGGTAGTTGAACCCGCGGCGCTTGTGTTTGCGTCTTTCCCTCCCCGGTTAATATTACGCCGTTTCAGCTTCGCGCTTGCCAACAAAGTTTGTTGAACAAACCCGCCTCCCTCCGCCGTCACCTTTTAGGACAAACGCGCATTCCTCAACGTCCGTCACCACCTGTTGGCGTCATACTCGAGAGTCGCGACTCCTCTCCTCTCCGTGTTGGTAATCACGCAACGACAACTCGGTCGTTTGTTTAGTTCCGGGAATGAAGATTTCGCACGCGTACGAATCGTGGGGTGGTTTTCTTCTTCGGATAATTAGATTGGTTTATTTTTAACCGCGAAAGAGCTCGCTAGGTACCACGTGATCCGGAACGAGTTACTTTTTTTTGAATTTATCCGCTCTCGTATTCTCTGTTGGGTTAGTTTTATTAATACATTACCCTAAAATAAACTGGCGTCCTTGAATTATCGGCGCCGAAATAACCAATCTATTTATTACGGAAGCATTGACATATATTGGGTAAGCAAAAATTCGACGTTTTATGTAGAAATGAAGGCTGGTTTTCGCTTGAGCAAAAACGCCAGGACAGCGACGCAAAAATATCCGTAAGCCTTAGTTTCCACTAGCGTCATAATGTTATTTTTAAAACTCGTGTGCAAACGTTTGTACGTCCAAACTTTTGTTTTTGCGTCGACGCTGTGTTTTTACTCTTGTGGAAAGCAAGCCTTTAAGGCTACACGTAAGAGAGGGGTAACGGAAACTATTCACAGCGTTGGCGGCTGAACTCCGTGCTGTGTGGCATGACGTTTTTCGCCTTCGGTTGTCCTAGCGCGTCTCCCTGAACAAAAATAAACGTTTTAAAAATGTTTCCTAATTACGCGCCCATTCTAAGAGTGCTAACGTGCGATTGCGTTGTGGAATATTATCTAAACTTCTTTTTATGATTATATTTTTCCCGTTCAAGGTGTTTTTTGATGAGTATAAAAGGGCCATAACCCATAATCCCAGTTTCCTGAAATTGCCGCCTTATCAGCCACTAGGGGGCTGCCTGTTGAGCGTTTTCCGCGATTTTTTGTTCTTTCAACGTATTTATTTTAAGAAGTTAGCGTGTCTCTCCAGGCTTTTTTATCGTCTTTTAGCCATAATCGCGCGCGTTTTTTAGCGAGGACGATAGTTTCTCAACGCCACGCGCGAGAAAGCACTGACTGCATCATTGATCAACGGGGCCTCCGGGTAGATATTTCGTCATGTCGCTACTTCCACGCGCGCTGTGGGGTCGACGCTAACCTTGACAGTCACTAACCTGGGGTCTTTTCCCGACGCAGTTTTCCTTTCGTCGCGACATTTATTGGGGTTCTTTCAATAAGTGAAAAATAATAATAATATTGACTATGGGTTAATAGGTTTTTCTATAAACTTGGCCTTCTTGTTTTATGGTTTCTTTTACGTTACTGTCTCTTACTTTTACAAGTCTACGAGCGCGTGGAGTCGCGGGTTATTTGGGATTTTCTAGTGCGCGTGCTACAATTGTACCAATAAAGCTGTCTTGTGACGTAAGATAAATATTTTATATGTTTTGTTCAATTTATTTTTAAAGCTAAATTTTTATTCCCCCGTATCTTGTGCGTACTCGTTTCGTCATAACGTCGTCTGCTCTTTCGTCTTCTCTCTCTTAAACGACCACAGAATGGTTTCAATTTCGGAAGTATTGAAAAATGTAAAATTATTATTCGTTAGATCTGCTATCACGAGATACGGAAATTCGGGCTATATTTTTCAAAAGATTCAGTGGCCCTTCAAGTGAAGACGACGTTATCACAAGGAAGAAATTTACACTCGCTGACTTTCGGAATCAACTTGCTTCGACCAATCTTAGTGATTTTTTTAAATCTGCTGACTTAATTGTGCAGGCAAAACATATTCAACCGAAGATAAATAATATTGTTTTGGGTAGTTTTTATGGTAACCGCCATTCAGTTAAGTATCATCTTTATATGTTGAAACTCGGCAAAACATGTCTTTGGATAAAAAAAGCTGAATTTACATACCTTTGTTTTAAGCACGATGAATATGCATTTGTTAGGATTGCTTTTATTCCTGAACAATAGTTTAGTATGAGCAGTGAGCTCCTCTGCAACATTAAATCTTGCGTAGATAATTGGCAAATTTCCAACGACGGAAATTTGGGCAACGTCAATCTTTTCCTACGACATGAAAACAAAATAACGAGGTTACGTGACATTTCGCAATTACGCGCACGCTATTGCTGTGCTAAGTATACCCGCGGGACGAAATATTTTAGTCTTTTTTTTTGACGATTCGTTCTTCAAACGCATTATTTATTTCAATTGTCGCGTCCAATAAAGTTCTTTTTAAGGTCGATCTTGACCCCATTTTCGTTTGACAAGGGCACCTCGATTTCGCGATGCGCCGCATTTGTAAAACCGCGGTTCGTCTCCGGCTATAGATGGATATTTCGGTGGGGCTGTACGAAGTAAACTTTCGCCGCTAGTGGCGTCACAGAGCTAAAGGTTATCCAAGCAGATTCCGCCTGATTGGTAGTGTTGTAAAAAAGTATTTATTTCTTTTTGGTAGTCTTAACAAGTCTTTAATCTTTTGGTATTCAGAAACGCGTCGTCTGCCGCGAGCTCGGTCGCGCCACAAGCGGCGAAAGGTTTTTCTAAGATCTCATTTGCTTTAGTGGTTGGACTTGTTTATTCGTGCTCTCCAATTTCCTTATGTCAATTTATGTTTTGTATTTTTATTAGATGCTGAGGGCGAAAGCGTGAAGCAGGAGTTGAACAAGTCGACTGCCTCCAGCAAAAAGAGCAAGAAAGCGACCCAAGACAAGCAGAAAAAAGAACCCAAAGTGGCCTATGGACATCGTTGGCTACTGACCACTTTGAAGGGACACAGTGGCTCTGTACTCAGTTTGGACTTCAGTGGAAATGGAAAATATCTGGCTTCTTGCGCTGATGGTAAGTGGAAATCCTTTTATCTCTTAGTTAATCGAAATTTTAATTTTTTTTAATAGCAAATTAATAATGGTAGGCGTATTTAGTGATTTATCAGATACGCGATACCCTAATAATAGGGACACTGGAAAACAATCAAACGTAATCGACACAGTCGTCGCCCTTTATCTTGGGATAACAACTTTTCCTTTTGGGGGCTATGTTTAAAATTCAACTAGGGTTTGCCTTGACCTGGTAAATGAAATTTACAGTTATAGGGTTTTTTCATACAAATAGTTTTTTTTTATATGAAGGGAGATTTTTTTTTGACAATGAGCATTTCAGTTTTTCCATTAATTTTATTGGGTTTTCATATGTCACATCACAACATAGTAAGACATGTAAACGTTGGTAGCATTGAGAATATTGAAACTCGTTTATTGCATACTTGCAGCTTATTAAAAAAAATGACACTGGTTCAAAGCTACATCTTTTATTAGCACTTCTAAGTAATACTGAACAAAGCTAGTTAATGTTGGTTTTGAAAGTTGTAACTTTTAAATACAGTTACCAACCCCAAACTAGGGGGTTTCTGCATAAAGCTGTGATTAGGGATTACTTGTATGTTGGTCACTTTATAGTGACATTTGTAACATGGGAACCATAAATTTCCAAATCCAATTTTAGTAACAACTTTTTAGAGTGGTTTAATTTTTTGGAAATTCTTGACTTTTCTTTTGATAAGAAATTCCATGGTTGTTCCAAATGGTAAGCAAAAACTATCTACTAAAGAAGATCCAATGTTTTATTTATCAGCTTAGATGTGGATTCAAGATCAACAGTCCTTAACCATTGGGGTAGCCAGAAATCCTTCAAGGGAGGGGTTTAAACTATGTAAAATACCCAAGGGGGGTTGAGAAGTGGATGAAATTTTAGTGCTGTAATATATTTGGCATGCCTTTATTAGCCAAAGTTACACCCTAGGCAGGGTGACTAGACTTCCTATATTTAATATATTTTCCTATATTTTTAATGCCTTCCTATAAATTCCTTTATTTTCACCTATTTTCCTATAATTTCACGATCTTTTGAAAATAGATAATTTTTTAAGTATGTGTCATAGACCATGTAGTGAAAAACTGCCACTTTCGAACAAAATCTTGAAATCCACTAAGTGATCCAATAATGCAAGAAAGTAGTGTCCAAAAGATTATCAATATTCTAGGTGATTCGAGTCCAAGTATACTGATATGCAGTAATTACCTTATTCCTATATTTTTCTATTTAGTTTCCTATGTTTTCCTATAATTCGCCTATTTCTATTCCTATATTTTCCTATAATTCGCGTATTTCTATTCCTATATTTTCCTATAATTCGCCTCTAAAATTCCTATTTTTCGTATAAAAATTTTCCCAGCCTTTCCCTGGTCACCCTGCCTAGGGGGGTTTACGCGAAACCCTCCCCTTGTCTATTCCGCTGTCCTTAACGCTTTGTTACAAGATAGCTGTTGCTCAAGAAAACTTTTAATCTTATGTAATTGACTATTGCCATATGATATAAAAATTAAATTATATTCTTTAATGAACATTTAATAGCCAAAAGCAAAAATTAGTGTACCCAGTGTCTGTTTTGTCTAGGCAAAATATCTTCAGGTATATTAGATTAATACACCTTTGTCTGTTTTGAAAACTTATTTTCCTTGTTTGAAACAATCCTTTAACAAGCTTTCTTTTTACTTTTGTTGGAGGTGGTGGCAGGATCTATTGGAAAGGCGGAAACCCCATTGTCCAGAGCCGGAGGCAACAGGTGAATGAGGTGATAAACCAAGGAATAATGGATAGTGATTATCGCAACCAAAAGAAAAACAGGCAACCGAATAACCAAATGAACAATGGAAAAAACAATACGGGGTTTCAACCCATTCCTGTAATTAAAACTAATCTTCTGTGGGCAAACTTTTGCGGAGCACGTCCACCACTGCAAGTCTATTGTGCCTTAGCCTTAGAAGGCGTTGAACTTTACCAGCTGCTTTCTTCCTACATCCTCTCCAGGGAGGAGAGGCAGTTGTGTGGATATCCAGTAGAGTGCCTGAATCAACCTGGGAAAGTAGAAATTACCACCTACGGACCAAAAGATAGTTTGCCAGATAAACTTAATCCTGAAGAAAGGTTGTGCTGCCGATGTAACTCTAGGTATATTGTAACGGAAGATGGTAACTATAAAGCGGTGGAAACCTGTTCCTACCACCCTGGAAAATTCCGGGCAATAGATGGATATGATCCAAAATCGACTGCTATATTTTCCTGTTGCGATGGTGCAGTGGATTCACAAGGATGTACATGGAGCAAGTTCCACGTGTCCCAGCAACCCAATGAAGCCAAGAGAGTTTTTGTCAAGACGAGAAATAAGAAGAATCCATCTAAGAATAGTAGTTCGTTAGGATTTGGTGTCTATGCCCTTGATTGTGAAATGTGTTACACATGGGCAGGTTTAGAAGTTACTAAAGTGACTGTAGTTAGTCCTGATGGATTTGTTGTTTATGATTCGTTGGTATTACCCGAACATCCTATTTTGGATTACAACACCAACTTTAGTGGTATTACAGCCAATGACATGAAGAATGTGTCAACCACACTAGCCGATGTTCATGCGGTTTTACTTAAACTATTTAGCTCCAAGACAATATTGATTGGGCATGGGCTGGAGAATGATTTGAAAGCCTTAAGGCTTCTGCATGATACAATTATTGACACTTCTGTAATATTCCCGCATTATTACGGGCTTCCATATCGCCGTTCGCTCAAATCTCTAATGAATTGTTACTTGCAAAAAACCATTCAGGATGGTCGTGTTGGACATGATAGTGCCGAAGATGCACGCTCTTGTATGGAACTCATGCTGTGGAAAGTTCTGAAAGACAAGCAAATGGGATTTCCAGCTGGAAAAATGATCTAACTCAGAATATTGTATCATCATTGTGTTGCATACCGGTGATAAAACGTCCTGTTCTGCCTCTGGCTCAAAGATGCCCAGGGGTTTCTCGTCCAATTCAATTAACCCTTTATTTTGTGATTGGCTTATATTTTTTCATTTTATTAATATAACTACATTCCAGGAAACGTAAGAAAATAAACCACCAAAACATTACCTGTCATTATCAAATTGATTTGCCAAAACATTTGTTACAACTTACTTGGATTTGGTCAGAGCCATTGTGCTACCTTCAATCTGTTCAATAAATCCATTATCTTTTTACTTAACAGGTTTTAAGTCGCAATTAAAAACTGAGACAAATTAAGACAATCAACTTAAAATTTGTTACCTTTTAATGAGCTCCTAGACTTTTGCATCATCATTAAAATTATCATAGTACATTGGATGCTTATAAATTGAATTAGCTGAAAAACTTCAGATATTTACCGAAAAAGCTCAAAACTACTGCCTTATATTGAAACCAAATCTTTTAGATTTTTTTAATCGTTAGTCTATAGTTTGAATTGCCAGTCTGACTATTAGTGTAACCAATTATTTTTAAAAAATCGTCCATTTTGAAAGTTTATTAAATTCTTATGTTGTGAGGGTACCCAATTTTTTCTGTACTACCTTCACCTTCATACTTGCTAGCAAAGCCAGCCACTTCAGTTCTTTGACTGCCAAATCTGTTGCTTAAAGCAAAAATTGCATAATTTAGAGCCTTGCAAATATAATTTCTGGACATTTTCAAAAGTTGGAAAATTGTCATTCCATTAGTGGAAATGACAAACAATTTATTTGGGTAAATAATTTTTTTATTTTTTCAAATAGGTGAAAATTTACTTTCAAGTAATTGAGTAGTTCTTTTTCATTCAAATATTTCTTAAAAATCATAATTTTTAAAGTATATAACTTTTGAAAAATGTACAGCTTCCATTACATTTTAAAATCTATTAAAACATTTTTATAAATATATTAATAGTCCCTTTTGTATTTTTCCGCCTATAATGAAATGAGACCTTTCAAGCTACAAATTATTCTAAAGTATATGGAGTTTCACTAACCAAGATAGGAATTTATAGAAAAAGCTATTACCCCAAGGAGTTTCATATGATTAATTGGTGAAATGGATTTGAAATTGAGAAATAGCTTACCCGTTCAGCCTTTTGGTGTAGTCGGTGCTTGTTGAGTAGTTAACTGCAATACACCAATTGTCTTAATAAATCATGGATTTGTTTTTAAAAATATAGTAAATTTAAATTGCTTTAAGCCTGTAAAGTACTGCAATAATATTTCCATTTGAAACATTTGGAATGATCGTCTTTTTTATAATGATTTTATCCCTGTTCATAGTACAATGTTAAACAAACACATTTCTAGTGGTTTATCGCTTACTTTTTAAACTGTGATTTTTAATATGGTTCCTTTTATTTTTGTATGAAAGATGCCATGCGTTTTATTTTATAACCATAATTGATTTTATTATGGTTGATACCATTTTTATTAACTAAACTGGTAATTTATGGAGATAAAAAAATGAAACATAGCACGCATTTTTTATTATAAATTCTGTTCACTGAATCATGTTTTATAAGTTGATTCTTCGTGTCCTTATTTATTATATTCACAAATTCTCATAAATTGTTAAGTATATCATGTGAGAAAATATTTTCAATACCATTTAAGGAAAAAATTTCTTTAAAGGTATTACAGATGCGTATCTTTTTAAATGAGCTGATCATGCTTAACTGTGTATATACATTGTAATACTAAAATTTAATATTTCTGTTTACACATGGTGTAAAACAACTTTGATATGGGTTTTAAAAATAAAGTGAATAAGCTCCATATAAGTATGTTATTTCCCATACTTCACGTGGAAATTTACTGGAACTCCTGACATGGATTCTACAGGGGTTTCGTCTCCATTTTCCATCTTTTAAATCCATGATCTTCTGTAGCCTTTTTGACACTAACTATCCAGGTTCCAGAACCCTTTTTTACAAAGCTCTGAGGATTTGCTACTTTGATCAGGCAATTTGTATTAATTAGTTAATCTAATTCACTTGCCCAATAGGGGAATATTGCGCCATCGTGTAGTCATAAACGTAAGTCATCCTTTTTGTATTAAGGAAAAACCAACTATAAAAGTATCCACTTTCATCCTCAGCCATACCACCTAAACTAACTGTAACCTAATAAATTGAGACTGGGTGAAGACTCCAACAACCCCTTCTATGTTGAGTTTGCAAATTATCTCCCCACTGGTTTAAGGGGTTTTCCCCTGAGCTCTTCGGTTACCCCTAATACTAAAACTTGTTGAGGTTAACGGTAATAGTTAATGTAGGGGGCTGTTGGCTCGCGTGGCATGAAGGGCTTGCCACCACCCTCCTATGCATTGTAACCTGGCTACCTGAATTAATGACTTTGAAAGTCGTTTGATGACTTAGGCCTATGGTGGTGCCTTGGGTATTAGCCTAGCTAAATAGCTAATTATTATTCATGTAAGGAATAGTGTACTAAAAGACATTTAAAGTAATTTTCAGATAACTAAGTTTACCATGACAGATGTTAGCTCTTTCTGTGTATAACAGCTTTCAAAAAAGCTCATGAGGAAAAAAGCTAAGAAATTTAAGGCTTAGAACAATACGATAAAGACAAAGCATTTGGTTATTGTATAAAAGCGAGTTTCAATATTATCTGGTGCATGGGCTGTTAGGCTTCACAAAAAGAATTGTGGGACTGAAGATATGGTAGGATGACTCTCAGTCAAACATGCTTTTATAATCTTCACCTTTAAAATACTTTTATAATCTTCACCTTTAAGATACTTTTATAATCTTCACCTTTAAGATACTTTTTCCATCGGCTCTTTAATTATAGGTCTATGTACTTTTCCTCTAACAACCTTGGAGATTATTATTATATTTTGTTAGTTTAAGAGAAGGCGATTGGGGCACAAGCTGATGACTTTTGTGCCAGGGTTAAATTAGAACATGATACCTGCAGATTGTTTCAACATGGTCATTCCATCTTATAAATAAATTCTTGCTATAACCATAAGTAACATAATACCATAAGTATGACAATTAATGAGATTTGCAACCAAGCTGATTTCCATAGTTATTGCGTAATCATGAGGTTTTCTCAGCACAACCCTCTAGTCTCTAAAATATGCGAGACTTCCGCTAAGCCGAAACATCTGGTTTCCGATAGATAGGCGGAATATTAGGCTAAAATTATAAAAAATTAAAAAAGTTTTTCTCGGTGCCATGAGCTAATGTTTTTTTACCACGCATTATTCGCACGCGGGCTTCAAAACAAAGCCGAAGCCCCTCGCGACTCCAGAACGTGCTGTCCATAATTAGGCTTAAATTTTTATCAAAAAGTAGTCATCCAAAATGGCAAGTCGTGAGTCAAAGTCACATCTTGAAGAGGGTATGTGCCGAAAAGAGGTTCGGTTAGAAAATATAAGCATTAAAGCAATAGGAAGTGTCATACTTATTGTTTTTATGTTACTTATGCTATAACTAAAAGTTAAAACTTTGTGGATAATTTTACATATTCTAAACAGTGGTCAAACAAGAACTGGCCAACAAATAATGTAAGCCTTACATTATTTAAATTGCTATCAACTTGTAAACCCCTTTTGTAATTTAAAAAGGACTTACCACCCCTATATAGAAATTTATACACTGAATTTGTGTTCAGTTTTTAAGATTTTCCCATAAAATTAGTATTATTTTCGTTACTGAAGAGAGGTCTAAAATGATTGTTACTGAATAATTGTTTTTTCTCAGATAGGGCTATTTTGATTTGGTATACAAAGACTTTTTCAGTAAAAGAAATTAAGTAAGTATAATGTTTTTGTACCATCAGTGGCAGTAGCAGAGGATAAGTGACGCAGACTGTATTCCACTTTGAAATTTTAAAAGAGGCTTCTTAATACCAATAAGGATTAAGTCAACTACCAGGGTTGTTCAAAATGCAAAGTACCATTCTGCATTTTGCATTTGGGGTTAGAAAAAGTATTTTGCATTTTACATTTTGTAGGCTTGATATGTGGAAACACATTTTCAAAATACTTCTTTGAAATGTTTTTACTCTGGTACCATCATCGCAGCTCTTGTAGATAAAGTTAGTCTGCTATTTACTCCCAAGTAATCGTAGATGGCAATACTCAGCTACTCGCTTACTCAGAAGTGGACGAACATTCGTATAGTGTCACCCCTTTATTTGCCACACTGGCTGCGAGGACGGTTTTGAAATTAAGTAATTATTATTAATTACTGAATAATAATTAATTATCAATAATAACAAACAAAACCTTTTGCATTTTGATAATGGTTTTTCAAAATGCTTTTTGTATTTAATTTTGAGCTGCAAAAACCATTTTAAATTTAGTAAAACCAATTTTCAAAATGCATTTTGTATTTTTCATTTTGAGTTATGGAGGAAATATTTTGCATTTTGAAGAATAAAAATCATTTTGAACAACCGTGTCAATTACTGAGGTTTATATTAAAGCTCCTTCCAGTAAATTTATTAAGTATATATAGAATGGCGGAGTGGTTAGTACTTTTGCCTCTCAGCACGAGGAGCCGGGTTCGATCCCAGCGAGTGGCACTGGGTGAAAACTCGGAACAACTCCTTCTGCGTTGAGTTTGCAAGTTCTCTCCCGAGCTCTTTGGTTTCCCCTTCCATAAAAACTTGTTGAGGTTAATGGTAATAGTGAGTGTAGGGAGCTGTTGGCTCGCGTGGCTTGCAGGGCTTGCCACCACCCTCCTACGCATTGTAACCCGGCCACCTGAATTAAAGGCTTTAAAAGTCGCTCGATGACTTAGGCCTAAGGTGGTGTCTTAGCTGATTATTATTTTAAATGGTTTATTTGATGTCTGACACCTAGTTACGATAGTTGGTGAGACTGTTCTTGTTCAATTGTTGTCTTAATTATGCCACTTTTCTCTTGGTACAAATTGAATGCATAGTTTCTAACTGTGGTTGCAACAAATAAGACAACTATTGAACAAGAACAGTGTCACCAACTATCGTAACTAGGTGTCAGACATCAAATAAACCAAGTATATTTAGAAATGGTTTATTTGATGTCTGACATTGGTGACGCTGTTCTTGTTCAATAGTTGTCTTATTTGTTGCAACCACAGTTAAAAACTATGCATACCATTTGTACCAAGAGAAAAGTGGCATATTTTTGCATGAAAACAGAGGATGAGTCCTTACAGACAATCTGAAATTTAATTTTGACCTTTATATATATCTAGTTAGCCACGAAATAGTTTTCTTAACTAGTTTGGACCAAATTACTATAATTTCAATGTGTAATAGCTGTCCTATAAAATACAAATGTTGGACTTGTGAAATTAAAAAAATATATATTATATGGTATGCCAGACAGCTTCTGGTCTATGTCAAACCTTCTTCTAAGGCGACCCATTTAGTCAGCGTACCTTGCCAATAAAACATGGTACTGCCACTGTGAACAATTTGGTAATTTCACAACTAATATTTGCATACATTTAGATCCACCAGAGCGAATGTCGAATTTGATTATGCAACAAAAATAAAATGGTCTCCAGATTGCAAAGCCTTCATAATTTCTCAAGCGTCTGGAAATTCAGTGCAAGTGTACAAAATTGCTCGAAAGGATGATAACACGTTTGGTAAAGCAGAAGCCCTAATAACATTTCCACAGAAGCACAAACAAGATATATTAAACATAGGAATTGCTTGCAATGGTAAATTCATCATGAGTTGTTCAAGCGATACCTGCATTGTTATTTGGGATTTGAAAGGTAAACTAATTTCGTATATTTTTTGTATGGGCGACACTGACTTGAAAACTAAGAATCACCCTTATATTGTGTTTTAGCACCAAATATTTAGGTTAGCAGTGTCAATTGGTGTATTCTCTTAGGTCGTCGATGAATTTTTAGTCAGAAGCTATTACATTCGTTATTGTTATAAATATATGCCTATTGGTAAAACCTTTTTTCCCCAAATTATATTGTATTTCTGATTTAAACAGTTGTGGATTAAGTAAATAAGTATGTAAGACACTGTATAATCCGAAGAAAATGTTTTCCTGTAGCAAGATATTACTTTTATTTTTAAGCATCGATTCTTAAAATTGTATTGACGGTATTATGCAAAAATTAAACCTGGCATTTGCAACGCTGGAAAGTAATGTTTAATGTCATTTATTAATTTTTCCCCCAATTTGAAATATTAAGATTTTAACTCTGAATTTTTTATATGTATTAAACTGAATACCACCTTTAAACCCCACCATTTGATAGTTAAACTTTCTCATTTATAGGTGTAATTAAATAGAGCCAGAACTTCATTTACCACCCATGAAATAAATAATTTTTTTATATATATTTTGATTTTGTTTTCAGGTGAAATTTTAACCTCAATCGATACCCATCAAGTCACAAACTACTATGCTGCTGTTTCGCCTTGTGGAAGATTCGTGGCTTCTTCTGGTTGGTTCATATTATGTATTTATTTAAATAATGCGTTAAATTCCAAAACCCCATAAATATGAAAATAGAACTTAGATATTATAGAGGGAGCTCACAAAAAATTATACAGGACTAATAAGTCACAATCTGTTTTTATTTGAAAGTTTTAGATTACATAGCTCATGCAATTAAAATTTCAATGGCCTCAAATCAGGTCCTCAAGGTCATTCAATATTTATTAGATTTAAAATCTCATT
This sequence comes from Leiobunum rupestre, assembly GCF_980474605.1. NCBI lineage: Eukaryota > Metazoa > Arthropoda > Arachnida > Opiliones > Sclerosomatidae > Leiobunum > Leiobunum rupestre. The sequence goes on from NC_143385.1 coordinate 82,626,158, forward strand.
TTCCAATAAGAAAAGTGATCATGTAAAATATTAGGTCAAATTGGCTTTGAACCAATAAACATTCACCAATAAAAAGACAAGAAAACACACCAAAAACCAGGTCATTAAGTAAGAAAGAGCTCACAGTTAGAGACTACTTGTGCCACAGTATCAAAGGTTTCAGGACTAACTCAACATAGTGAGGGATCTTTGACTTCAAAACTTCAGTTGACCTTGAATCGTGTCTTAAAAAAAAAACAAAAACATCGATTTTTTTTTATTTTAATCAGATTTTTTTGATTTTAATCGATTTTTTATTTTTTATTAATGTTTAGGTTTTTGTCACTTATTAAAAGCAATATATAAGCTTATTGATATAATTATTTTTGTATAAATAATATTCAATAGTAGACAGTTTTATCATGTCAAAAAATATTTATTCCAAGAAATAAGGATATTTGTATCACAGGAGTAACCTTGAAGTAAAACTAAACAGTGTGAGAAATAAGGCACTATCACAGGCCAATCGCCAGTTAAAAAATTAAATGCCTGGGGTGTTAGTGGCCCTGGTGAAAACTTAATTAATTCAAAGTTTTTCCCTTCAAGATTTATAGTTCTTTATTTAACACTCCAAAATTTTGAAATACCCATAATAACTAACCTATTAAGCCTATGCCCTAGCACATATTGTCAAGAGTAGATAATTTGACCATAAATTATGAAAGCCTGATTTTGAAGGTTAAAAATGGTAAGTGGCCAGTGGCCAGTTTTTTAATTAAACTACCTAGGCTCTACTGGCCACAGGTCCAGTTTAAAACAATTCCTTATTTCTCAGCCTCCGAGAGTCCATTATTTTCAAAAAACTAAAAATGAGGTTGGGAAGGGATCGTGGTAGTGATTGGTAATAGTGTAATATAATGACAAAACAGGTCTAAAATATAATAATTCAATAGTAAATCTCTCATTTATGGAAAGTTAATACCTTTTAAACAAACAGATTTAAATCAACGATTTAAAAAAAAAATCATTTGATTTAAATCGCTGATTTAAATCAACTTGATTTTAATCAAACAACCCTGTCTTCAAGTTCATAAATTTATCTTTCAGCGTTTTATTGGTCATTTTAAATCGGTTCAAAGCTATTTCGAATGAATAGTTTATGGTTCACAGTTTTCTAACTGAAAAATCTGGACTTTCTAAACATAATGGTTCTTAATGTAGATTTTCAATTACCTTGAAGAAATAATTCAAGGTCAACCAAATTTTTAGATTCCCCTGCCATAATGAGTCAGTCCTCAATTTGGATGCCATATTACAAGTATTATTTTTCTTGTTATCATTTCATTGTGGTAACTTATTTTTACTTAATGGCCCTTTTTTCTGTGTATTTTATCAGCTTATTGGTCAATTTACATCAACTCCAAGTGTTTGTAAAGCCAAAAGCGACATAAGACCCAAAAGTGTGTCAACTCTACCTTTGCGACCATTAAAATATTTACTGAGAGCTAGTCTCACAATAGACTACATAACCTACTAGTTGGAATAGTACTAGCAACGGTATATTTAGTCTATGGTCTGGCGTGATTTTGTCTTCGATTTACTCGCCCATAGACATATGTTCTAAAACGCCTCACTTGGCGGCGCTGGAGTGGATAAAATTTCAAATTTTGATGACGCATTTTCAATCCCCTCTCCTACTCCCTCTTTATTATTCGCGACAAGCTCTCATTAAACATTATAGCGTACTGACACACTTCTGGGTCTTATGTCGCTTTTGGTAAAGTTAATGGTTCTCAATGGTACAAGGTCATTGGAATTTTCATTGTCAAATGACTGACTGTGGTAGCTAATTTAACCTGAAAATTTCAAATTCATAGTAAAAATAGATTTTGAATTATTAGCTCTAAATCATTTTTAGTGTACACCCAGTATTTGTATACTCTTAAATGTCAGCATCTCTTAATGATTTTAAACTATCTAAATATGTGCATAAACTGACCAAGAGTGTATTAATTTATGCTGGCGGAGAATGATTATCTTGAGACAATCAATGGGCATCATGGTCTAGTTTTCCCCCAGTACAAGACCAATTTTGTTAAGAACCTTAGGGTACTTATTATTTACACAAGATACAATGCGTTATTAAAATTCAAGTAAAACCAAATATAACTCAAAGCTCATCACCATCACCTTTCTTTTTTTAATGTACTTCATTTTCAGGTTTTAGTCCAGACGTTAAAATATGGGAAATATGTTTTTCGAAAAGTGGAGAGTTTACTGAAGCAAAAAGGGCATATGAGCTGAAAGGTCATTCATCTGGAGTCTACAGCTTTGCATTCAATAGTAACTCAACTAGGTACAAAATTTTACATAGTGTCCCATTGGCTTTACGAGAGTAGCTAAAGTGCAGTTACTATCCCAAAAACCAGAAGTTAATGAACTGAGGTTATCAGATAAGTTTAATTTTTTCGCCATCCTACCGGACTGTTGTCATACCCCACTTTTTTGCTATTGAGACGGTTCCTACATGTGTTTCTTTGCATCTGTCATTTGAGAGATAGGCTCGCTGAATAACAATTCGACTGATCACCATCATTGTCATCCCCATTCCCCCTCTCCTATTGCTTGGGAAGATTGATTAGCCAAGAATAGGGGGACAGAAAATTTTATCGCCATCTGATCTCTGTGGTTCATTAAATTAAAACTACATTATCATTTTCTAGGGATATATATTTACAATCATATTGAAGCCATTTTTTTTCAGGATGGCTACTGTATCTAAAGATGGAACTTGGAAACTATGGGACACAGATAGTATGTTATAATCTTCTGATTATTAAGTTGAAACTTAACCTTTTTTAAATTCTTAAAATAATCACCAACAACAAAAATTATTATATTTTTAATCTTTGCTTGTTTTACTTGCAGTCAATTACATTCAGGGGCAGGAACCATATCTAATTTTGACAGGTCACTTTAAAACTTCTTACTCTAAATGCTTTTTGGACCTTTCACCCGATGGAAGAACAATAGCCATCGGAGCTGGCACTGATGTGACAATATTCTCTGGGATAACTGGTGAAGAACAAGAAAATCTAACTGATGTTCATTCAGGTATATTTTAAGGGCTGTTTGATTAGCAAACTTTTTAGGGTTACCTCATATAAATATTTACTAAGTGGTGTTTGTGACATACATTAGCGGGTTTCTTGATAAAGCCCAAGGGTGGAAAAAAAATCAGTATATTCTTCTATTCTATTAACTCTTCTTCTGGCCTTTTTTTCATCTCTCCTATTTGCAATGACCAAATTAGTTACTTAATAGATACATCAATGATTAATTTAGCATGAAAAGAGTTTTTTACGGTTTTTACCCATTTTTCCCACATGTCCCGGCAAAAACCGTTTTTTGCCAAGTTTTTTCTAACTCTGTAAAGCCCCCATTTTGCTTTCACCCTATTGGTGAGTTTCTGGCTACACTACTGCTGGATTCATAGTTATTTGCGTAGCTCTCGGTTAAATATTTCATTAAAAGACATGCTTTTGGAAAATATTATATACTTATTTTGCAACCTACCATTTATTTTGCTTCATGAAGTAATAGCGGCTGGAAATAACCCTATAATTGACTGTTGTTACCCAGATATTATATTATAGTACAAACATTTAACTGTATAAAATTTATAAAAACCATATCTTCTACTACAACACGGATACTGAAAATAAACTCTTAAACCACTGAATTTTTAAACTATTCAATTTAATTTTAAAATGAAGCAAAAAATATCTATAAAAGTTTGTTAAAATATTTTAAAGGGGAAACATCAATCGTCAATCGGTTTTAATTAAACATTTCTGTGGTCCCTTGATTAAATATACTACGTTAGAAATAGACCTTAATTTCAACTACCATCAACCCTTGTATGGCTTTTAATATTATAGGTCATTCTTTCATTAAACAGCTGATTTAGTTGAATGGTAAATACTACGTTGAAAAACATGTAACAGTTTTTTAGTAAACCCAATTTTGCCATTTAAATTTCTTGAGATTTGAGCAACAGTAGCATCTGCCACCATATTCACTGGCAAGTTTTTTCATAGAATATTGAATTGAAGTAAGATTGACATATAAATGAAAATACCAATTTCATTTTTCTAAAGTAGTTTCAAAACCAAATTTTTTTAAACAATTATTTAAAATTATACTCTTTTAAATACTAATTTCTGTCTACTTCATTATGGTTGTATGTGTTGCTGGAACATAGTGTGCGGAAATGCCCCTTCAATCAGCACACATTTTATTGTAGGGGTATGTGGAAATAAATATTCCAAGTCAGGAGACTGATATGGTGAGCCTCTTGCCCCAATATTCATACGGGCAAAGTGTATTTCCATACAATACACCCAAGTTGCAAGGTAGCACAGTCTGCTCAAAGTTGCAACGCAATACACAGTATACCATCTTTTTTGCGGTATTTCGCAGGGTACGTCCATCTTTAGTTTCCCCCTTTAACCCTCCTTCTCCATACCCTCTGCCCAAAGACCCAAGCCTGGACCCCCGCCAAGAGTGGAGGTAATGGTGAACGCGTGTAGGGGGCATACAAGAGAGGGTGGTAGTTACATTATTTAAGAAATCATAATTATGTGAAACTAGAATATACAGGGTGTTACGGAAAGAGTACCAAAACTTTCTATATGCATTCTATGGGTCTCTATGAGTAAAAAATGTCTCATAAACATGGGTCCTAAAGTGCTTCGTTTCAGAGATATGGGCTCCCAAAAAACTACCCCAAAAACCGGACACAGCCTTAAATCTGGCCAACAATATTCTTCCTTGAACCAAATTGTTTTAATTAAACTATCAATTGTTTTCTATTCGTGAGGCGAGAAACTTAAATAAAAAGTGGCAAAAGTTCATTAATGTCCTTTTAGAAGTAAAATGAGTTTGAAGACAAATACAAGTCATTTTAATTTATTGATAAGATTTTAATTATTTAATCTAAAAAAGGAATGGCTTTAAAATTGTCTAATATTGTAGCTAATATGGCACATTGGTCCAGGAACGCTTATTGCACTGACGGGCTCAAGAAAAATGGGTTAGAAGCTCAAAGATTCAACCAGCAGTAGATTCCTAAAAGACTGGTGTCAGATCGACTGGCGTTTGAGTGTAGATAGACGGCTAAGAGAAATACATGAAATTTGTATCTTTAGATTAAATAATTAAAATCGTATTACTAAATTAAAATGGCTTTGTCTTCAAACTCATTTTACTTCTAAAAGGACATTAATGAACTTTTGCCACTTGTTATTAAAGTTTCTGTCTCACGAATAAAAAACAATTGATAGTTTAATGAAAACAATTTGGTTCATGGAAGAACATTGTTTGCCAGATTTAAGACTGTCCGGTTTTTTGGGGTAGTTTTTTGGGAGCCCATATCTACAAAACGAAGCACTTTAGGTCCCATGTTTATTAGACATTTCTTACTCATAGAGACCCATAGAATCCATATAGAAAGTTTCGGTACTCTTATCCGTAACACCCTTTATAAATAATAATTTCATTTTTTATTGAAATTATTTTAGAAACTATCACATCGCTTCTCTTTTCTCCCAATGGAAAATACCTGTTGATTGCTGGAGGGAAACATATAAGAATATTTCATAATGTACTGGGTTTAAAAAATGCTGTTGCTGATCTTGAAACAAAAGTGAAAACAGCCACAAACGCAAGCATGAAAAATCGCCTTCAGGCTCAACTTGATGAGTCAAAGTAAGTCATGTCATGAACATATTTCACCCATGTTTAAAAGTGAAAGGTGGAGCCTATTTTGCCGCCCCCACAAAGTGCCCACTATTTCTCCCCTTGTATTCTATCCAAGGCTTGGAGATAGAATGCCCACCTGTCACGCGGAAGAACAGTTCTATTCCTGCTGTATGAAGTCATGGCTCATACAATCCTGGAAACAACAGGGAATTTTATTGGCGCAAAAAAATCAGGGAAATTCCTCTTTTTTTTTTAATCTGGGGAATTTATGAGGGTTAAGTGTAATAATTATATCAATAAGTTTTTCTTATTAAATTATGGAATTTATTACTTCTCTCATATATGTATAATAATATAGAACCAATTTAGTATAAATGTCAATCAAATATTGGTTAAGTTAGTAATGTCATGGAGAGTTACACTAGGGAAGTGTTTGTGACATCATAGGTTGTGCCCTTGCAAATGGGAAAATCAGTTTCCTAATAATTGTATGAACCCTTATTTAATTGTCTAGCGACTTGCACAATAATATGAGAAGAAGTAATCAATAACAACAAAATCTAAAAGTGCACAAGATATTTTATTTTAAAAAATCAACCCGACTAGTCCACTTTTAGATTTCGTTGTTATTGATTCCTTCTTCTCATGTATGAACCCTGTTAACTGGAGTCACCAGGATTTGATGCCCAGTCTCCTACGTGACAGGCTAGTATGCTACCATCAAGTCAAGAATGGAATGTGTCGAAGAAACTACGCCTTTTTGCATCTCTTTTTTAAGTCATCAAGATTAGTTTATCTTAATGTTGTTTAATTAAAATTTGAATTTAATTGATAAAAAGAAAGCCACTTTTGTTCCAATTTTTAAATAAGTAATTGTTAGAATGAGGCTTTTCCAGCCAAACAGTTGTACTAGGCTCATGAGATGGAACCTTGACTGCATCGAAAGCCCTGGACATAAAAGTAAATTAGATGAGTGAGGCACCCTGTTTTTAAGTATAAACTGAACTGAACTTCTACATATTTTGTGGCGAATGAGCTACATAAAAAAGCAGTTCAGCAATCTCAGCTTATTTTATAGAGAATTCCTATTAGAGTCGAAAAACTACGATAGACAATTTCATTATCCAGGCAAGCTTATGATGGGAAGGGGGAAGCTATTGCCCTCCCTATAACATTTTCTATCTAGTTTTAGTCAGATCAGCAAAATCGAACGTTTCACCAGCACTTCTTTTGAGTTTGGAATTGTAAAAGGTTTAAGTTAAGCCAACATCCCACTCCGTTATTGTTAGTTTTCAAAAAGCAGAGGTGGATACTTTTTTCGTAGTTGGTTTAAGGGAATACTCATTTATTCTGTAAATTAAATCGTTTTTAGATTGTGATGAGATAAAACAAAGTTTTCTTTCATTTTAGGTCAACTTATAATACAATTTTAAAGGAGTTGGACCAATGAATATTCTACTGATAAATCCATGTCGAATATATTTTGTTACTTGCAAATGTTTTTGAATAAATAACTTGAGTATGAGAAACTGCTTTTCTATTTACAATAATTTTGTCTAAAATTATGAAAAATGCTTAGGGTTTAAAATATTTGTTCTTTAAACATAAAAACAAAAATTAAAAATAATAATCAGCTAGGCTGATACCCAAGGCACCACCTTAGGCCTAAGTCACAGTAGGGGCTCAAGTGTTCTGTCTTGACATCATTCTTAACCATGAATAAGAAATGGCCTTAATTCATCAACAAATTAAATGTGCTCTCCTTCGTGATTATCAAGAACAACATGTGTTAACTTTTGCTTCCAAGAATTTTATGATGAATTAAGTTTGTATATATTAGATGGTTTGCTATTAACAGGGTCTGATCAAGAATGTATTTATTTATATTTAGGAAGAATGATTATGTTGCAACAATCGCCAGGCACGTTGAAGCCTTTCCCCCGTCTAGCGCGGGGGGGGGGGGGGACAAAACGTCACCAGCGTTTGATTACCATCGCGTTAGGTGATGTAAATTTTAAGCAGCCAATGAAATACCGGGACTATTCGTTTTATTTTAAGTGGAGGAGCGTATTGGGGGGACCAACGGGTGGATTGAGAGAAAGGCTAAAAACCGTGTCGACATGGACATTCTCCCTAGGTATAAATAAATACATTCTTGGTCTGATACGAAGAAAATATTCAAACTAGATTTCATTGAATGTATAATGAAATTTTAGGTCATAATGAATGCACATCATGATTATAGTACAAATTTGGTTTTCAATGCGCTTGAAATTCCAAAAAAGAAGCTTCTAACGGTGGGCAAACTTAGTCTGTAAAGATTTTCAACATGCTACTGCAACGCATTGGTTGAAACTCGGCTTCTGTAGAAACTTCAAGCTAGTTTTTGGTTTGTATGGAATAGGTAAATTCAGAAATTCATATGAAAATATCTTTTGGTCATGTTCAAAGGGATTTTATTTGTTGCATTTGGATAAAACTAAAGTTGATATAATTGATCATAATGAAATAATTCTTGTAAAATACATGATTAAATTAACAGGAAAAATAAATGTAACAACTATTTATTGACTTATAATTTCTATCACACATTTTTACACCATTTTTCAGAAAGAGCTAAAGCCAATCAATTAACTGCATTCATTCGTAATTGCAATTCTGCATGGGAAGCGTTCTTTTCACATTGAGAGCCCTGTAAATGATAAATTAATATCAATAAATAAAATATTTTAAAACTTTGAACATTTTTTTTGGCCATGGTATACTTTATTTACAATAGTTTCAATGGTAATTTAAAACCTTAGTGAGATAAAACTTAAGGTTAGTTTCATGTGAATTCAACTTATGTTACTAAGAGTGGAACCTATAAGTAAAATTCAAGAATTGGCAAAAATCAGGATGTATAGAACTCACTAGTTTAATAAAAAAAGGGGGTGCAGGTACTCAATCATTGGGGTCGAGTCGATAATGAAAATTTTGAGACTGTAGAAATTTGAGTTCTAAAAATCTGGCTGCTTTACTCAAGTCTAGGCTTAGTGATTATTTAAGTCTAATTTTTACCTTGACTTCAGCAAAGATAATGTAAACCTTGTACCCTAAATTCGAATAAACTCCCTTGCGCCTAGTTAATAGCGTTTATTCACTTCCTGCCAGAACACTAAAAAATAAGCTTCATAGTTACAATTGTAACCAACTGTAGATAAAACTACGGAACAACTTGTACGACATACTGTTTATGGAAGAGCGCGTTATCAAAGTTGTCTGTGATAGAACTATGACAGTTACCGATGGAAGCCTATTTTTAGGAGGTAACGGAAAGGGGTTACAAACCCATCAATTAGAAAGCTATCAGAACTCTAATCTAGGGTTCAGAGATCAATCTTTGACTCAGGAACTGGAGAGTGCCCTCTAGTGAGGGTTAAAACATTGTTAAAAAATTTGAGGTCAGTCACGTCACCCAAAGCTAAGAAATTAAAACGCTTACAATAAGAACTTGGGTTTTAGTTAACAGTTGGGCTTGTGCAGATTTGATAACTTTTAGGCAACTTAAACTTGGCTTAAAGTTATATAAAGCTAAATACCCAGAACAATTTTCTCGTTTATATTCTTCATTACTAATAATTTTATAAATTAAAATTTTTAAAACGCCATGTTTTTGGATTAGATTCCATTCAAAACATATTATCCAAACTGTGATAATTTCATATTTCCCTATAGCCTAAAAAGGAAAGTAATAAAAACTAATATAATATAAAAAGATTGGAGGGCATGCAAGTTTAGATTTAAATAAAAAAGCTTTATATTATTAGTAGACTTGATTGGGACTAAATAATTATTTAGAACTCCAAACTGTTTTTATGCCTGTTACAATCTAAGACTTGATACTACACTTGGAAATAGCCTATACTCAATACCCTGGACTCGCAAAGCCCTAATAATAAATCTTTGCTCGTTAAAACTGGATTTATTATGATTAAGATTTATACTTAAGACACACCATACAGACAACAAAGTGCCATAAGATTATTAATATCCAAAGACAAAGTAATGATTTTTCTAGCTTTAACAATTGGAAATTAATTTATGCTTTCTCAAACTATCTAAATCTAATCAGTTTTGCTTTGTGCACAAAAATTACTCAACTGCTAACAAAAACAGCCTTAACATTATAAAAGGTTCCTTAGGGTAATTAGATTTTGTAAGATTTCTGTTCAACAATAAAATATTTGAAGTATTTAAAATTTGTGCAGTAAAATTACGCTACAAGTTGTTGACATACCATCCACTTTAATTTCTGGATCTTGCATTGAATAAAAGATTCGGCCAAAGGGTTTTATTTATTTATTTTTTTGGATAGAGGGCAAGATGGGTTTTATTTAAATGTTAAAATATTTTGGCGGAAATGCATATTTACAAAGTTATGATTTTTCAAAATTTTGCTTTTATAGTACGTTTTCCATAGGACGATTCGTTAAATTTAATGGATTTTTAGATAACAGTTGACTCGTCGGGTGTAATTTCGTGTTTGGACGATACTACGTGCGTTTGGCTTGGTACTGTCTTCTAGGTCGCGTTATAGACGGCCCAGCTTGTTTAGCAAGTATGGGTTGGGCGAAGCGAGTGCGCGGCACCGTTAGGTGCCAATAAGGGGAACGCTTGCTTAGACGGCATTTTTTTCGTCATCAGTCCTACTTTATCGAAAACGTATTAAAATCCATTGCATTTCAAGAATCGTCCTATGGAAAACGTACTATAAAAAAAAATTTTGAAAAATCATAACTTCGTAAATATGCATTTCCGCCAAAAAAAATTTACACTAAAATAATCCCCACCTTGCCCTCTATCCAAAAAAATAAAAAAAAACGGTGGGGGCAGCTATAGTAAAATTTTGACCAACTTTCATTGGACAAACCTTTATGCTGAACGTTTTACAGAAAAGGGAAAGACAATTTACATATTTTCCTCTTCCAGCGGCAGCAGGTACTAAAGCGTCTAACCATTATCTGTACCCAAGAAAATGAAATTTTGCTCCTAGGTGCAAGGTATTAAAACTAAAATTGGCTGAGAGGGAGGCTCTTATCTTTTTCTTAATCAATTCGTAATTAATAGAATTTGTCTTGGGCAGCGTGACTTTTAGGCAGGCATTTTCAATGCTTTGATAATTTTACGAACTGAACTATTTTCAGTCAGAATTATTTTAATACTACTATTACCAATACTTGAGAAATATGTCAGAGCCTGGCAACATGCCATACATTTATTTATGCTTTTAATAATGAGAGCATATCACAAATATGACCATAAAATCATAAATATTTTCACTCCCACTACTATATTATCCATTAAATAAAACCATACCATTGCTTAATTTGCATTGTCGAAGTACTTCATTAAATCCTTCACACATGGATAGATCACTCTGGCTTTCCGCGCATTGCAAGAATTGTTTCATTTCAAACTGACATGATGTATACTGTTGCTGAGGCTGCTGCTGGCTTACAGGTTGTTGAACGGGTGCTGGTGCTGGATCATCAGAGGATCCTCCGCCAAAAGACCCAGTCAAAGCGTGACCAATGGTGTGTCCCTGAAATTTAAATAAAAATTAATGGCACAAATGAAGAGAATTGTTGATGAACAATGATGTATTAAATACAACGATCAGAAAGTGCAATTCCCCAAATATGAATACTTCAAAGAAACACCACATGTATTTCAGAGAAGTCAGATTTGGAATGGTTAACATAAAAGACCATTTTCAGAACCCCTGCACAAAAATTCATCATTTATAACTGCTGTTTAAAACCCCTTCGCAACCCACACTTTTAAAAAAAATAATATAACATTTTAAAAAGAAATTAATGGTTAAAATATTTACCACAGCCGAGCCAACTGCAACTCCAGCTGCTGTGGTTGCCATTTGAGCCATTAGACCTGGTCCTTGAGGGGCTGCTGCCACTGGGGCCATCTGAGCAGGTGGTGGATGTGCTGGTGCAGTCTGCACTGGAGCACGTGCCACAGGCCTTGGTGCACTAAAAATATACTAAAATTAATATAACTACAACTGCTAGCCAAATTATTAATAAAAAATTAAATTTATTCTTTAAAATATATTAAAAAAAATTGGTGCAATCAACATTTGGTAAAAGCATTTTTAAGAGTTGTTATTTAATTCGTAGCTTGCTCGTACCATCATAGCAATACGTCGTAGCCTTGAAATGGCCACTATGACATTAATTTCATGTCGCAGATCACGAGGTAAATGGTACTTGATCCTGCTAAATAATAATCATTTGACCACACTGGGTGTCCTAATGTCATGGGTGACCTATACGCGTTACCATGGCAACCAAGACAAGCCATCACACCCAAGAGCCAGCTTTGAATAGGGATACTGGCACAAATATTTAGCCTATTTTGAGCTAATCTTCTACCCCGAGGAAAATCATATCAATATAACTTTAGCAGTAATGTACGTTCGATTTAAACGAATATAATTACTTGGGCAATTAAAATCCAATGCTTTTTTCTAAGCATAATATATTCAAATATGCTATTATATTTCAATGTATTTATGATTATATACAATGTATAGTTTTAGCAATGATCATGTTAGTTAGGAAAATAACATCTTTCCTAAACACTGAATGCAGAAGCATCTCTTCTAATAACACAAGAAGGTAAATTATTTGTATATCTATGAGGTGCTTTAACTTTCAACATCAATTGAATAATATAGAAATCCCAGATCCCTCCTCCATTCTGCGAATGTTGTCCCCCTAACAATTCGACATTTGAGTGACTGAAAATATCATCGAAGTACTTATACAGGTTCCTCCAGGTAAGATAGGAAGAAACGTGATTCCTGGCTCAGCCAATCTGGACTTAACTCAAAGGAGAATGGGTCTGGACACCAGATGAATTTGGCTCTGAAGACCAGGGCTGCGTTTAGTAACGCTCAACGGACTTACCGTTAAGTTCGGATTCGTACTATACGCTTTATCACTTTTCCAGTTTTGACGTCATGTTACCTTGAGTGGCTAACCACTGCCAGATGACCTGTACACCGATTACGCGTACTCAACACTGATAAAGGTACTGTTAAAATAAGGCAGATAAACCAGAAGTATTCATTCAATGTTCAATCGATTTATTGATTATTAGATAAGTTAATGTAGATTTATAATACAATAATGCCCAAGGGTTGGCATAACGCCAAAAAGCCCTGCCCTGTAGAGTGACCTAGTAGCTTGGAGTGTGTGTATATATATATATATCTCTCTCTCTCTCTCTCTATCAGTTTGGGTGAAGTTAACTACAGCAACCTCATCTTGTTTTATAATTATTTTCAGCAGATACTATAGTTTGTCACATAAGATTTTTTTTTCGCTGCTCAATGGTCACTAACATTGCAGCACAGAGAAAGGCTACCTGCAGACTACGCGAAAGAGGATAATTTACAAGCGTAAAAAGTATTCAACAGGATCCTACATTGCGTTTAGTAACGGTCTCAATGAAAATAATGCATCAGATATTTCATTGAGCGATACTGAACGCAGCCCAGATTAATTTTTCATTTATTTATCTGTTCTTCATAAGTCCAGGAGGGAACACATGTTTATCCCCTTACAAAGATGGGGGAACCTTTTAATGTACTTCGAACAAGATTTTTTTCCCTGTTAAACGTTAAAAACTTAATACCCACAAAAGGGGCTAAAGTGTTAGTTGATAATATACGTTTTGCCAATTAGTAGTCAAATACCTGTCATTAATTAGTTCATGACTCTACTGCAATGCTAAATCTGGGGAGTTGTGCAAAAATTTGGCCCTGACGCCTGACCTTTAGGTTATGTATTCGCAATTTTTTTTTTCTTTTTAAAACGTTGAGTATTTTGTTTAATTATTACAGCGGTGCTTACGTTATTATAACGTAGGCACCGATTACAGGAGGGAAGAGGGTAATAAAAAGTAAGTAAAGGAGTACCTTCTAGCTGGTGATGGCGACCTTCCTCGTCTAGGCATTATTAGGCTAAGTTGAATAAATTATGCAAACTAAAAAGACGGATATTATAAAGTACTATAAATTTATGTTCGAAAAGTAATGTAAATGGAAATAACCTTTAAATACAACTTACAATTAATCTGTAGTTCTGAACTTCTGAGTGAGTAAAGACGTACTTTCTGTATAACGTGGTTATGTAACTAATGGCGCTTTCCTTTTACCTATGCGGCGGACGTTGCTAGCTGCTACCAGTGTTGCTACTTCCTTTATCTATGGCACGGCCAACTTTGATCACGCGCTGTTCGCGCTACAGCGGCCAACACATTCGTCGAAATTCCGCGAGCAAGGATTTTCCCCCTATAAACTGTACTATAACGTGCAGGAGTTCAGCGCCACGCTCGGTTTTTATATTGGCTTCAATGTAAAAACTATTCTAAAAATAATAATCCGCTAGGGGCGCTCACGTCATACACATCTTTTGCTCATAGGTTAACACAGAAACGTCAACGAATGATATGGCCGCTGTAGCGCGAGAGATCGAAGTTGGCTGTGGTTCACCAGTGCGGGGCCGATGGCGTAAGTTTCGTTGCCAGCCAAACGAAAAGCATGAGCCAAAGGCAGGGTTCTTTAAAAGTTCTAATCGGACCACGCGCGACAACAAAACCATTCTAGTTTGTTATCCGATTTCTATGGATGGATCCCCGCTCAAGCATGTTACCTCTCAGCGTTACCTCGGAGTGGTTATCACTGACACTCTGGAATGGAGCACCCACATAGATCGCGTTACCTCTCAGGCTGCGAGAGCTCTTGGGTTTATTCAGCGGCACCTTGCGCATTGCTCCTTCGCCACCAAACATCTAGGGGTCAAAACCAACGTACTCCACATCTTAGAGTACTGCTCGGCAGTATGGTCCCCCATTTAATACCAGCGACATTCATTCTATCGAAATGATTCAACGGCGTGCCCTATGCTTTGTGGCCAATGTGGGCTTATCGTGGAGCATCAGCATGACTCGAGTCCTGACAAATTTCAACTAGACTACCCTTGCCGCTCGTAGACGTGTTAGGTGGCTCACCCTCGTGAAAAGCGTCATTCACAAAACGTGCGGCACTCTGGTCCCCCTTTCCACCTAGCTTCTCGGAAGCACTCGTTTTTCCCATCTCCCGGAGCACCTGAAAGCTATCCCCCTCAGTTCCCAGTTCCGGAAGGAACTCACTGTATTTCTCGATATTTCTATGTAATTTCCATTTTTGGTACAATTATGTGTGTCTCGACGTGATGGTTCTTGAACCCTTTGTCGGGCAAATAAACGAACTTAAGAACTAAGAACTGTAGTAACTAGCAGCTAGGAGCAACCATAGACATAATAAAGAAATAGACCCAAGTTTCTACAGGTGGTTAATACGGAGGCGACGCCAAGCAGACAACCGGTAGTTGTTCCGTATTCCTGTGGTACTACTTTTAAGCGACGCCTGTCGATTAGATGAGAAAATAAAAAATCATCACGTGTTCGTGTTTGTAATCTTTTAGGTACTCTGACGTTATTCGCGAATATTTCGGCTGTGATAATTTAAAATAAGGTTAATTTTAATTATAATTTGTAAATAAGTCAATTAATTCTTCCGAAACCCAAATAAAAAGCAGCAGATGATCTTTTAATTAAAAATTAAAAAAATTCTAATTGACGAAATGATATTTTGTCAAAACTTAAGTAACTCGTGTGCTATACAGGTGTTGTGGTTATGGCTTGTTATTCTGAGATTCTAAATTGTAAACAAAAGTAAATGGAATATTGATGAAATGGATGTTTCTACAAAAGGTATGTAGCTATTGTCCTTGAAATAAAATGAGCTTTGACAATTTAAGACTGATGGTTTGACCCTTCAATTCTAGATTTTTATCCTTCGCTAATTTGTTGAGTCCGAGTTTGCAATATAAATTAATAACTTAATTAATCAAACTGATGCGATGATGTTCAATTCCAATTTCAGCATCAAACGTATGTTCGTGGATATCTGGGAAGATGTTCATGCCAACAATTTTTCGTAATACAGCAAGTTCTAGTTATTAGACTACATTTATTTTATAGAGAGAGGAATATCTCTTCATAACAACTTAACCACATTGGCTAAAAACCAAAGAGATCTCGCTCAAATTATAATAACATAATTAAACCTACACAAAATGATCCTTGGTCAAAATTTTAAGGTGAGAACAGCGCCGCCGAAAGCAGGGCCGGGCCCTGGCAAAACAATACTTTAGGTCCCCAAGAGCTACCTTATTTTTCTAATTAAAGGGGAATTGTCACAAAACCAAAGTTTACGAGGTTTTTTTACAGAATGATATAAAATATATTAATGATTATGTCCCTGAAATTTTATAGTTATTGGAAAAGTATTTAAAAAGTGACGCTACTTTTTCGGCAACCTACATCAAACGGCTCTAAAAATTTCAGAAATCGCGGTTGAACCTACGTGCAGCGCCAAAAGAATGAAGCGGCAAAAATTTTAGAAAGTGCGGCGTGTAAGGCAGTGGCATTTTTTTATAATAATAGTCTGATTCGCCATTGACAACGTAAATTATTATGTGACTAAAGACTAATAACTATTAGTTGATAGTCACAAGTTTGAAAATTTTCAGTCATTTCTCTATTAATTCGGCTACAGAAAATTTAAAAATATGAAAAAATAGGGCCCCCTTTTTTAATTAATTTGGGGCCCCCTCTAGTTTTCCACGTAGGCACGTGCCTACTCGTGCCTATTGCTGGCGGCGCCACTGGTGTAAGGCAGTTTAAAAACACGATAAACTACAATCTACGAATTTAACTCGGTTAAAAAACCAAGGAGAATGTCGTAGCAGACGACAGTTCCGACCGAAAAACGATAAAACAGGGGAAAATAATATTTCGTCCACGAGATGGCGCTGCAAGTAGGTTCAACCAAGCGGTACGGAGATTCTCGAGTCGGGGGGATAAAACACGAAATTTGGTTGCTAATAATAAATCAAATACTGGGAATATTAACATGAAATATTTTGTATAACCATTTTCGGACGTCCTCTATTTAAATGGTTTTTAACCAATTTTAGAGTGGTGACAATTCCCCTTTAACAATGTTTCGCGGGAGAAGTATAGTTGAAGGGCTCAAACGCGAGGCCCCAAAACTTGTACGGGCCCCGGTAATTTGACCGGCTTCCCCCCTCTCTTGTCAGGCCTGGGTGAGAGGTTAGCATCACCGGTTTTTTCTATTTCACTTTCAAGTGTATGTAATTTCTTTACATTAAATAAAAAAATTATACTATTTTTACTTGTTTTAATTCTATGGAAACAAAACCGGAGTTGGAATGGCTTTTGGTCTGACCCACCTTTTGCCATTTACAATTTGTATATCCCGTTCTAAAAAGTGATCATTACAAATTAAATCATGATTTTAAGGTGTCCAGTTTTCGAGATTTACAGCAATTTTCCATTGATAAAGTATTGTAGGTTTAGATAAGGGCAACCTATAGTTATATAAAGATTTTAAATAAGAATGAATATTTATCTGAATAATATTATATTTTAATCATACTTATGGAATGAAACCTTTTACGGTATTGTTTTAACCATTTTTACCAAATATAAACAGATTTTATTTTATTTTGGTTCACCATAACATTCTATGTAACTTTGTTTCAGTGCTTAAAGTGAATAAAACTCAAGAATGAGTAAACATAAGATTTTCAGTAGAAAACACTTTTACTACTACTTTTTTAATAAAAAATCACAAAAACTTGGGTATTTATTTATAAAACATGTTAGCTAACATAAACGTACTACCTGTTTTTAAAATTCACCGCTCAAGTTTTTGCGTCTGATTTTAAACCCGATAAATATTCTTAAGCGCTAGGTCAAAGATAGTTTAAACTCGTACCATGGAGGAAGCACGTGACTGATACTGCGTTCAGTCAATAGGAGCGGACATCTCCATAGAAGAGGAGGGGTTCAAAAATCACGGCCTTCTATAATTAAGGGAAAATTATGAAAGTAGTCTTAAATAAAACCTGGAAAATTACTAAAAATCATATGAAAAATTCAAAATTGAGTACAAACACTAAAATTATTAAAAAGTCTCCGAATTGCAACACAGTTAGGAAAACAAATTACCGTAGGAAAAGCATTGGGGAGAAAAACCAATTTTCACGAAAATTCGCCCGCTGAGACTCAGTTCGTGTCTCCGTCGTTCGGCAGAGCCACTTGATTTTTGAACCCCTCCTCTTCTATGGAGATGTCCGCTCCTATTGACTGAACGCAGTATCAGTCACGTGCTTCCTCCATGCTCGTACCCTAGATTCGAAAACTGAGAGCTTTCCATTGACGGTTTTGTTACGAAGCGTTTACCCTTTTCCGGCACGTGACCTCAGAAAAATCGGGCTCCATCGGTTGCGGTAAGGCGCAAACCAGGGGCGCGTCAAGTTACCGAGATCTAAATCTTACCGTAAGATTTTGTTCTTGCAAGACAATTTCTTAGTTAAAAGAATTTAAAAAAATTGTCAAGTTGCCTATCAATTTTCTTCGATAAGCTGGATGTGTAAAATAAGTAATACAACTTTAAGAATTTTTGGAAATAATAGTTCGAAACGTTGCTTTAATTTAAAAAACGACAAAAACAATTACCAATATATTTACCATTTACAAGTCGTTGGAATTCTTCGGCGGAAACCTCAAAATTATAATTTATTCCCGTAATATCATCTTTTAGAGCTACACCAAATAATTCATTGACATTCGACGCCATCTTGAATCTTGTTAAAAACTACCTCGAAAGCGATCTTGGGAATCTCGCAAGATTTATGAGATCAAAAGTTCTTGTTTCCGGTTTTGAAAATCGTCAAGTTAGCAAGATCGCAAGAAATCTTAATAACTTGACGTACCCATGGAGCGAATTTTATCTGAGTTCCAGCGGGAAGTGGGTAAACGCTATCGGCAACGCGCGAGAGAGTGATTTCGAATCTAGGGTACGAGTTTAAATTATCTTTGGTTAGGTACTACGTGAGCGCCACTTAACTTAAGTGGCGCTTTACACGTAGTAACCCAGGAATACGGAACAACTGCCGGTTGTCTGCTAGTTTTCGCTCCCGTATATTTTTGGCAAATCAAATTCCGCGTAAGGTGTCTATTTCTTTATTATGTCTATGGGAGCAACAAACACAGCTTTTCATTGGTTAGACGCTTTAGCGCCTGCTGCCATCGGAAGGGGAAAATTCGGAAATTGCCTTCCCCCTTTCCGTAAATCGTTCAATGTAAAGGCTCGTCCAATGAAATTTGTACACAACACTGCGTTAGCGTGTTTAAACGCTAGCTGCGTTCTCCTACTCCTTGTGTTTGTAGCTCCTAGGTAGCAGACACTAGATACCACGGGTAGAGTTTCGTTTGTCCGACTTCTCATTAAGCCGACCGAGAAGTCGGCCAAATAGACAGTGCATTTTTCCGACTGTTTATTCGGCCGATTGCTCGTTTGGCCGACTGCTCATTTGGTGGTTGGACGATACTACGTGCGTTTGGCTATGTACTGTCCTCTAGGTCGCGTTTTAGAAGGCCTAGCTTGGTTATAAAAAACGGGGTGGGGGGGGGCTCCGGTCCGGCCAAATGAGCAGTCGGTCAACTGAGCAGTCAGCCAAATGAGTAGTCGGCCATATGCTCTGCTCATTTGGCCCACTGAAAAGTCGGCCAAATGGGCATTCGGACATAATGAGCAGTCGGCCAAATGCCACCCACCCTCGCGTTTATTTGAAACCATCCGCGCGCTTTTTAAAATGTTAGGCTTAATAATTTTATCTGAAGTCATATCCATTGAGTTGGGAATAAATAGAGGTACAACTAAATTTAGCTGGCGCGGGACCAATTTCGTTCAATAAGGAGACTTATTCAACTTTATCGTTCTACTGTGGCGGCATCTGTCTCTAGTGGTGGCAACTATATAGCAATTGAATTTTTTCGCGAATCTGATGCGAAATTGAAATGTATGATTTCTCGTAACAAACCATAGAAATCTCATAGGTAACTAGAATGCTGCCGCCTACGGCCGAGCTTGACGCCATCGCCTTGAACCTTCAGCCAATGAGAGGCCGTAGAGTGGTTCCGCCAAGGAGGATAAAAATCCTCCTTGGATCCGCTACTACAGCGGGAGATAGGTGACGTCATTCTCTCTGGTGACATTAATATCTTGGCAGAAACACTCTTTGAGCTCTGATTGGCTGAGATCTGGCTATCGTCTGCGACGGCGTTTGGCCCATTTGCCAGTTACTCGGCAGCATTCTAGTTACCTATGAGATTTCTATGTAACAAACAAACCTTTGAAGTTGTTTAAAAATAATTTTATTATGTCAACACGATCCTTTTTAACTCAAGTTACGGTGAGTTAGATAATAATTATTTATTTTTAGCCATGTAACTTTACAAAATATAGATGGCGCTACCGCCTAATTATAAAGATGAATTTCGTAGTCTTATCAGAACAGGGGGGCTATTCTGTAAACATTCGAACGGGAATTCGATTTCGATACCCTATACCATGTCGAGATCGACTTCGACAATTTGCATTGATTTATGCTTATTCGAAATCTTTACCGAATACCATTCGTCGAGATCTCGAAGTTCGAAATCTAGTTTTCGATCGAAAATTGGATTTCGAATATTTACAGAATAGGCCCCCTGGTCCCGCGTAACCATGGCAACCGAAATCGTAATTGTAATTCTAGCAGTTTTATTCCCAATTCAATGGTCATATCTTGCTTAAGTAACACCATAGACATAATTATCATAATTGACGGATTTTGAAATGACGTTTTAGCGCGCGACACTACTGGTACATGTCTTGGGCACACAGCCTTCTTTGCGTGCTTTTTTGACCATAACAGTATTTTCACGCGCAAAATGAATTTTAAAAGTCGTCAATTATCTATAATTATTATGTCTTTGAGTAACACTCTTTTTTATCATACGGACCATAGATTTCGTGGTATTTAGTGATGAAGAATATAGTAACTTGTTTAATATTTAATTTTAAAAATATAGTCACTCGGACTTAATCACTTAGAGTCACGATATTTTTGGTCTTGAAAAAGTAGATTGTTTAATAGCAAAGATAATATAATTATGTCTATACCTCTTACCCTAGATTTGAAATCACATTCTTGCGCGTAGTCAACAACGTTTACCCACTTCCTGGCCCCATGGCCGTGCAGTGACATTTCGAACCCCGGGGCAAATTATGTCATCGCGTGCCCTTGTAACTGATAATACCAAAAGTAAATAGGGGGAGAAAGTCTATCACTGCCTTCAGATTTTACCTTCCACCATGCTTGACACCCTTTTTAAAGAGCTAGTGATCACGTTATATTTCTAACCAATAAGGATAGCACATTACGCGCGAAGTAGTGCATTTGTGGTATTCCGGTCCGCGCTCAAGTTGAAAATTTTGAATTTTATTCCCTGGCAACCATGTCACCGCCTAGCAATTTCAAATAGTCTCTCTGTCAAATGCTGACCATTATTTCCTTCGATAACGGTTGATTTTAATTCATAATTACTATATCAATTGTAAAATAAACAAAAAAAAGCTCGTAGCTATAGCTATTATTTCGGTTAAACTCGCAAATTGTTAGGCCTTAACATCGTAGATTTACCAATTAGTCCCGATCTCTGCTCTTAGATGGCGCCACGCTCTCCACGATTGAAGTGAGCGTTATTCTAGTTACGTTTTATTTCTTTTCAAAAGTCGTGTTATTATTTTTTAAATGTCGCATTTTAGTTTCTATCATATATCTACTTTATTTAGGAACCAAATTAACCAAATTATCGAAAGCAAAAGTTTAACATTCACGTATTTCATAGAGAACTATTTTTCATCGTGGCGGAGTACAACCGATACCTTTGTGTCCCTGTAAAGAGGCGAGGGGGAAGTCATTTCCGAAGCCAAAAATTTTTACTCCTCAAATAAAACGTCGTGCGGTTGGACAAAAGTGCAAGACTTTCTTTCCCTATTTACTTTTGATAATACAGCTGGCAATGATAGAGTAGACATTTGCTTTAAGACTAGTATTTTAGACTTTAATGAGGAAGGGGGATTCCCTTCAAGGTTAAACGCGGAACAGGTGCGAACGAACGCTGACGAACATCTAATTGGCGCAGGAGTGCATATCGTAGTAACTTCTATTTCATCCCCCCGGCGCAGAAAACGATGCGCAAAGGTGATATTGTGTAGGATTTAGCCATATTTTAGTGGAGAAACATGTTTTACTTTATTTAACCCAGTTTTATCGCAAATTTACTCTGTTTCTTGCGGAAAAAATTACGTGATATTTGCCGAAACCCCCCCTCTCCTCCACGTGAGATTCGGTGAGATTCACCTCGACCCCCTCCCTCCCCTAAACGCCTCACGTAATTTATGGACGTTCCCTTGCCTGAGCAAGTCACAAGTGGAGTACCTGAATCCAAACTTCATTATATTTTAGATTGGGTCTGAAAGACTCCAGGCCCCTCATGCATCTTTTTCTCATTGTTAAGCACACACCAGTGCCTTTTTTGTGACTGGGAAAAATTCAACAATGATGCTCAAGGCAGTGGCGTACCTGAGAACTCAGAGGCCCCTCCCCCCCTCGCAAAAATCTCTATTAGGCCCCCCATTTTAATTTTTTATAGTTAGCGGGGGCCCCCCCGAAACTCTAGGACCCCCGCAGCGCGGGCCCTGCGGACCATCAGCTACGCCACTGGCTCAAGGATCATCTCAATATAGTCATGCTCCCTAACTAAAAATAAATACGTTCTTGTTAGTAGCTTGTCTTTAGTAGCTGAAGTATATAGATGTACAAGAGGTTATTACCACAAAATTTATTTTCCCTTTAATAGCGTAGAGTTATGGGAAAGATCATCGGTTTTAAACTGAAAGTAACGAAAACCATTCCATAAAAAGTAATACAGTTGGGCAGAGGAATAAACTAAAATTTATAACAATGAAAGTACAAGATTTTTGAAGAGATACATCATTCCAACTTTCCAAATAGATTGTTCAGTCCCTGCCAATGTTATGAGTTTCCGATGGAGGATCAATACGATAAATATATTCAGCAACATTGAAGTATCCGTGATATTCAACTTCATCAGGGGTAACATCACAATGATAATGACCTCCTTCTCCATGAGTGCTAAAGCAGTGTGTGTGTTCAACCCTCAAATCCAAACCCTGAAAAAGTAAAATTATTTCGAATTTAACCAAAATTATTCTTTTGGGAATTTTTTAAATAAATCAATACAGAGGTAGTTTGTACCCAGAAATGTATCAAGGCAAGCCTGTACCCACTGGTTCAAATAGTTTCCCCAAAAAGTAGGGAGCTGTTGGCTCACGTGGCATGAAGGGCAGTGGCGGACTGGGTCTAATATTTTGGGCTGCCAGAAGACAAAGGGCCCCAGCTTTAACAACTATAACGCTATCATGTTTGAGGGTCCCACTTCATGAACGGTCCCTGGGGCCCACCTGCCATCGGGCAGGTTTACTCTATGGCCAGTCCGCCACTGATGAAGGGCTTACCACCACCCTCTTGCTCACTAGATTTAAAGGCGTTAAAAAGTCGCTAGATATGACTTGTGCCTTGGGTATTAGTCTAGCTGATTATTATTATTATTATTATTAAAAGAGTGGAAACCCCTGTCACTTATGTTTAGGGGTAGTTTTATACACTAAATTTATCATATCCCAAAAAAGCCGTACAACTTTTACTTTTTATTTCATTTACTATTCTGAAATACATATTTTAAATGGCTTAGAGATAATTATATAGGGACTTTAATAAGACCAGGAATCCATACCTCAACCTAGGAATGGTTATCCTGCCATATCTCATACCCCCTGTGGTAAAAGAACCATTTTGAACCCACATCTCAACCATGATCAAGACAGATATCATGCAGTTGTGATAATCATTCCGAAATTGCATTTTGGATTTCTGATAAGACTGGAAATTAGTTAAAAAACTTGAGGGAGGAAAGTGCAATAACTTGAAGATACTAGATTTCTTTCTCATTTTGTTTATTGAACAATTAAGATTGCTTACTGGGTCCTTGGATATGCAAGTACTCAAACAAATTATGGGCGCAGTGACATTGAAAAACTTCAACCAATTTTCAACATCTTGATCACTTTTTAAAGGTGTCTCTGAGAAATTTGGCTGGAATAACAAATTTTAGATTAATACTTCTACAAATTGTAACTTTGATGGTTAAAGATCATAGAAAGTTCAATAAAACACAAAGTGACCATTTATATTGCTTTTCAATTAATAGATTAAAATAAGATACAAATACAAAAAGTTTGTTGTACCATGACGTGTACTTTGACTTTTCCTTTCTCAACAAGGAACACTCCTCCCAATCCAACTGGTTTTTCGCCATAATGATCTTGGACGGTTTCTCTGATCAATGATACCAAGTTCTTAGATTTTTCATTGCGTTTCTTTGCCACTACTTTGATAACCTACAATAAAAAAGACAATCACCGGTTGTGGGTACCTATCAGAATGACCGTTGTTCAAAAACCAACTTCATATTATTTACCAGATTTGTACTGAATGTAAATCCCCCCAAAAATTGTTTTTTACACTAAACAAAGGTTTAATGTTTAAAGGGCAACGCAAGTGAGCTGGCAAAATGTGTGTAAAGTCAATAAAGTGCGAAATTTACGGTTGACTCTGCCCGCCACTGCCAAGGCCGAGTGAGGGGTTGGGGGGGATGACAAGCAAGCTGCTTTTTCTTTTTTGCCAGCTCGCTTGCGTTGCCCTTTAACAAACCCTAAATAGAGATTGAATTTGCTTGGGAACAAAAACCACTTACAGGTCCTCGGAGTCCGTCAGAAACAAAAACGTTTGCTAAGAGGCTCATTTCTGTGCAGGAGTCAAGTTGTACCATTTCCATGCATCCATCTTCCAGAATTTTAACTCTATGTGACTTGTTTATAAGGTTTTGGCCAGCTTTCAAATTTGGAATGAGCTATTGAAAAAGACAATTGGATATAATAAGACTACACCTATACTATATAAAATAGGTGTTGTCATTAAACCACAAACAAAAAACACTTAAGTAATTGTAAAAAATGTTGATGACAGGGTGACCAGGGAAAGTCTAAAATAGGAATTTTAGAGGCGTATTATAGGAAAATATAGGACACTTAATAGGAAAATATAGGAAAAAGAATAAGGTTATTATTGTATATCAGTAATTCGGTATACTTTGACTCGAATCACCTAGAATATTGAGAATTTTTAATACACTGCTTTCTTGCATTATTGGGATTTACAAGGCCCGTACATTTCAAGATTTTGTTCGAAAGTGGCAGTGTTTTCACTAGATGTTTTAAGACACGTACAAAAAAGCTCTTTCATTTTCCAAAGACCTTGAAATTATTAGGAAAATAGGTGAAAATAAAGGAATTTATAGGACCGGCATTAAAAATATAGGAAAATATATTAAGTCTGGTCACCCTGTGATGCCAAAGTACCCTTGCCATTCCTGGAATATCAACAGTAAACAGTACCCAACGTAGATCAAGATTGCATTTATTTCTACTTAGGGAAAATGACTATGTTCAAATGATTTTTAGAGTGGCTCACAACCCACCTCGTGCTCTTGATTTCTATAGTGGAAAAGAACTTATTCCCTTCAAAAATATCAAATAAGCCTGGTATCTCATTGATTCCCTAAAAAACATACATCTATGATGCAACTGAAACACATGACAGTGACTTTTTCCTTCCCATCTCTCATGCTGGGGGGAAAATAGTCTATGCTGCCCATCAATCATATCAACATAAACTTTAACATGAATAAGTATAAACAAATATAAATATAAATTTTCTTTGCTATACCATAAGGTAAATCTTAGTAATAAAATTGTGGTTTAGTACATGATGGTACTTTTTAATATAGTGTCAGACAATAATACTCAAATTTCTTATATGGTGTTTCATTATTATTTAAGAAAAACACCAAACAAAAATGGAATTTGCTCATCCATTCTTAATAGTGCCATCAAGTATCTTTTGGTTAAAAATTATCTGTATCAGATCTATGTAAAGATTTTTCTATATAAATTTTACCGGGAAAGTTTTTTTTCTCAATGCTGGAAACTATCATTTTTAGATGGTTTTTGTTGTCATGATTCAAATTTAGACCAATACCACCACATGACTGAACATTTCATATCTGATTTGATAACTATTGTGCTGTGTACGTAGTTATAAGAATTGTGAATATTTTTAATTATTGGTGAATTTCATCTTCTACACATGTAATATAACCAAGAATGTATTGAAGTTACTAAGAATATTTCAGCATAGCATTAGCCCCTGGTACCATCCTCACAGCTTTTGTGGAGAAAGTTCGTCTGCATTTAAGGGGCATTCAAAGTCATACCATATAGCAAACTTGAATGGGAAAGCAGACGAATTTAAGCTACAAAGGCTGCGAGGATGGGAATCAGAATCCTGCTGTAGTCCAATATTCTTAGTAACTTCAATACATTCTTGATATAACAATGTCAGAGAGATTGGCTTAAGTGTAAAAACCTCTAAGAATAGCTTAGTACTTTGAGAGGTATAGCTTACTTATAAGAATGTATTAAAATAAATTTTTATATAAGTTTGGGGGGGAGGGATAATTTTTTTTATTCCATGTGTGAAAACAATTCTAGCCCTTTAAATTATTTCCTCCTCAATTCTCCTATATTGATATTTCAGCCCGCTCAAGTGCACATTCCGTGCAACATTATTATTATTGTTGTTATTATTATTATTATTATGGGTTGGGTGGTTGGGTCTAGGAAGTTTCCTACTTTGCGAGGCACGCTCTGCACATAGGACTCTCACTGATGCCAGTCAGATGAAGATTTCTATTAGGCTGGCAGCTAGGAGCAACAAACACAAGGAGAACTCAGCTAGCCTTTAAACACGCTAACGAAGGGTTGTGTACGAATTTCATTGGACGAGCGTCACGAGCCTTTACGCTGAACGTTTTACGGGTGGGGGAAGACAATTTCCGAATTTTCCCCTTCCAACGGCAGCAGGCGCTAAAGCATCTACCCAATGAAAAACGTACACAAGAAAATCCACGACTTTTGACGGGTTGTGTTCTCCTTGTGTGGGGTGTTGTGTTTGTTGCTCCTAGCTGGCGGTGACCTAAGAGAAGGCCCATAACCACCCTGATACCACTCTTTTCTTAGAAGGCCTAGAGATAAAATCCTTGGCCTGCTTCCGTCTCATGCCAAAGCTTGACCTGTCTCATTGGATATTGTAAAAGCAGGTTCTGCACCAAAGAACCTAATCTCCGCACCCTCCTGGGCCTTTTCATTACCATGATACCCCCTATGAAAAGGCGCCCAATAGAGTTGAACCCTATTATAGGTGCCCAGTTCAGAAAGGAGATCCAAACAGCTGAGAGCGAGCTTACAAGTGATACTAAACTGATTAAGAGCCTTAAGGGCAGCCTGGCTGTCTGAGAAAATTTGAACAGTCTTACCCCAATACTTCTTCTTCAGACAGAAGTATACACAGAAGCAAATGGCTGAAATCTGTCTGTGAAAAACCGTGGCAAAAACATCAAGGCTCTTAAAAAGCCATCCATGTAACATACAAAATACTTGAATTTTTAACTTACTTCACTGTTGATGCCCACAACTCGATGTGGACCAGCTCCAGCTCCGATGATAAACCCTTCAGGTAGGTCTATTTTCTTTGCTATGTCTTGGAAGTTGTATACCTTAAGAAATATAAATTATACATTTGTGTTGAGGGAACATGCTGAAGTTTATATTAGCCTATTGCATATAGTTTCTCAATTGAGAGTAAGAATTTTGAATGATGCACCACTATTAATGAATAAGATATATGACGTCACTCAGTAGCGGCGCTAAGGTTTTTTCACAGGTGGGCTAGTCATTTTGTGGTCCCTAAGAATGTTGTAACCCTTACAACTGTAGTGACCCTTATAAATATTCCAGGAAGCGAAAAGAGCAAGGTGGTTTCATTTTGCGGCTCTCGTCGTGTTTACTGGACCACCTACTGACCTTGTATTGGACCTGGAGGGGACACGTGCATTCCCTAAATTCCCTTAAGCTTTTCTTTCTATTGTCCATTCATCTTTCTCTCAATTTTTGATCGTTTCCTCCCGAATCTATGCGTTTATGGTCTAATATCTTCTTGAGTAAACCAATTGATTTTGAAAGATTTTTTTTCCAGAAAAACGTTTCTTGGCTATAAAACAAATTTCTAGAGATAAAGAAAATTCATAAATTCAAATATGTGGCTTCTTAATTATAAAGATGTGGCCCCTTCAGAAATTGAGTTCTGTTAAAGCCCACTTCAGCCCACCCTTAGCGCCGCTACAGCGTAACTCCTCTACACATATCCAATTATGTCAATTATCAGATGCTCATCAATGGAATAAAATGTTGAAAATTTTTTTTTGGTCCATTGTGTGATAATTTAAGAAAATAATTTGCTTATCCCAGCAAGATTCCCATTATATTAGAACTTACCTTATCTGGCTGATATAAAGGCACAAGATAAGGTACACCACCAATATCCGCCAACCTGGTGCTGCCACATAATCCTTAAAAATAAAACCAGAATTTCAGTAAAACCTGAAATTAAGTCTAGGTTCTTCCATTAATTGCAAGCTACAAATGCCAATTTTCAATACTTTTTAAAGATATAAGTCAATTATTCGATTCAACCTTTATTTTTCAAACATTGGGCTTGATATCTTTTACTAAAATGTGATAATATGTTAATGAATTCACAACATTATACAGTAGCTCTCCTCTTACATTGTTAGAGGTACCATGGTTTGCCTTTGACCAGTTATCTCAAACCAAACCTTGACTTTTTGTGGCTTTCAACCATAATGCCACGCAGGTAGCTTTGAACCCGTTATATATTCCCAAACTCAATGTTTGAACCAAGCCATTAGAATACACGATGGGTGGGTTCAGCACTATAGAACCCAACCTCCACACTTCCATGGCCTCTTTCTCTTCAGGCAAATTATGTCATCGCAGGCCTTTCTGACTGAAGCTTCCTGGGTGCTGCAATGTGTCCCTACAGTAGGAGGCCCCAAAGAAGAGTCCTGGTGTTCCATTTTACATCACCCTCCCCCCCCCCCCCCGTCTCTGTACCACCCAATTGCATGTTTCTCATTATTATGATGTCCTCTATAAAGTACTTTGTATAGTGCCTAGTTTGGAAGGGAGATTCAACCAGCAGTAAAACAGTTTAGAAAGTTGGCTTAGTTAAGATTTCGATAACCTTGTCCCGGTACTTTTTAAGTAGAAAGTCAACTCAAAAGTAAAGATCAGAAAATTGTGCCTTGAAAACAGTGGCAAAAGATACCAATTAAGGCTTAATTAGAAGCCAAACTTCCCACTTTCGCTATCAGTGACCAAGACAATTTTAATTGCCTTTAGTTCAAAGATTCTCTTCCCAGTCTTGTCATTCCAACTTGGAAAGTAAACACTAAACCTTTTATCAAAGTAACTGACCAAAATATTGTCGAAATTATAGCAATAGCTCAGCTTTAATTATATTTTCCCTATTCATCCGAATCATTCTCAGTGTTCACACTCTGATAGCAATCTTGAAAATTTTGTCTATGAGCCACAAAGAAATGGGTATAACAATAATGAAGCATATATTCCTTGCGAGACAGCTAACTAGCTAGCTCGCTAGCTCTGTTTTAAATGTTGCGAGAATCACATGCTTCAGAAATGTCTGGCGAGACCAAGATTTTTTAGACGACAACAGCTATGGCTAAAACTGGATCCTCCCTGTCCACATAAGTAGCACTTAAAAACTAAAAGCTATACAATAATTTCCATAAATTATCTTCTGATTATACTTCATTAATTTTAGTATTTTTACATCTTCTTGGCCTAGAGCAGAAGTTTCATACTTTAGAGTATAATTTCGTTATGTATTACCTTTAGCAGCTAAATGAAATGGCTCCTTCTCCAAATCAGGGCACTCTGTTACAGTCACAGACACATGCTGAAAATGACTTTTTAAACCCTTCTCTATGACTAAAGATAAAAGATAAAAGAATATTATTAAAATATAAGCTAAGCAGCAATGAATAAAAATTTGCTGTTCCATCCATGTATTAAAATTCAACATATTACACTCAGCAAATTACTGAAATGAGGTACCAGTGGTAAAAATAATGGCCCTGAAAAAAAAGGTCCCCTAAATAGTTTTTGAAAAAAATCCTCATGATAAGAAAAGACACAAAAACCAGTTTTACAAGTGGGCCACTGAGATCTTAGAAATGCCAGTAGAGCACAACTTTGAAAACTATAGTATATCATACGAAAAATTTTAAACAAATTTAATCCTTATATTATTTTGCATAATTGAATTGGCAGCCTTAATAAATTTAAAACCCATTAATTTATTGATTGTGGATTAGTAGAAGGATATTATAAGTTCAGCGATGGTCCCAAGCTTTGCCACAATGACTATTCTATTGTTTCTAAGTAACCCATATTTTAAATCACACATTTTTCATAAATGGGTGATAATTTTCAGCACGTTAATTGAAATGTTATTTGATAATTATTTCAAAGGTCAGTTTGAACTTGAAACAATTATGACAATCCTTCCTTGTTAACAGAATTTAACCAAAGTTATGAAATCAAGTGACTAATATCTTGGACTTTGTTTCGGTTTGATAAGTTCAGAGCTTTTAAACACTCCTCAAAAGCGATTTACAACTATACGCTTATTTCTTTCATTGGTAAATTGTAGTGTTAAAATGGTGGAAGTGGTTTAATTGACATGAGCCAGTCACTGGAATATCAAGCGCAATTATTTTTGCATGGTGAAATTTTGTTTTTTCTTACAATAAGGTGGTAGAGCATATTTCTAATTGGATACACAGTATAACACTTTCTATAGTTTTAATGCTAATTTTCTTACTGAATCTTTTTTTAACACAGACTCACTTGCCAAGCTCCAACTGTGAATTGCAAACAAACTGTGTAAGTTCATTATAATCATTAGTGGTAATCTATTTTATCTTGGGCATATTTTGACACTAGTGGATGGTGCTAAACTAAACCTAGAAAATTTGTTAAGTGGTAGTTTTCCCTACTTGTCATACTTACACAGATAGTCCACTAAAAACATTTTTTTCAAGAAATTTTAAAATTTCTATGGAAAATTCCTTGTGCAGGGGGACATTTACTAGTGTAAAATTGAATGACCTTGAACCATGTCTTCAAGGTCATTAAAAAACTATCTCGAGAACTGTTGGGTTTACAGATTTGGTTCCAATTAGAAAGTTGTTACTCGCCATGTTATTAGTTCTAATAACTTTGATTTGAGCAAATCAGAAGCCGATAAATTGAAGATTAATGAATTCAGTGTTTGATAATAAAATAATCTGATTAGTTTTGATGTGACTAAATCAAATAAATACTGAATAGTTTACGTTTCAATTATACCACCGTCAGCTACGATACATGCTTGAGCTTGTTTAACGACGGAGTTCAATCATTCTAAAACTTGTTGTCATGACAAGCAATCTTACAGAAATTGGGTTCAATTCATTAACCTTCAATTTATCGGCTTCTGATTGGTCAAATCCAAGTTATTTGAATTAATAATATGGCAAGCAACAACTTTCTAACTGGAACCAAATCCGTAAACCCAGGCCATGGCATAGGGCAGATCGGGCAAATGCCCGATGGGCCAGTCTGGCCAAAAGACCGTACTTTGACACATGTAGTGTTTTTGTGGAAAGTAGGGGGCTGATGTCTCTAAAATGCCCGGGCCTGCGTAAACCCAACAGTTCTTGATATCGTTTTGAAAGACCTTGAAGACACATTTAAATTTACACTAATAAATGTCCCTCTGCACGAGATATTTGAAATTTAAAAAAAAAAAACGTTTTTCAGTTATTTATTATTTTTCGTTTTTTAGTGGACACCCTGTATAAATTATGTTACTTATGATACTAGTTTTTTAACTTTTCAGATCACCTTGAGGACTGAGTTCAAGATCATCCAAAATGTTATTTTACCAAGTCCCTCATCATGGTTAATGTTACCTCAAAATCTAAATCTTAAATATTCAAGGTCTTTTAGTATTTCTGTACTGACCAGCTTGTTTTTCATTATAAAACATTCGACATCTTGTTAGTTGGTTTCAAACAGTAAAATCATTGGGACTAATATTGTGATTGCAATCACCTTTCCAATTTAAAATGATATTCTAAACCAAATAATTAAATTATTTTATTTTTAAATGAAAAATGACCCCTATATGAAGAAAATGCCCTGAAAATATCAATATCCTAAAATCAGTGTCAAAGGGACTTGGCAGCATAACAGTAACAGTACCTTTGACTATGGCCGCTATGCTGTTTTTTCCCCATTTGGAAAAAGCATGGGTGACGTATTATATACGTCATGCAAAAGTCCCTATAAGCTCAGGCTAAATAACCTTAAGAATTAGATTTTTCTCAAATAAAGCACTAATTAAATTCCATGGGTGTTTCCATAAAATAATTAAAGTATTAAATGTTTTTCTCTTAAAGGGAATATAACCTCTGGTATTTCTGTCGCGTTGGAGGTTCTATTAGGGAATAGAACCTCCAACGCGTTCTTTATGGAAGACCCCAAAAATTTCCTTTATTCCCTTCACAATCAACGATTATCAGCGCCGCAAGTGTGAAAAGCCATGGGAGGCATCGGAAAATATTGGAACCCTCGGAGGGCGACAGAAATACCAGAGGTTATATTCCCTTTAAGCTTTTTAGTACATACAGGATGGATTCCTTTTACATATTATAGGTGGTTTCTTTTCGCTTGTTCCGGGATTTCGGAGTAGGGAAAGAACAGTTACGCTATGACGTCATTTTACTCCGATTCTGAGTCGGAGTAAAAACGTTTTTCCAAAATGGCGGCATGTGGCTTTTTAAAGGGAATAGAACCTCCAACGCGTTCTTTATGGAAGACCCCATCAATTTCCTTTATTCCCTTCACAATCAGCGATTATCAGCGCCGCAAGTGTGAAAAGCTATGGGAGGCAGCGGACAATATTGGAACCCTCGGAGGGCGACAGAAATACCAGAGGTTATATTCCCTTTAAGCAGATAAATTCTGGCTAGCAGACGACAAAATTCGATTTGCTCTCTTTAGTCTTTACACCTTCATTTCAGAATCGGTCAGAATCCCATTTTATTTTCAATACACCAATTCGCATATTACATACAGGGAAACAAACCTTTAGAAACCGCCATCGAGTATAAAATTTTAATTTCGTATTTCTACACTAGATGACACCAGGGTGGATATTTTGGCACAAAATTAAAAAAAAAATTATATTTATTATATAATTTAAGTGCTATTTCAAGCTGAAAGTTTATATGAAATATTTTAGAAAGTATAGTTATACAAAATTTCAGCTTTTAAATAACCACAATTTAAATTAGACTTTCGCTGATATTATCATTTTTGTTATTTCGGATTGTAAACTGATGGCGCCATCTAGTAACAAGTAGATTATTAAAAATGTACACACAATGGCGGTACCCCTGTAAAAGGGGCTTCTCCCTTCTTATACGCGTATTAGTGTATTGGGAAAATTTCCATTTGTTGTTGTCAAAAACATTTTTCGTTGCCATGGCAAAACAGTTACCCATTGAATAAATTTCCTTTAGGATTTTATCCAGTTACATGAAGGTCTACCAATCCCCCGAGTTTGAACAAAATCGGTGGGTTACACTTCGGGATGTCTCCTTGTTAGTCCAAGAACAGGCGAAAAGAAACCACCTTTTATAGGCCCGCGCGTTTCGCGCGTAGACTACAAATTCCAAAATCTTTAGCGACTCAAGCGCGCGCTCTCTATCTTCGATAACTATAGCCAAAAGTGTATAATATTTATATATATAAGTGTTACAGATCCTATTCTTCACATGCAAAAGTTTTACTGAGAGCTATTCACAAGACAGACTGCATAACGGGCTTCGTCACCGTTTTGCGTCCCCTTATACTAACGTGTTACTTGTAGCTTTTGACAGCGAGGGGGATTTTTTTCTTTTTCTGATGACGTCACTCCATTACTAGCTCTCAGTAAAATATTCCTCAAAGTGACATACTTATGGAACATAATATAGACTTATGATATAGCTAGTAACGTTGAAAAAAAAAACATTTACACGTTACCTCCCAAATTTTATAGAAACACCAATTTGAATATTTTATCAAATGGTTTCGAAAAAAAGAAATATGAGCAATAATTTAAGAAAAAAAGCTTTATATGTTTAAAAAAAATTAAGCTAAACCATGTTTTAATTAAATACAGGAGCGAAAATGTACATATGACTGCCATAACATATATGCCTGGGGTAAAAATCAACGAAAAAGTTCAGATATTAGTTGAAATTGAAAACAATTCGTAAGTTCACAACCGTACGAAGAACACACGGCTCGAGAGCAGAGAGCAGGTACTGCTTGAACATTTCCGAAAGGTCCCAGAACCGGTTCCCGCGAGCGAATAGTTTAAGTTAGAACGATTCGAGAATTTTTTTTCGGACTCATCGAACGGTTCCGGGCTTTAATAGTTTTCACCTAATTATTGCTTTCACGGTGTCGTCTGCAGTCAAGGTTAGTAAATTTTAGGCTATAAAAGGTTGCCTCGATACGCTGTGGTTGCTAAGGGCTAAGGTTGGTAACTTCGTTGCTAACGAACATCGTGATGTCACTGAGATGAGATCCTATTGAAAATCAATGGGATCTCATCTGGGTGACGTCAGAAACAGACGAATTTTTGAGGCAATCCAAAAATTCTTTCAAACCGTTTCTCGATCGAGACCCCGTTGGTCTGCAGCAACAAATAAAAAAGTAAGGTAAGGCCAATCAGCGATTCAGCGATTAATCGAGGTTGGCCATGGCCAGAGGTTAGGGAACAATCATGATTGATTCATAAACACTTACTTGATGATAATTCTTCCAAAGGTGGCACATGTAACTTCGCTTTTGAAACTGCCATAGCTTTGCAATCTTCAAATAGTACTACTTGGCAATTACTTAGTACAAATAATTGCAGGTTTTAAATTTGAAACTATTCAAAGAAGTTGGTCGAGGTGACTAGTTGAGACTCCAGAGCAGCTTCTGTGTTACGACGCTATAAGAGAAGCACTGTGATGGCCTTGAAAATATCATTTGTAAATACGAATGTACTTTGTCCTTAAAATTCTACCCGGGGAGTGAGATTATCTTGAGAGTGTTATGAAAGAATAATCAAAGAGAAAAATGTATATCTTTTATCACAGGGATTTTAGAGTATACATAGAGCGATTGTAGGACCACACACTTATTAAAAGGGAGGTTTTTGGGGGAGTTTAGCGTGTGATTCTAAAGGGAAAGAGAGAGAGAGAAGCGACTGCAAAAATGATAACTGCGCCCTTAAATATTTTACTAAACGTTTTTACTTTAGAACTATCTTTACCGGTTTTCAACTGCTCACGAAAAATGTTAAGCATTGAATAAATCGATTGCGAACCTCACAAGGAGAGTACCCGAGACCTATATGAGATATGAAATTTCTCAAAAGGAGACGTTGCACTACCCATGGGCCAAATAATGATAAATCCAGGACATGACTCTATGCGAAAAACCCGTCCGACAGCGCTAACACCCGATCACTATTGCTCCCTATTGGGAAAAACGCGCGATCGCGGACCTACGTCATTTTGGGGGCAAATTTTTTAGGGACAGTTTTCAAAAATAATACACGTGGTCGTCGTAGTAAATATCCTGGAATATTTATTCACAGTTATCATATATAGTGTTTTTATTAAAGTAAGTACTTATTTTTATACGTACTAAGTTCATAATTAGTATAATATATATAATTATTTAATATTAAACATATACTTTCCTAGAACCGTTAAAATTTTTCAAAAAATGAGGGGCCAAATATGGCAAGATTTTCGAATTACAACCGCCACTTATTTCCGAATTCCGACTCAGTCATCACTAGATGGCGTTCGGGAAACCGGAAACTTGCTTGATTTTGCCCCCAATTTTTTTTTATTTTTCCTCCTTTTCCCCCCTACTAAAATGGCCGCCTGTGTCTTTTAGTGGACGGCCGATTTAGTACGCGTGAAGGTACCAGAGTCATGTCCTGGATTTATCATTATTTGGCCCATGCATTACCCATTCGATTTGCCATGGCAACCGAAAATGTTTTTGACCACTTACAACCAAAATAAGATTTTTTCCTTATTTTACCCATTGAGTTGGGAATATTAATCTAGAGGTCCAATCGAAACGTCGGATTTCAGTATTTCGCGAAACAAGTTTTTAAAAATAAGAATACTGTCGTCTGCTCCCATCGGCAACCCAAATGACGAGAAAACGTTATCATTCTACCCGTGGCGCCGTCTATCTCTCAATGATTCGTTCAAATAAGACGCGTTTTCAAGCAAAAAGATTTTTTTCTTCAAAATAATGGATGGCGCCACGGGTCATATGATAACGTTTGCTCGTCATTTTAGAGCAGACCGCACATTCGTATTTTTCAAAAACTTGTTTCGCGGGGAGCAGATTTGATTGGATCTCTAGATCATGGGCCAAATAATGATAAATTATTATTATTTATCATTATTTGGCCCATGTCTAGATTAATATTCCCAACTCAATGATTTTACCCAAAATTTGTTACAAATTTACCCTAAAAATGTATCAATTTACCCAAACTTGATGAAATTTACCTAAATGTGGTCCAAATTACACATTTCGTGATTTTCAAAATTTTTCAAAATTTTCGTAGCTAGGACCCTGTGAAACCGAGAAAATCCCATGCTTTTTTAAATGGAGATTTTATGGTTTTAAGTGATCAAAAACATTTTCGGTGGCCATAGCAAATCGAATGGGTAGTGCAACGTCTCCTTTTGGGAAATTACATATTTCATATAGGTCTACATTACGCCCGACTTTGAACAAAATCGGCAATAAACACCTCGGGTACTCTCCTTGTCAGTGGGTGCATTAAGACATTTGACGCCTATAGGCCATTAAAATTTTTGAGCCTTTTTTATTCGGAATATTTTACCGAAAGTAGATGTACACTCTGTTCAAAAAGTCTTTGCCCGTGGGAGATTTCGAACATTTTCGCCCGTCATTTCTTGTATAGTTGTATCAAGTCGAAGCGGACATCGGTAATAGATTAATAAAATGTTTAGCTACAAATTGGCCAAAATCATTTTCTGAATAGACTTATAATTTGGCCTATTTTGGCCTAAAAGAGGGGGTGTCAACTTTTTTATTTTTGATCTCAGGTCATTTTAAACCCGATTTTCGTGTTCTCCGGGGTTGATTTATATTTAGAAAGTGTTGGAATTATTCAAATCGACGCATTGGTTCAAAAGTTATTAACCAAAGACGTTTTCACAGAAATTGAGAAATATCTAAACATCTCACCAAGCCATTTAAAATAATAAATGTTTTCATGTGCTCATTTGAGAAACGAACAGGGGCGACGCCAGAAAATATTTATGTTAACCTTCAATTTGTTACATATTTAGAATTAAACAAAAAATATTACTTCTAGGAACTATAGATGGCGACAGAACCCGTCAACATATATTATTTTAAAAGGCTTGGTGAGATGTTTAGATATTTCTCAATTTCTGTGAAAACGTCTTTAATTAATATCTTTTGAACCAATGCAACGATTTGAATAATTCCAACACTTTCTAAATATAAATCAACCCCGGAGAACACGAAAATCGGGTTTAAAATGACCTGAGATCAAAAATAAAAAAGTTGACACCCCCTCTTTTAGGCCAAAATAGGCCAAATTATAAGTCTATTCAGAAAATGATTTTGGCCAGTTGTAGCTAAACATTTTATTTATCTACTACCGATGTCCGCTTCAACTTGATGCAACTATACAAGAAATGACGGGCGAAAATGTTCGAAATCTCCCACGGGCAAAGACTTTTTGAACAGGGTGTACATGGTCATTTGTAGACAATATCAAAACATTTAGTTTTAACAAAATTTGTTACCCTTTATTTTCATAAAAAAAATATAATGGCTGGTAGCGTGAATTTTTTTTTAAATCTTTAATAACATCAATGTAAGAAATTTTCATTTTTTAAAACGCCACACCAGCGTTTGAAAGAATTCGGCAGATACAACCATCATATTCTGGAAACAAGCGCTTGAAACTGATTAAATTCAAACGCTGCTGTGTGTCCCTTTAATTAAGTAAAGTCAGGTCTAAATAGTTTTAGAATAGTATAATAAGTAGTATTCGTGACCGGAAACTATAGAGTAGTATCGCCTCGTAGCTTTGGCCATGGCCGCCATTAAGGTGTGTTTTTTTTATCTATAGGAAAAAGCATGGGCGACGGTGCGTGATGTAGCACTGACACTACTCTATTGCTACGCCCCCTTTGGTTCGCTATTGAAACCTAGATAGGTAGCAGCAGACGCTATTAGTTTTTCCTCGTCGTTATATGCCTCGTGCGTAGTTTAAATTTTGGTCATATGTATCGCCTAATCGCCGCCTACCGACCGAGTTTTAAATTGAATATATAAACGCCCAGGTAGCAAAATGTGGTTAAAAAATCGTTTTAAAACCGTTGATAAATAGTAGTAAATCAAACGTTATAATAACGTAGATCATGTCCGGTGATTTATACTATAAAAAAACCGTTAGAAATACGTTTAGTTAACGTTAGTATTTTTCTAATCGTAACGTTACTTGTGCAACGTAAATAACACGTTATACAAAAAACCGTTTATTAAACGTTCAATTAACTACCATAAAACGTTTTATTAACGTTAGTGCTCTAATTGAAACCAACTGTAAATCAACGTATTTTAGGAGTTAAAATAACGTCGTTCTTATACTAGAATGTATGCCTTTTACATACTAATTAGAGCAGGCGTGATCTCCGAAATGGATCAATTTTTATTTAATGCATCTCTCACATAAAAATTTATTGATAGCCATAAAAATATAAACAGACACTGGAAAAAATTTAAGTTAAGAAAAGAAAGAACTGTACTTTTTATAAAACTTTTGGGTTACAATGCAATATGAACTACTAAAACATATCAGTTAATTAGATTAACACAAATCACTTTTTTGGAAAATAAAAAATTGGATCTACTTAAAACTTGAATATACGTTATTTAAAAATACTTAAATCGTATTTCCAATAATCGAGAATATTTGAAATTAAGCATTTAATTAACGAATTTTAAATATTAATTTCGATGTATACAGCGAATATAATATCTCCCTTGTTTCTAAAATATCACAAATCGCTTTTTACGGAAAATATACACGCTATTTATTGCAATACTGAATCTAAAATCTCCATCAGTTTGGTCAAACATCTTAAAAAAGTTTAATCTTACTTGTCGTTACTTCCTAAATATTTAAATCTTATTCAAATTAATCAAAAATACTTGGAGATAATCTTAAATCCCAATTTTGAAAAGCATAAACATATGGTATTACAAAATCTATTTCATTATTGAAGGTACACAAATCACCTTAACTCAATGACAACAGAAAAAAATATTCAAAATATAACAATAATGACATTCCTCAAAATTATTTAGTACTAACTAAGCAATATAAATTTCTCTATCAATATGAACAAACTGCAGAATTGCAGATGAAGATTGATTTTTATTTACCACAGCTGACTATTACAAAACTTTTTTATTGTGAATTTGTGATGGCCTATAGTATTTAAGATTAGCAGTAAATATAGCCCTAATGAAAATAATCCCTTATTTTAGGGTTAAGAAAAATGTAGAATGTTTCCAAATTTCAACTCTCAACATTGAATTAAAAAGCATTATTTCTAATTTTTTTACCAAAAATAACTGAATGCAAACATGGTGATCTAATGTAGAGACATCAATTTGATAATGGAATTATATCTTCCCCCAGACTTTGAAATTTTTACTTTAAATACAGACTGCGGTATTTTGCTCACCCGCTGTATCGCATACTAAGAATCATGTAATCAGAGCTAAATATTTGAATTTTTTATCACAACTCTCTATTGCTAAACTTTTAAATTAATAATATGAATTTCCGGTGGCCTATAGTATTAAAGATAAGCAGGAAATATAGCCCTAATAAAAATAATTCCATATTTTAAGGTTAAGAAAAATGTAGAATTTTTCAAAATTTCAACTCTCAACATTGAATTAAAAAGCATTATTTCTATTTTTTTTTCCTAAATCACTTAATGCAAACATTGTGAACTAATGTAGAGACATCAATTTGGGAAGGGAATTATATTTTATCACAGAATTTAAAATTTTCACATTAAATACACTGGTATTTTGTTCACCCACTGTATCGCGTACCAAGAATCATGTAATCAGAGCTAAATATTTGAATTTTTTTGTCACAACTGTCTATTGCTAAACTTTTTAATTAATAATATGAATTTGTGATGGCCTATATTTTTCAAGATTAGCAGTAAATATAGCCCTGGTAATAATAATTCATTTTTAAGATTTAGAAAAATGTAGTTTTTCTCAATTTCAATACTCAACATTCAAATAAAAAGTATCATTTCTAAATTTTAAACTTATTGGAAACAAATTGAACCTAAGTTAATTTATTGCATACAATGTGAACTGATTTATAGCTTGAATAAATTCATAAAATCATAGTTTTTAAACCAAGTTTGTTAATGCAAATGAGACTTTGGAAAGTGATACAAAGGCTTAACTGCTGGGTCACGATAATCCATTATTAAATACTAAGCGATCATGTCAAATGACATTTAGTAAATACCTATTAGTGTTTTATAAGCTTATCATTAACTTGATAATATATTTAATACTTATAATTACCATATTCATTCAAATTACAGCACTATCTATTGATTGTTTAAAACCGACCGTGCTAATGCCTATTGCCTAATGGCGCGATACTTTTACCACTGCCTATAGTACAAATGCGTAGGTACTGCTTTTACTTTCACTTTAGATAATCTCTACCTGTGCAGAGCCACAGCCGACTTCAATTGGTCGCATGTATATGGAGTTGTTAGTCCATGTGCGCGTGGCATGAAGGGCTTGCTACGGTGCCACCACACTCCTACGCGCATTACAATTGTAACATCTAGAATCCCGTTTCGGGGTACAAATGTGTTCAATCACTTTCTATACCCGTGAATAAAATTAATTATTATAACACATCACTTGAGCTATGCTTGAGCTAGGGGATGAAATGAATTTTTTTCTATAGATGGATAAATTACGAATAGGCAACTTAATTCGGCTGAAAATATGGTAAATGACAAATTGTAAGACCAAAAATAAGTTTTAGAGGTTTTGCTGTAGTATTTTTAACAACGATATACTAAAGTATTAAGTTAAAATTTTAACCTTTATCGTTGAATTAGTATCTATAAGAACGTTTATATGGTTATTTATCCTTAATGAAAAAATAGTTTTTAACAAAACCAAAAAGAAACGTTATATTTTCGTCTAAAAATAAACTTAGACGAAATTGATTAAAAACAACGTTATTTTAACGTTAAGAAGGTTATTGGAAAATTTGGTTCGAAACAGTTAAATTTATAAACTACAATTCAACGTTAGTAGAACGTTGAAAAAATAACTCATAACGATATTTCAACCAGATAACCAAAATTTAACCAAATTGCAACGTTGCTTTGCTACCTGGGAGCTGTCTGCTCGTTCAAAATTATCTCTGTACGCCAGCTGAAAGTTTCAACCGAAAAACATAGATATTAAAAGTTATCTGCTATTTGTTCACATAATTAGTTGGCTGATATTAAGGCCGATGGCGCTATACTTCCTTAGCTCG
Organism: Leiobunum rupestre; assembly: GCF_980474605.1. Taxonomy (NCBI): domain Eukaryota; kingdom Metazoa; phylum Arthropoda; class Arachnida; order Opiliones; family Sclerosomatidae; genus Leiobunum; species Leiobunum rupestre. The sequence goes on from NC_143385.1 coordinate 82,667,806, forward strand.
AAGGCTATTGGTAAATTTGACTTTATTAATAATGAATGATACTTTAAAGGGCGACACCGGCGTTTGAATTTGACCTGTTTCACGCAATTATAAACATTTTTTTATATGGGACATATATTTTATAAATAGAGTATAAGTTGTCCAACTATAGTCCTCTACAATGGCTCTCTGACGATGTTATCATTTCGTTATTTTTAATTTTAGCTTCATTTGTACCACGCTCTCCAGTAAAGTCGCGTTTTTTGAAGAATCGGATAGATTCATGGCCATCTCTAATAATATACAGGGTCTTTTTTTTTGCTCGGAAAAGTGTTTTTTTTTCAAAAACTATTTATAGTACCGATTTCAAATTTGGAAGGTCAATTCTCTATACCGGGGGACATCAGTTTGAGAAATTTGAGCGTTTTCGGTAATGTTTTTCACCAATTTTGAAAAATTATTTTTCGACCACTAGGTGCGAGATAAAAAATTTCTATTATAAAGTTGTAGGCCGTCATCGAAAACCCTTAAAAATTGTTCACTCGACGAAAAACAACTTATTTATCAGTGAAAATTCGAGCTTGAAAAATTTACAAGTTGGTGAAGCCAAATTACGATTGTTTGAAACGATAATTGAAACCGAATTACCTAATCCAGTTGAAACTTTGGTTAAAAAAACGACCGGATTTAAAAAACACGAGGCTATAGGTCAATCCTAAACATGCATTGGGTATTTAAAGGAAAACTTTGGGAGATTATTATCAGTGTTTGATAATATTTCGAACAATGCCTCGTTATTCAGTAGCTGAGCGTACCGAGGTAGTTGCCATTTACTATGGAGAAGCAGCGCAAAACCTTAGAAGAGTGACTGAAATCTTCGCAGAAAGACATCCAAATGGAGCACCATCTGTAAATACAGTAGGACGAGCAATTCACGATTTCAATCAATTTGGTAACTTGCAACCTAGGTTTCGCGGATTGGGTCAACCGGATTTAGACTTCGAGAACAATGTACTCGCGTACTTTGTGGCATATCCTCGTCACAGTTGCGCTAACGCCGCTGCTGATTTGGGTTGTTCTGCAAATCGTGTGTGGAAAATTCTTCGTAAGAATCGCTATCACCCATACAGAGCTACGCTCCACCAAGGACTAATTGACGGAGACCATCAAAGACGTTATGAATTTAGCAACTGGTTACTAAATGCTGTCCAAGAAGATAGACAATTTTTGCGCCATGTTTTGTTCTCCGACGAAGCGTCATTTTCTAGAGATGGGCCCTTTAATCATCAAAACAGCCATCTTTGGTCTGACATCAACCCACATTGGGGTTTTGAATATCATCACCAGGTTCAATTTGAACGGGTCAATGTTTGGGTTGGACTTGTTGGAAACCGTTTGATTGGTCCCTTTTTCCTGCCGACGAACCTCAATGGCCAAAGGTATTTACATTTTCTACAGAACGAACTGAGTGACGCAATCGACGACCTTCCATTGGCTGAAAGACGTCAGTTGTGGTTTCAGCAAGATGGCGCCCCTCCGCATTTTTCCCAGCAAGTAACTGAGCACCTCAACAACGAGTTTCCTGAAAGGTGGATAGGGAGAAATGGTCCAGTGCATTGGCCAGCAAGGTCACCTGACCTAACACCGCTGGATTATTTTCTCTGGGGATTCGTTAAAGCAAAGGTATACGCCACGCCCATTGAAACTAGGGAGGAACTCATTAGACGAATAATCAGTGCTTGCCGAGACGTCACACCAGAAATGGTAGAGAAAGCGTTTGAGAGCTTAATTGTCCGCGCACAAACCTGTGTTGCAGCCAATGGTGATATTATTGAAAATGTTTTGTAAAAATTTATGTGAATAAAATATCTGCATTTAAAAACCAAACGTGTAAATTTTTTCAAGTGTGAAAACTCTACTACGTTTGTATTAGACTTGTTCCCTTTTCAATTATCGTTTCAAACAATCGTAATTTGGCTTCACCAACTTGCAAATTTTTCAAGCTCGAATTTTCACTGATAAATAAATTGTTTTTCGTCGAGTGAACAATTTTTAAGGGTTTTCGATGACGGCCTACAACTTTATAATAGACATTTTTTATCTCGCACCTAGTGGTCGAAAAATAATTTTTCAAAATTGGTGAAAAACATTACCGAAAACGCTCAAATTTCTCAAACTGATGTCCCCCGGTATAGAGAATTGACCTTCCAAATTTGAAATCGGTACTATAAATAGTTTTTGAAAAAAAACACTTTTCCGAGCAAAAAAAAAGACCCTGTATATTTATCCGAAACACGCCAGGAATCTTTCGTCGTGTTCAAGAATCTTTCCAAAGACGCGTCCAAGCTAATTGCCTACACGCCAATGGGGGCCATTTCGAACAACATTTGTAACAGTACGTAGAACCTCTGAGAAACCATAAAACAAAGAAATTATTTTTTACTGTGTCTCTTGGTAATTTAAATCACCTTGTCATTGTTTTAAATCGTAACGATAGCATACTTCTAGATGCGAATGCTTAATAAGCTTTCGCTACTTGAAATTTTTATTCACTTATCTCATATGACGTTTTTACTCCTTGTTACTCAAAGAACAGGAATTTCTACCCATACCCAACTTTTAGTTCTGGGGACATCTTGAAAAATTGGTACACAAGACTGAAGTCTGCAGCATTGACGACCTTCGACAACGAATTATGGATCGCTGTGAAACTATTCGCGACCGAAACGGGTCTAGATGACGCAACGGTGCCGCACCGTATAAGGGATCTAATTACGTCAAGCGTTGGCTTAAGTTTCTAACTTGCTAGCTTCCACAGTGCATTAAAGTTGACCTCCGATGAGTAGTTAGGAGGCGCAACCATAGTTTTCGGTCGCAAATTCGTAACACGCCTCGAATCTTCGAACGGGTTCAAGAATGATTTGCGTGTGCCCCAAGTGATAATTTTGTAAACTTTTTGTAATTCAGTTAAATTTGTACTTATGGCATTGGAAGAAAAAACGAAATTCAATAAGTAACTTTCTTTCAATTGACGTGGTCACTATAAAACACCTTGTTATTGTTAATTTCTACACGTAGAATACTTCTTTCAATTAATAATGAACTTTTGATACTTTTTCGATAAAAAACCAAATGATCAATAATAGGAAACAATTGGGTTGGGTCCAAGGAATAATAGAAACTGCACAATTTAATGTTTTGGAGGCCATTTTTTAACGGCCAATTACTCGGATACGGGTCCAAACCGTCCAATTCAGGAAAACGTTTCTGAAGACCTTTTTCAGTCCTTGTTTCCCAAAGAACACGAATGTAAATTTGTTCCAGTCTTCTCTGGAGCACCCTCAATATATATATATATAAATATATTTATTCTAATATAATATTATATATTATATATTATATATTATCATGAATTTACTCATTTACCCATTAAATTTCCGTTAAATTTTTAATAAATATTTTTATTTAATTTGGCAGCCCAGTTGGCCCGCAACCCCAGTTCGAATGATTTATTTTAAGGGCCCCTGATTTTTTTTAAGAGCCATTGGCCCCAGGACTCCCGCTATTTCCAAGTCTGTCCTGGACCAAGTTGATTCAGGCTCCACCATAGACAGCAGCATATGAGATTTCTATGGCTTTGAATTTAGTGGGTTTCCAAAAGTTTGGCAACCCTGCCTTTGATTATACGAAGTTGGAAAACGTCGTCTGCTGCTCCAATATCTGCTGAGTCCTGAGCGGTGTCATCTTTCGCGTTGAATTTTGAAGTTTTATAAGTGATTATTATAATTATATTTTAAAGAAAGTTGCATCGCTGTCATAATGGTAAGAGTTTGCTTAATACTTTTGGTAAAATAATATTATGTTACAAAGTTGAACGAGTTGCCTGGCTTGCAATTTACGCCATCAACAAAGGTACAATTTAGCAAAAGAATATACCTGAACTAGCACTTGATACTTTTTAAAGTGAATGCTACTTCAGGCTCAAGATGATACGAGAGAGTCCATTGCGTGCAGATCGTGATGTACCCTTACAAGATATCTCATCTTTTTAGTTACTGGTAGAGTGATAGATATCTTATTTTTGAATTAAACACTCCTTTACATTTAAAACACATGAGAGCTCTCTCCCCCTCCCCCCCCAAACTGTCAGGGTGACCACAGTTCCTATATTTCCTATAATTTAAAATTTAACGTCTCTCCTATAATTGTATTAAATTTCCTATAATACCCTATAATTTAACTCAAATTGTCCTAGTTTTTAAAGATGCTCATTTCCAACATGGTTTGCCGATAGTTTTATCAACTTTATTTTGAATGTTATTTCCCCTTTAAATAATTTTGACAACCGTTTCTCTTATTGTATAATTAATTTTCTCCTATTTCTTCCTTTTTTCCCCCAATATTCCTCCTATATATTTAAATATATATATGTATAAATTTAGCTGTGTGACTTGGCCTGCATACAATCATTAAAAGCTTGTTGAGGTTAACTATAATAGTTAGTGTAGGGAGCTGTTGCCTCGTGTGGCATAAAGGGCTTGCCACCACCCTCCTACTCATTATAACTCTGCCACCTGAATTAAAGGCTTTAAAAGTTGCTCGATGACTTAGGCCTAAGGTGGTGCCTAGCTGATTATTATTATTATTCATGCACTCAAATTTTTATTTTATATATTATAAAATAATAATTTTTTCCATAGCAGGTATTTTCAAACTTTTTCTTTATAACTCAGTATGTTATTAATGTTATTTGCTAATTGAGAAACTAACTGAAATGTGACTAGAGATAACTGTTATCAGATCCTAAAATTTGTTTAATGTTTAATAATGTAAAATTGTTAAGAATTTGTTTAGTGCCACATAAATTTCATGGCAAACTCAATTTTATTTTTAGTTTCGAAACCAGTATGACAATGATGTTACAGTTTGGAGCCCTCAAGGAAGGCTTCACCAGGTGGAATATGCCATGGAAGCTGTCAAGCAAGGCTCTGTTACAGTTGGAATTAAAAATTCAACACATGCAGTGTTGGTTGCACTTAAGGTTAAACATGAATTTTTTATTATTATAATTTAAATTTACTAATTTAATCCATTTAAAACTAATTAGCCTAGGCAGTTATTACAGTCCTGTTGGAGTTTTAAAAGCACCTTTTTGGTATTTAAAAGAATTTGGTCATTTGATTATCTGCCATTTGTCTCAAATTATTATACCTATTTCCATAAGTTACATAATAAACATAAGTATGACACTTCCTATTCAGCCAATGCAAATATTTGAATGATAGTCTGTTACGCCAATGACAACGTTAACCATTACGTACCGACGGACTGACAACACTCCGCAAACTGCTCCTAGTATTTGGAAAATGCCTGGCAAATCGTCGGCGATTTGCTGAGTCTCCGCTGGCAGCCTTTTAGACGGACCAGCCAAGGCCTATTGAAAATTTAAATACTTTCAAAAGTGTAAATAACGCTTACTTTTGGAAAACATTGATGAATTATTGAATCGGAAGATAAAAATAACTATTATAAACACTGGCTCTATTTCAGAAGTTAGTTATTTTCGAATTTCAAACTTAAACGCGCATACGCTCATTCTGTGCCATACTTATGTTTATTATGTTACTCATGCTATTTCTAATTGCCCATAAACTATGAAAAAAATTATTTTAAAAAGTTCAAAGGCTGTAAAAATAATGGAATGGAATTGTCATTTGTGCATGGTTGTCTGAAAAAAAGTAAAAAATAAAAAAGATTTGTACGTACAACCATACGCCACTGAAATGTACAAAAGTTGTTTCCATAGCAATGCCAAATCAGAACAAACTAAATTACAATTAGTAATTATATTTAGTTATGATCATTTCCAAGTTTACACTATGGCTGCACATATTTTTTATACTTTTCTCAAGAAAGAGATCGACAATAAAATATTTGAAAATCAAATAGATATATTAAAAGAAAATAAATTTAATTTAAACAACCCTACATTTTTATGCTTGGGTTTCCCTGGGTACGCTAATGGATTAGAAAGCTGACAGCCATTCCTTAATGCCTAATTCTTAAGTAAATCTTTTATTTTTCATCCGTTGAAATAATGATTTTTAAATAATTGCACCTCACTAAATATTTACCAAGCTGTGCGTTTTTCCATGGAACTTAATGAACAGAATTTCAACGTCATGTTTATTTTTTAGAGAGCATCATCCGAATTATCAGCTCATCAGAAAAAAATATTTCCAATTGATAACCATGTTGGAATGTCAATTGCGGGTTTAACTGCGGATGCAAGATTATTGAGGTATGTTGACTTGAAAACCGATTCCAAGGGTCTCTCCCCCCTGTGAAACATTTTAAAAAATTGAAAAAAAAAAAATACCAAAATTATAAAAAAAATTTATAAAAATTGACGAAAAAAATCAAAATTGGTCACATTTTTATCAATTTTTTAAATTTTTTTTTACAGGGAAATCGGTCAAAATCCCATGTTATTTTATGTTGTCAAAAACATTTTTCGTTGCCATGGTAAACCCGTTGCCCATTGAATAAAAGCCCTTTAGGATTTTTCAAGTTCCAGGAAGGTCTACCAATCCCCCGAGTTTGAACAAAATCAAATCGGTGTGTAACACCTCCGGTAGTCTCCTTGTTAGTTGACTGGGATTCATTCTTAGTTACTTTTGTAGGACTTGCTATGCGAAAAATCAAGGCTAACCTTTTCCAAAATATTTCCGTTGCGAGTCCATTAGCATTTAAAATCATATTTTTAAGAAAAAGGACAGAAATGTAGTCGCCCCCCATTTATTTAACCTATGAATATTCTGTAATACATTAGGTTGCCTTGCTCAAAGTGATAGGATTATCCTACTAATAACTTGAAAATATATGACTTTGAATCACAAGATTTTGATTGCCTGTTAAAAAAGGAAGGACTACTTCTTCCAACTACGACAAATGGTGCTCGAAGAAAAATAAAACCATATACTTGGCAAAAAAATTTATAAGAAGCCTCGGATTGGTTTACTCATATTCTTTGTTAAAGAATTTTTTAGAAAAATTTTGCCTAGTTAATCATTAATTTGGATATTTAGATGGCCAACATAACATCTTTACTTGAGATAAAGCTTAAAACTAAGATTAGCCTCTCCAGTTTTACCTACTATCCTAATTGTAAACCAACCAACAGTACCAGTTTCAACAATGACATTATTTCCATATTCGTTCATATTGGCTTTAGAAAAACATCACTCGTGTGGCATGTGAATAAACTCCACTATTCAGTTTTAAAGTGGGAATTATAGGGTAATAATAGAGTTGAATATTTGTGGATGAAATAAATTCATGGTATATAAAGGATTCTTGTCCCTATGAACTTGGGGCTTAGACTTTCGCAGATCAGACTTCTAGTTGTTTCATCTACAAGTGGAATAATAATCTGTTCAATATTAATACTATCAAAGCAATTCCCAGATACACTGCTGTTCCAAAATATTATTTAAATTAAAAAGAACAAATTATAGAGAAATGGAAACTTGTATTGAGTATGGCCCCCTAAAATCCCGAACACTAAATGGCAGCTAGCAGCAACAAACACAGAACCACACACAAGGAGGACGCAACCCGTCAAAAGTCGTGCATTTTCTTGTGTACATTTTTCATTGGTTAGACGCTTAAGCGCCTGCTGCCGTCGGAAGGGGAAAATTTCAGAAATTGTCTTCCCCCTTTCCGTAAAAGGTTTAGCGTAAAAGTAAGTCTAATGAAATTTGTAGACAACACTGCGTTAGCGTGCTTAAAGGCTAGCTGTGTTCTACTTGTGTTTGTTGCTCCTAGATGGCAGCTAGGAGCAACAAACAAAGTAGTGCACTTATGTATAAATTATTTCTTGATACTATTGCTGTTGAGAAGTTATATAATAAAACCTTGTTACGATTACTCTAACAGCTCATAGCACCAAGATCCAGTACCAAAATGTATTTCTTCAATGTTCCTATGTGCACAAATTTTATTATCAAAAATTGTCCAGTTTTATAATACTAATATTAAATTTCTTTTAAGCAAGTATCTTAGAACTGAGTGTCTGAATAACAGATATTCGCACGACTCGCCCTTACCTGTGAACCGTCTGGTTTCTGCTCTAGGAAACAGTGAGTAGTTTGTTTTCCAATCTCTTTTAGCCTGTATCAGGGCTGTCGTAGGTAAAGACAGCAAACAGAGTATAAACTAATCAGCTATGGTTCCTTTAGAATTTTCACGGTTTTAGAAGTGTTAGTTTTAGAACGCTACGTGGTAGACGAAAAGTTAAAAAAAAAATTTTCATGACCAATTATTTCAGTGACGAAATGTCCGATTTCCACCATACCAGTTCCATTTAAGGTTTTCGAGTATGCTCTACAACTTAGTTATTGAAACTTTTCACATTTCTAGAATGTATAGTTTTTTGAGAAAAATGCCTGGGCCGATCAAATGACAACACCCTGTATATACAATATTATAGCACATTTTTTATATTTTAGAAATGCAAGTTTGTACTCAACGATATGACCGTAGGCCTTATGGTGTAGGATTATTAGTGGCCGGATATGATGTATGTTTTAATTTTACTGAATACATTTATTTAATTAATTTAATTCATGTGTTTGTTGGTATAGGATCAAGGCCCCCATATATATCAAACTTGCCCTTCGGCTAATTATTTTGACTGTAGAGCAATGGCAATAGGCGCCAGATCTCAATCAGCAAGGACATACCTTGAGAAACATTTGGATTCATTTAAAACAGGTAAGAGAAATACATGCTCCAAAATTATCAGAAAGAAGTGCATCAGTAGTAGGCTAGTTATCCGTCTGGTGCGTTGTTAGCCTTATGGTGCTAAGGTTTGGGATAGTTCGGGCGGAGGTTTATTCATATTTAATATTTAAAAGAATTAAACATTTCCTAATTAATCAACTACAAAAGTAGTATGTGTAACACAATCAAACCATTTTCCCTTGAAGATTCTTATAAAATGTTTTAAAATTATGTGACCGAAAAAAGTAAAATGGCCTGACAAATAAAACAATCGTTATTGTATAATTTCCCGCTCGGAAAATTTTCCGGAAAATTACCGAGGCCTTTTTTCCGGAAAATTTTCCGTATTTTTCCGAAAAATATTAAAAACGTTTTCATTCCATGATCTGTCTAATATATTGTTTGCAAATTTAAATAAAGCGGCATTTTCACCTCATTTTTTCTAATCTAAAAGTAAAACTAAACCTATAGACTAGTTTAAACTGGTTGAAATGTAACACTATTAATGTTTTGTAGTATGTTTACTGATATTAGTCATTTTAAATCGATAAAAAGTTTAAAACATTAAAAACCCTTGAAAAGTAATTTATGTTTAAATTTTTTATTTTTCCGATTTGCGGAAAATTTTCTGGAAATTTTTCCGCATTTTATTTTTCCGGAAAATTAACAACCCTAGTATAATTGTTGGAAACCTGAATTACCAGGTTTAGTTTGGGTTCTCCGTAAAATACCTAATATTAAGCTGTTATTAACATTGGAAAAGTATTTAAATTCTTTTCATCTATTTTGTTTTAATAGTCATTTCTCTTTTTAACAGTTAACTTAGAAGAACTAGTTAAACATGCTTTACGGGCTCTGCGTGAATGCCTTCCAAATGAGGTAGAATTATCAACGAAAAATGTATCAATTGCTATTGTTGGTAAAGATCATGACTTCTCAGTTTATGATGATGATGGAGTATCTCCATATGTATCCTTTAAATTTTTTCACATAAACAGTTTCTTTGATCTTCTCCAAACGTGATTATGGTCTCTAATTTCTACTACCTGTTGCTCAGAGTTCAGTGACGGAGCAACGGAATAAGGAGCAAGATTTGGCTTAAAAACATTGAGATAAAATGGCCATAATTAGGGAAAAGATAAAATGGCTCAATTTATTAGGATCTTCATTATAATTCCAACGATTCAGTGGACGAGTATCTGAATGTTATTAAATTTTAAAATTTATAGAAAATTTATATCTCTTGTACATATTTTGTCAACAAAATATCTCAAGTGGCTAATCATTTGGGGACAATAATAAAATCTAACTACAGCTTTATTTAAAATTTGGTCAGTATTGGGCAAAACTCTGAGGGAATTTGTGAGTGATTTTCTCACTACACTCCACTTCCCAGTAAAAAACCATTTTTTCTTTTCTCGACAAGTGAGTTTGTGGGAAAAGAGTGAAGGTAGTCAAGGTCAGCTCTTTCACCCTAATCAATTTCTAAAACTATGAAAAGAAGTTGGGAAATTTTAATTTAATGACTTTACTGGAGAGGGAGGTACAATCTATTAATGGCAAAGTTAATTAATTTCAAGTTTCTAACTTTGAGGAAGAGTGCATTCGGCGAGTGACAAAAAATGAGAGTGGGAAAGAGTGAAGTTTTTTATTTAGTTACACTCTCACCAGAGTGAGTGAATCTCTAAAAGTCATTAGCGATTTGGACCTTGTCTGGTATTGATATAATTTTTCTCATCGCGAAATTGCTTTTGAAAATTTACATGATTCAAGAGGGAATTAAGAGCAGTTTTGAAGTAGGTTAATGAAAAACGTCATTTGTAATCCTTGAATTGGGGCATAAAATTAAAGCTTTTCATCGTTTTAATATAACTTTTCCTTAATAAAATTTGAAAAGCTTGCTGGTATTGAAGGAGAAGAAAGACGGCCTCATCCTCCAGCTCCTTCTAGCGATGCTCCTGCTATGGATGAAGATCGCAGTGCACAACCTGATAGTGGCCCCGGAGTTGATACTGCAGCTGAGGAACATATGAGTGTTGATTAATGTGTATTTGTTTATCAATATTTTTGACTTAATTAAATGGTTTAATACCAATGTGTTAATTGTTTATTGCAACTTATGAAAAATGTACTAAACACTTTAATCTTAAAAAAATACTTAGTGGGCTCTTATTTGATAATAATTATGTATATTACCTCTAAGACTGGGGTGAGCGCTTACTTCCCTGGCTGCTGTTATCAGCGTTATTTTTCTAAAAAGCCGAAACACTAAATATTTTATCCTATTATAATTTTGAAACTCGTCTTAAGTAAATATTAAAGCAATATTAAAGTATTTGGTTATAAGGGTTTTTGTGGGGAAGATGTTCCGGCAAAATTGCACTACAGCGGCCTCATGTAATTTCGTGTTTTTTTTTGGTGGAGAATGTAGCACTTGACGCGTAGATTACGAAACTAATTTTTTTTGGGGCCGCAAATGATAATTAAATAAACTTAATTTTAAAAATGTACTAATTTTAGGGAATTACCGTGTTTTTGTATTTTTGGGTGGCGGAGAATGTAGCACTTGACGCGTAGATTACGAAACTAATTTTTTTTGGGCCGCAAATGATAATTAAATTAATTAACTTAATGTTAAAAATGTACTAATTTTAGGGAATTACCGTGTTTTTGTATTTTTGGGTGGCGGAGAATGTAGCACTTGACGCGTAGATTACGAAACTAATTTTTTTTGGGCCGCAAATGATAATTAAATTAATTAACTTTATGTTAAAAATGTACTAATTTTAGGGAATTACCGTGGTTTTGTATTTTTGGGTGGCGGAGAATGTAGCACTTGACGCGTTACTAAACTCCCCGTATTGGCGCCTGATGGCGCCGCGCACTCGCTTCGCTCAAGCGCTGGGGGCGCGCAGCGCCTCCCCAACCCCATACTAAAAAAAGCGATGGGCCATCTATAACGCGACCTAGAGGACAGTACCAAGCCTTACGCATCAAGTATATACTTTTAATCTCAACCAGAAACAAAGTGGCCCAATAATAGAAAACACCGAGAAAATTAACAAAAACTGTAAAAGATTTGATAAAGTACGGGAATATCACTTTGTGGCCCAAAAATACAAAACACCGAGAAAATGAACAAAAACTGTAACTGATTTTATACAAAAAGGGAATATCACGTGGAATTCATTAGGACACCGAAACTGTGTTGCCGGCGAACACACGACGGAAATAAGTACAACAAAACACGTGCAAATGCCCAAAAATTAGAAATTTAAAATTACATTAAAAAATTAAATAATCATTTGCGCCCAAAATAAAAATTACCCTCGGCATCTACGTGACAAGGTCTATCAGGCGCAACCAAAATTAATATAAAATTCAATGAAAATGAGAAATTTTTAAAATTAAAAAAATTAAGTTAAACAATTAAATAATCATTTGCGGCCAAAATAAAAATTACCCTCGACATCTACGTGACAATGTCTATCAGGCGCAACGAAAATTAATATAAAATTCAATGAAAATGAGAAATTTTTTAAATTAAAAAAATTAAATTAAACAATTAAATACTCATTTGCAGTCAAAATAAAAAATACCCTCGGCATCTACGTGACAAGGTCTATCAGGCGCAACCAAAATTAATATTAAATTCAATAAAAATGAGAAATTTTTAAAATTAAAAAAATTAAGTTAAACAATTAAATAATCATTTGCGGCCAAAATAAAAAATACCCTCGACATCTACGTGACAAGGTCTATCAGGCGCAACCAAAATTAATATCAAATTCGATGAGGCCGCTGTACTACACTTCACCCGATGTTCCTATATAATCCTATTTCAATCACTCAGTGTAATGACGCTTTTTCTGTATTTTGCTCTTACTGAAAAGATACCATATAATGGAGTTTGACACTCATTCAAATTTTCTACAGGCCTGATTTAAAAATTACTCCAAATCTTAAGAATTTTTATCATACAACGAAGAAATTTCATTATAATCTTCCAATCACGATTGAATCACCATTGAAGTTCCAAATTTTAATTAATCTTCATGATGCTACATGGGAGAAGGGCTTTTATAGGAATTTCCAAGCGGCAGTTTAACCACAGTAACTGTGTAGAAAAAAATTGTCTGTTAGAAGTTGATGAACAAATTTACTTGATCTCTAGGAAAGTAGTGGTGGAAATAAAAGCAATTATTGTGTAATAATTTTTTTTTTAAAAGAAATTCAACAAAAGTAAGTTATTCCCTCTCCTACTATTATACTGAAGTGCCACCTATTTGAATTCCCTGGCCTCAAATAATTTAAGAAAATTCTGTCACTGTCCCAGCAGCAAAACTGGTGAAACAAAGCAGCTCCTTTCACCGAATAAAACCCACATGTGTATAAACCACTAAAGGTTCTTTTTAAGTATCTGTACAATTTATTTGGAAATGATCTGTATTATATACTTGTTACAAAATTACAAAATTTATTGAACCTTTTCTGTAAATTTTATAGTACATTATCTTTAAACACCGTACAGTTTTTCTTCAAAATTAAGTAGATTGAGAACAAATAATTAACCAAATACTGGGTTATTTTTAAGTCAAAATTATTAAAGAGCCCTTCAGTGTCTAGTTGGGTTATGCCTATTTTGGTGATCAATCACCCACATAATAAATAAAATGAATTCCAATGGTAATTAGAAATTAGCAGTCAGAAAACTTCTAAGACTTGATTCAGGAAATATATATATATACACAAACTGTCCAAGTCCCTATTACTACTGTGCTGTAAATAGAGAAATTGCCGCAGTTACCGCTGCGGATGGATTTAAGAAATCCTAGTTTATCTCACTGAAATATTTTGAGAATTTGCAATGGTCTTCATGAAATTTTTCTATTTTCTAATAAATTAACATTTTCAATTTAACATAAAAGGAGTAAATGATGTAAACCACACCCGTTTCAATCTAAATCATCAAGGCTTCCTTGGTCATTTCAAGTGTACACTTATATAATTTCCAGCTTATGGTATTTTGGTATAATGTAGGATTTTCCTCAAATACGAACCACATTATTGAATCAACAGTTTGAATAAAGGAATCAATTATCTTTTAAAAATAAATACAAAATTATACGAATGAGTCAGGAATGGTAAAAATCCTACTTATGTTCTAGAAATTTTTCAATTGTCTTTTGATGAAAGAATTAAAAAATAATTGCAACATTTATTTACTTCTCATTTTGTTTCCAATGCGTCAAACTTTTACGTAAAATTTTGAAAGAAGGAATATTAACTTTTCAGTAATATAGTGAAATTGAAAACCGATTTTTTTTTAAAATTTGTCTGGTAGTTTTTACAACCTTTTTCCTAAACAAGATAGTTCAATGGTTTGAAAAATGACAGACAGCCATAAATGCTAATACTGTCTTTTTCAATTGTGTTAGTAGTTTACCAAAAAATCAAAGAAGTATAAGGAAGTTCTTTCACAAAAACATTAATATTGTATTTGTTCCTCATTTCCAATTGTAGATTCAATTTTACTTTTGCAAGTGATGCGCATTGTACAATTCTCTATTTTCAGCCACCAGAAAAATATTCTAGTACATCACAGGTAGACTAACTAGTTCACTGTCATGAGGTGGAAAAAAATCCCCCAGTGGGGACTGAGAGCACTGAATTCCAAGGAGGAAGGGGTTGATAGCAGAAGAGTAGGTATGGAGAATGGGATAATTTTACTCTAGTGTTAAAGGAATAGGTCACTGATAATTTTGGTTTATGTATTTCTGATATTTAGTAAGCAATTTTAATAGCTCAGGCCAACAAATACAAGTACAATTTCAAGGGTTACTTAGTTTTATGTCCTAAATATGTCACAACATTTAAAACTTGCGCATATATGATGGTTTTTGTAATGGACTAGAAGCTAAAAAAAACTTTTCCTTGTCTCTTTGTAAATGCTTATTTTTAGCTGATTTACTTAGATTGTGCTTGAGCCAATCTAAAATAATAATAATAATAATTTCACAATTATTTGCCTGAAAACATATTAAGTGGAAGGTCCCATATGCTATTAGCAAAGGGGGATAACAAATGAAGGTATCCTGGAGCACTAAATATTAAATGTGTAGACAGTTTTATTGTGCATACTTTACATTTTCTAGAGGGCTTAACGAAAATGTCCTTAACTGAGTTGCAGAGCTCAAATATATGAATTTTGCTAAATTATTTTTGAATCTCACTTTTAACACTGCACAAGTATGGATGCCAACGAAACGATCGTCACAGTTTTAATAAACAAATTTTTATTGTACAAAAGATTTTCAATTCATTTTATACACTGAAGTTTGTTTTAACTTCAATGATTCTAATTGCTTCACTTGGATATTAACACTAGAGAAAAAAATTGGTCTCTCATGAAATTTATTTATTGATTTAAATGCTTTTAAGGCCGGTTTTTATTTAGGAAAAAATTCTCGAATTGAGGGCCGACGTAAAAATTGAAACATTTGACAAGAAAATAACGTATTTTTAACCAGACAATATATTGGTGATTCCCTCATCCAAAGGAGAAAACATTCATGCAGGAGCTATTTGTGCAGGCACAATAGTCACTACTAACCAATTTCAAAATTAATTTTGTATGTTAATTAGGGTGTAAAATGCAGGTAAATAAACCTGCAAGACTCAACCATATAGAAGGGTTTTCTCTATTGCGAGTGGTAACTTTGAAAGAAAATCTGGAGTACTATCCACCTTACTAAGCTTGTCCCACCCACATTATTAACAATGGCCAACATATGACAAGTGTTTCATAGAACAGTTAAAAGATGCTCCTGTATGAAACAGGTTTGGTTAAAATGCAAAACTAATAAACTTAATGGTGAAATTTTAGAAGGCAAGTATCATATTTAGAAAGAATGCTCTCATGTCATACTTATTGTCAGAGAGCATGAAAAGTCGTGAAACAAAACAGATACTTAATGAGCATTATTTAAGTTATTGTAAACCTACCCTTCAAATTCAATGTACATTTTTTGTTTTTACTGAAGTGTAAAAGCAGCCTTACATTAGAGCCATTTATTGTCAGAGAGCATGAACATAAGGTCGCTTATGTTTTTATTGTTACGTTCTTTATCTATTGCTGTGTATTTTAAAAATTATAAGCCACACCCTGCAAAATTATTGTAGGCGCTGCAATGAACTACACACTCATTGCAATTTAAATCAATTATTTGCCACCACATACTCTTTTTACATTGAAAATGATTAAAAAGTAATATACGCCCCAATATAAAAACCTAGATAAGCATTGTCTAAAATTAGAATAAAGTATTATGGTACTTGGTAGCCATAAGCTTTTGAAATAATGGGGAGAAGCGATTCAGAATGCAACGTTCTTATGTTTAAAGCTATCACTACTTTCTAAATAATTTGCTCTACCTAAAGAATATTTGTTTTTTGAAAATTTAAAGATTGAAAATTAAATTGATATTAGTTAATTTTTATAGTGCACAGAATATGTTTAACAAATTCTCAAGCATTATTTATCTGATATAGTATTAAAAGCTGGAGTAAAAAATGGTATTGTTTCTCCTCTGTGGACACACAATATTATTGCAAAAATAATTGGATATCTCACAATTCCAAATTAATCTGAGAGAGAGAATAGGTGTTACACTGTTTTAATTTTATTTTTTAGTAAAAAGCTAATAGACGCTTCAGTAAAGAGCCACTTCACTATGCTTCAACCCCCCTATACATGGTGAAAAGGGAATCATTCAGTGTAAATCTTCCGGTTCATCAGTTACCAGAATCGTCTGGCCAAAGATGTGTATTACAATCCAAGTAAAGTTTGATATTCACTTTATAAACTTAATTTTTTTTCGGATTGCTAGTTAAATTTTTTTTAACGCAATGGTGAGAGTACCCGCAAAAAATTTTGCTTAGGCTTAACACAAGTTTTTGGCCTCTATGCTCTCACCATTGAGCCATTTTTTCCCCTTATGAAAACCACCTCTGGCAAGGACCATATAATGAGTAGCTTACTTAAAATTTTTAATGAATCCATGAATCGGTTTTATAGAAGCATCTATTAAGTATTATAATTATATGATCAGCAAAAATTTTGTTACAGGTATTTAAAAGATGGCTAAATCATTCGGTATTTGTAATTAGGGAGACCATAGTTAGACCATTTATCCAAGATGACCACCAAAACCTACTCTTAAATATTAGATCAGTCTAGAGTGGTAATGTTTTGTGTCAGCACAAGCATATTAAAAACAAAAATTGCACAAACCATGAAGGTAATAGCTCTTAGGTGACCAGTAGACTTAACTAGTATCTATGTAAGATCTAGATTGGTCGTGATGATCCTTGCAATATTTACCAATTATTACTTGTTTTTTCAAAATAATAATAATAATACACTAATTTTGGGTATAGCTTCTTGAATAACTTAAAAACCAAATATATTTACACATCATCTTTTTGTTTAAATTAAGGGAAGCGTCAGTTCCATAAGAGCAAGTCAAATTGTACATTTTTCAAAATGCACCAAAATATCTTGCAAAAATATTAAAAAATGGTTGCACAAAAATATGAAAGAAATAAATCTTAATATAAAATTATTTTTAAGGCCCAATAGTCTTTCAAAATTTCTTTTGTAATTCCATCTTTAGGTGTACTATTTTAGTGCTTGAACCTTATCTATTTAGTACCCCAAAATAAAAATATCTTATTTATCTTCTGAAGCACGAGTAATATTGCTGAAGTGGGCAGTTGCGAGCGAATAGTAGTAGTTATATACTGTAACAGAGAACTCACTTTATAGACAAGCTTTCAATGGATTAATGCGACAGCAGTGCTCCTTTCTGAAACTTCGACGGACCCAAGAATCACCTCAAATCACTAGTATCACCATGCCATTTAGACTCACGTGAGACAACTAATCGTTTATCAAGTATTACTATCAACCCCCTGCTCAAAAATTAAAATGTAGCCCAGATTCTATTTGGTTTAGATTTGTACAAAAAATGGAATCATTTTGAAGCATTTACACTTATTTTAGGTGGTATTACTGAGATATTTAGGCAGGGTGTGATGGGGGAAAAGGAATGACCTCTAGCTTTTCACTATTGGGTGCTTGCTCGTAGCGCCGTAAGCGTATGTCGTAGCTAAGCCCCACCTTGAAACAGCGGCCATGACATTTATTTCACATCACAGATCACTAGATAGGCAAAACACCACACGATCTTGTGAAATAATCACGTGACCAGCAGGGGCGTCTTAATGTCATGGATGACCTATACGCGTTACCATGGCAACGAACACAAGCCACACCCATGAGCCAGCAAGCTACGAATGCTGATAGTCACGAGAATACTCAACATTCTTAATTGGGGTTTTTTAACACACAAATAAGGCAATATATTGATAAATTAGTATCAAATAAAGTAGAGGATTAACAACTCTCCAATCAAACTTTGAAAAGCTATACATATATAAAAGTATATACTTTAAATTAAACAGAAACAGGTGCACTCTCTTTTTTTTCATATTCATCAATATACCACTGTTGATTTAAGTACACAAACCGAACCAGTAATTTGTATATTGTACTACGCGCCTTGACTTCAACATACATTGCAACAAAAAAAGCTAAAAAGAAAAGAACACCACAAACGAGTGTCACTATTTCTGACTCGGTTAGCTCTGTACGGTCTGGGTCTACTTTAGTGCCTCTGTCTTGTTTAAAGCACATAATTGTGATAGTGGCACATCCAATCATTATTAGTACGGAAATGAAGAAAAGTACATGCAACACTTTGTCTCGCCTTGAACAATGAGGAAACTGCCAGTGTCGAACCTACAAATGGAAAATTAAATTAAATAATAGTCAAATAAGCACTATAAAGTTGTTAACAGTCTGTACATAGTGTGAAGTACTCATTCAATAATAGCAAAGTTAACTTTTAATGCAATTTTGAACATAATTAGAACTAACTAAGTACTAAGCAAGAATTTTAAAAATAGACCTGTGACCTGAATAACACTATAGCTACTAATGATATTTCTAACCAATAAGGATAGCACATTACGCGCAAAGTAGTGCATTTGTAGTATTCCGGTCCGCGCTCAAGATGAAAATTTTGAATTTTATTCCCTGGCAACCATGTCACCGCCTCGCGATTTCAAATAGTCTCTCTGTCAAATGCTGACCATTATTTCCTTCGATAACGGTTGATTTTAATTAATAATTACTATATCAATTGTAAAATAAACAAAAATAGCTCGTAGCTAAAGCTATTATTTCAGTTAAACTTGCAAATTGTTAGGCCTTAACATCGTAGATTTACCAATTAGTCCCGATCTCTGCTCTTAGATGGCGCCACGCTCTCCACGATTTGAGTGAGCATAATTCTAGTTACGGTTTATTTATTTTCAAAAGTCGTGTTATTATTTTTAAAATGTCGCATTTTAGTTTCTATCATATATCTACTTTATTTAGGAACTAAATTAACCAAATTATCGAAAGCAAAAGTTTAATATTCACGTATTTCATAGAGAACTATTTTTCATCGTGGCGGAGTACAACCGATACCTTTTTGTCCCTGTAAAGAGGCGAGGGGGAAGTCATTTCCGAAGCCCAAAAACTTTACCCCTCAAATAAGACGTCGTGGGGTTGGACCCAAGTGACAGACTTTCTCCCCCTATTTACTTTTGCTTACAATTAGCCTTTTTTTAGGCTAAATCAAGTCTTTTCCCCAAATATCTTCCCCTTTCTGTATGCTACTTTTGATGATATCAATGGTTCACTAACAAGGAGAGTACCCGAGGTGTTTATTGCCGATTTAGTTCAAAGTCGGCCATAATGTAGACCTATATGAGATATGAAATTCCCCAAAAGATGTTGCACTACCCATTCGATTTGCCATGGCAACCAAAAATGTTTTTGACCACTTACAACCAAAATAAGATTTTTACCTTATTTTACCCAAAATTTCTTACAAATTTACCCTAAAAATGTTGAAATTTACCTAAATGTGTGTATTTTTTATTATTTAATTTTTTAATTTAATTTAAAAAATTTAACATTTTTGGGTATTTTCACATTTTTTTGTTATTATTTTTGTTGTGTCATAGACCTTGTCACGTAGATAGCGTGGGTATTTTTTATTTTGGCCGCAAATGATTACTTAATTTAATTTAAAAAATTGAACTTCTTTGTGTATTTTAACGTTTTTTGTTATTATTTTCGTCGTGTGTTCGCCGACACTTGCAGTTTCGGTAGCCCACACCACGTGTTGTTCACTCCAAATAATTTTCACGTGATATTGCGCTACTTTCTTGTTGTTATTTGCGTTGTTGATTCACATAATCTCCACGTGACATTCCGCGAGTTTCTAATAGCGTTTTCCATTGGGAACCTCCGAGTGTGATCCTGATTTGTTGAATTACGTCACTGCTCTCTGTAGGAGGCGCTCGGGAGGATTCACCCTGGTAACTCCCAATGAAATACGAAACGTTTTCGGAGCACTTTTCTGGTTCCCTCAGACTCTTGAGTTGGGGCAGCTGGGAGCACTCCGGGAGGGAGTACCTTGGTCAATGGAAGACGATCCTCCCTCTCAGAGTTGCCCCTTTTTTACGATTTTGATTTTGGAGCACTCCGGTAGTGCTCGGAGGTTCCCAATGGAAAACGCTATAAGAATCTATTATGTTTCCCACACCCGACAATACTTGGTAGGTTATGCCTAGGTACTGTCCTCACGGTTGCGTTATAGAAGGCCCATCGCTTTTTTAGTATGCGCCCCCAGCACGAGAGCGTAGCGAACGTTCGGCGCCAATACTTATACTAACACGAAAAACTGTTCTTTAGCAATTTTTTAAAACACACGAACACACGACAAAAAGAATTTCAACAAAAAATCTAGGAACTTGCAAAAATTGCCAAAACTTTACAATTGAACTAAAACATTAAATCTTCATTTGTGGCCCTAAAAAAAATACCATCGTAATCTCCGCGTCAAACTCTATCGTATCCGCCGAAAATAATTATAAAACAAGATGGGTTGCTGTAGTTTACTTTTGGCGAACAAACCTTGAATTTCTTGTGCCAGTGATATTGGTACTGACATAATTCACAGCTGGGAGGCTTCCTTGATTTTTTGCTTGATATTTCGAGCCAGTGCTATAAATAATATACATTAAGTACGTAAATTATACTTATTACCAGTAAGTAATATTATATATGACAATATGAGAACTGTATAATTCACGAGATATATTGACATACCATTAAACAGCCACAATGAATAAATTGCATAGTTCCGGAACAACGGCATGGTGATATTAGTGGATCTCCATCTTTGGATGTCATATGACAAATTTTACAAATTGGAGCACCCGCATCAGTAACAGTGCTGGCTAAACTTAATTGAGCAGCAGAAGGTGAAAATGGTAAAGATTTATTGAGCAATGGTGCTGATACTGTTTGAAGAGTTAATTGATAGTCTAAGTTATTCAAACAATTGTTTGAACTAGAATACACATTGCTGTAATCACAGTTGATGTTGCACGTTTCACCTCTATTTACTCCACTAATCACTTCTTCATCACTTGATGATTCAGTTTCAAAAACTGACAAATTTACCCTAGGCGTTAAAGTATAGCTGTTAGGTTGAAGCTCTCCTTCCACTGATGAATCATATTTACCACTTTCCCGAGGAGGCTTACTTCCATTAAACGTTTCAGAGTCAAATACTTGATCTAAACACGAACCAGAATACATGGTTGAAAAATTACAATCGTAATACAAGGTTGGAGTGCTATTTGCATTACAGCACGGTAATTCTAATTCAGTGGAGCTTTGAAGGGTTCTAGGATCCAGAACTCTATCATCTAAGTTTTTAATAGTAGAAAGACAAGACACAATATTATTTTGTAAAGTTGGAAGATTTTTAGCGGTACAGTCCAAACTTCTACATTTAGTTCGAGAAAACTTCCATCTTTTCAGTTCTTTATCCGAACACGTACACATAGTTGACGGATCGTGTGCCAAAGCATCATCCTCTGTAGTTAGTTCGATGAGATCAACAGATTTATCAAGTAACACTGAGCAACCACCACCTTTAGATGATGATGCTCTAGCCTGAGAACCATTATCCGCAGGTACGGATGTTCCTCTGTAAGTCCTATATCTATGATCTACTTCCTTCGGAGTACAGTACGGATAGCTTGACTGCTTAAGACTAGATGAAGAGAGTGCAGAACGATCATCACCAATTGCCTGTAATGGCAATACATGAATGGAAGGCAAATCGCAAGTTGGTGCGTGATAAGAATGCTGATTCTTTACAGTTATGGATATGTTTGCCGAATTTGATGGACAATTTGGTAGCATTGGTGAAGTTTCACTTGAGTAATCTGGCTGATTTTGTCTTGCATCTTCCCAAACATCCATATCACAATTTCTGTGCTTGTAACTGCCTGTAAAAAAACTACATGATAAATGTAATTTTTAGATGGTATTAGTCTAAGCTATTCGGATTAGACACATTTTTGCAACTATAGACAAGTCTGGGGCACCTAAATCTTTTCTACAGAGATGTCTACAGATTTATAGGTTTTTAATTTTAACTGTAAAACGTTACACACTTTTGACTCAAACATCTAAGGATATGGACTAAAATAAATACCCATTAAAATTATACTAAATAAATTCAGTTTATATATGAATATTTTGAAATAAAAAAAATATTAACTCTAACAAAAGTGTATAATATTGTTACTGAGAGCTATTCACGGGCTTCGTCGCCATTTTGCGTCCACTTGCTAACGCGTCACACGTAGCCTTGACAGCGCCTCATAACTTTGCGTTGGAAATAGGACTTCTTACCTAAGGTCAAAGTGCATGGCTTTCCACCCCTTTCAAATAATAATTGACAGCGCCTCGCTAGGGGAAGATTTTCTTCTTGTGATGATGTCACTCCGTTACTAGCTCTCAGTAAAATACTCCCGAAAGTGACAAACTTATGGAACAATATTATAGACTTATGACTCTAATAATAGCTCTAGCAACAAAAGCGGCAACTTGAGTGACAAATCCTGCTCAAAAAGCACCGACATTGCAGCTCAATACATTAAGCATAATATAAGTATTTTATCAGTGGCGTAGCTACGGGGTAGTCCACCCTGGATGGAACTTTTTTCTCAATACAGAAATGTATTGAGAGCAGCAGCATAACTGTATTTAGGGCCGACAAACAGTTGCACACAAAAGTGTGTCTACTATCTTCTCTTCTGCACATTTAATTTTTACTGATGACCATTTTTTGAATGACCAGACATATTTGGTGGACTTCAGAAAAATTCATTAGACATTATTGGGTGCTTGTTCGTAGCGTCGTAGGCATACGTAATAACTAAGCCCCACCTTGAGACAGCTGAAATTACGTTAATTTCACATCACAGATCACGAGGTAAAACGCCTCATGATTCTGTGAAATAATCAGGTGGCCTCCATGGGCATCTTAATTATTGTCATGGCTGACCTATACGCGTTACCATGGAAAAAAACACAAGCTACGAATTTTCACAGTAAGCATTTGCTAAGGCCTAGAATTGATAATTTGATTTAAATTGTATTTCTTAAATCACTCCATACATAGCCATCAGGTACTATTACCACTAATTAACTGACAAACTTATGGAATATAATTAGAGATTTATGTAATAAACCCACACAGTACAGAAATATCAATACAATATTAAGGTACACAAACCACAATTATTAGTGTCTACACTTTTTATTTGATCAGCTGATGTTTCGTGTTTCATGCTACCATCTCCAGTGCATTTTGGCCCTCCATCATTTTCATGTGCTCCAGCTGTCATCTTCCGTGTGATGAAAACTCCTCAATGAATTTGATTCCAATGGTTGTTCATGCATCAATCCAAAAACCTTAAAAAAATTTAAATCAATTAAAACAATATATACTATTACTTATCAATTGTTTAGAAGAACACCATGGCAGTTGAAATCATGGATAAGTTTAACAAAAAATTATAATCAGCTAGACTAACATCCAAGCCATCTAGGGACTTTTAATGCCTTTAAATCATGCAGTTGGGTCGCTATTCCCGTTAACCTCTATGGAACTCCGTAGAAAACCCCTTTAACCAGTGGAGAGATAACTTTCAGACTCAATGCAGGAGTTGTTAGTTTTAACCCAGTGCTACAAGCTGGGATCGAATCCGCCTCCTCTTGCTGCAAGGTGAAAGTGCTAACCACTCTCCCTTAACCCCACATTTCTTTGTTAACTTGAATATACCTCAAAGAGAAAAATATTTGATAAGAAGAAGAAATCTACCAGTAGAGGGATTTCCATGGTGAAATTTTCACACAATATAGCTACGGACTATACTTTTATGTAATTCCACACAAAATAGATCAAGTGATAAGCACATTGTGAAAAAAATAATGAGAGGTAAATAACAGTTTTAAATTGACCCTCATAGGAGGATGGTGGAAAGCCCTTCAAGGCACACAAACCAACAGCTCCATACACTACACTAACTATTAACATTAAACCTCAACAAGTTTTTATAGAAAGTGGAAACTAATTTAACCAGTGGGGAGAGAGCTTGCAAACTCAATGTAGGAAGTGTTGTTTAGAGTTTTCATTGAGTACCCCAAGCTGGAATAGAACCTGTCTCTTCTTGCTGCCAGGTGAAAGACAAAGAATTACCCATTTCAGTTTTATCTATCTGAATTATTACCCCACATCCTTGATTATATCATTGTTTCCCAATAGTGTGCGGATTTAGGCATGGTCTTTATAGGCTGCAGCCCAGGGCCCCTTCACAGTCAAAAAAATAAAACCTTAACAAATTAAAAAATTTAAGAAAAATAAAATTTTTCATTTACCCTGCAAAATGCATATGATATCCCCAAACTTGAGTTAATTGGATAGGCCACAAACAGTGTTAGTCCAGGACCCCCAAATTTAACAGTTCACCCCTGGTTCCAATAACTTTTTTGACCTAGTTCCAAGTAAATCTTTTTTTTAACTAAATTATAATGAGTGGCATGGAGAAAGCTACATGTAAGAACACTGAAACTAGCACCGTTGGTGTTGTACAGCAGCGATACAGGAAGACTTTCTTTGAACTATATCATGCCACCTTTTCCCCCCTTTTGTCATTGTCACGGTGCAGTTTCGACAAATTTAGTTTTCCCCACACCACTTCTGTTGTCTTTAACCTTCTTAATTCTAATTTTCAGGAATATAATACACTTTCCTACAGTGCTTAAGATAGTTTTGCCAATTTTTATATAAAAATTTAATAAGTTATAGCGTATTAAAGCAAACCTCAAGGCACAAAAGATGTGGATTTGCTCAAAACTAGCCTTGAGTTTTAGCTTTGTATCTTATTAGCTAACCAGTTCTGACAACCGAATAATTGGCTATGCGCAAATGTTATCATTTCTGAAAGCGATTACTTTCTTTAGTTTCTATTTTGCTCAATAAAGAATTTGACGCCCTATCACATCAAGACCATATGTATTCGGCATTCAAGTGTCGATTAGATACATATAAAAACTGGGGCTGAACTGTTGTTCATTTCAGCATTACTTACAATTAGCCTTTTTTTTTTTAATTTTATTACTGTCGCTTCATATGTATCTTTTTTTTTGTGAAATTCTGTTTTTTTATTTTCGTTTTTCGGGCACTATCATTGTATCAATTAATATATGTATCTTTTGTATCGCGTATCAGGGCCCAATAAGTATACAGCTTTTTTATCCTGAATTAAAAACATTATTATTATTAAGTAAGTTAAGGTGGGCAGAAAATGCTTTTCGAAATTGGCCACGATAAGGGTTGAGCTTTAAACGCTCAGCGAGGCATTTCCAAGCGTAAATGTGTAGCTGAAGGAAAAAATACTTCTGTAATAAGCGATGAAATCCAGGTAGGCTGAAATGTTTTTTATCCTTCTGCCTTGTGCCAAATTCAGATGCATAACGCCTTTCACACAGGCATTCCTACTATTTTTAATGGTAGACATTTCATTCAAAGATTTTGCTGAACAACTCACTGAGTAACCTTGAGAAAAATATCTATCATAATCCCTGCAATATGCAAAAATGAGGTGTCTGACTCCTTTACACTTAAAATCAAAATATTTTGAAGATAGAAAAAAAAATGTACCAAGTCTAGTCAAGCTGTTTATTGCTATTCTTAAATAGTAGGAAGTTTTAACATTTGTAAAGCAACTGTAACACAAAATTTTTTATTCATTTATACTAAGTATAAATAAAATTAGGTGGAAGGTGTTCATTGTGGAACATTAAAAACTTCGAAGTTCGAACCAATGAAAAGTTTTATTAGGAAATTTTCACACTAACAAAAGACTTAAGTGAAAAATATGTATTTGTACTGCTTTATAAGTTGAAAATGTTCCATATTTTAAAACGAGACCACCAACTACCAATCCTGAAGAGTCAAACTATTATCCAATAATGTACATTAAATTACCGAATCACCTCAGCTTTGATTAAAATCCATAAGACCAAACCAGCTGATCGAACCCCGAATCTAACGTAAAATTCAATATCAACTCACCAACGAAAATCCCAGATTTTTGTTAGTAAGAAATGCACCGTGAAAAATAGTTACGATAAAATACAATTTAAAATTTTAAAAACGTCATTGAGCTAATTATTTCGCAGTGAAACAGGGTCGTGATCACGTCCACCAATATTCACAATCACAACAAAAACAACCAGAAGAGTTACCATGGACCAATATACTGTATAATATGTTTGTCCACGGCCAAGCTGACGAACGTAAAACGCATAAGCATGGCCAGAGCCTAAAGCCCTTAACAACAACGGAGAGCTTTCACCTTATTGGTCGAATGAAAGAGAACTTAAACAAATGTAACCAAGCATTAGGGTCACCAGATCGCGAAAATCGAGTTATTGTACGATTTTTCGATTTCAGAAAGAAATATCGTACGCATGAAAATGGGCGGTATATTTGAATTTTGTCGGATTATATCAACTCAAAGTTATTTCATGAGGAATCAAAACTTTTTATAAACGTTAAATCTATTGTTGGTGTACCGTCACGTAGACGTCACACTTAGCTCGAGATTAGGTCCGAACCTGTCTCTGACGTTATAGATCTCGCCTCAATCGACTAGAGTAAAACCGCAAATGAAACTTCCCATTGTGAGCGCGAATTTTTCATGAATAGGTAAAAGCATGTGTGACGTAGCACTGCCATTACTCTATACCATGAATTTATTCATTTTAACCTTGAATATTGAACTACATTAGGTAGTCTGGCCTCAGTCGCTAGCATAGAAATCTCATAGGTAACTAGAATGCTGCCGTGTAACTGGCAATGGCCCAAAGAGCGGTTCTGCCAAGAATTTAATGTCACCGGAGAGAATGACGTCACCTATCTATAGTAACGGAACCAAGGAGGATTATTATCCTTCTTGGCGGAACCACTCTACGGCCTCTCATTGGCTGAAGGTTCAAGGCGAACTGGCGTCAAGCTCGGCCGTAGGCGGCAGCATTCTAGTTACCTATGAGATTTCTATGGTCGCTAGGATGGGAGGGGCTTAGTTATTATGACGTTGGTCACGCGCCACCACCCAAAAATTGTATTGAAGGGCAAGGATTTGAAACTTGACTAGATTTCAGTGCCAAGGTTTAGCTCAAAATTTAGTTACTAAAATCTTAATTCTTAATAAACATCTTTTTGATTGAACGAAAATAGGTAAGAATATTAATAATAAATTCCTTTAATTATGATTATCAAGTTATTTGGTTAGAGTACAGGAATTTTTCTAAGAACCACGAGTCATTTTCTTCGCCGGTTAAATCCCGTAATACCCGAAACGTTTTGCGGATCGAGTCAACGACAAATGCTTGCGCTTGGTTGTTTTTCGTCTGCTCGTAATTTCAATTTTCGCAATGGCGTTTTCTATTGGGACTGCTCTGAGCGTGATCCGGATTTGCCTTCTACGTCATCGCTCTAACACGGAGAACTCCGCTAGGTGCTCGGAGGACTAGACTTCCAGCCCTCCCAATGGAATACGAATTTTTCTCGGAGTCACTTTGCTTAAAAATTGCTCATTTTTGGTTGCCCCGTCCCTCAAGTTGGGGCAGCTCAGATCAATCCGCGAGGGAGCAACAGTGCCAATGGAAGACGTGCCTCCTTTTTGGAGTTGCCATTTTTGTCCCAATGGAACACGTTTTATATTTAGGAGCGCTCAGAGGACTCCAATGGAAAACGCCATAAAAGGAAGTGAACAGGCAAAGATTTGCTATGATCTCGATCTCGATCCGTTGATCTATGGAAATCGGGAGATCGGCTTAGGTGATCTCGGGGCACCCGAGAGCAGGAAATGGAACACTCGAGCAGATCCGAGCACACAAATGGAACATAAAATGTTGATCAGAGCGATCTAGAGCAGTCAAATGGAAAATGCTATTAGCAAAAGTCTGATAAGACTTCATATGAAGTCTTACCAGACTTTTGATATTAGTGCTTTGAACATTTTCTATCATAAAATGGGGTGATTTTTCAAATAAATCACTGTTTAATCATATTGGCAATAGATTTGGCGATATTAAGAAGAATAAAATATAGATATTTATTTTTAAAAAAGGACTATAGTTTTCAAATATTATTATTTGTTATTTAAATGAACTTGAAATAGACGCTTCAATAAATCATCCTCCAAGGAAATCGCCAAGAAGTAATATTTCAGAGAGCCAGGACTTGGAGGGCACTCTTTATATAGTGCTTGTCAAATTAATTGAAATTTTTCACCCTTAACAAGCGTTCCCCATGGCTTTCTTTTTTTAACCAGGTAGCTTTTTTGACATATTACAGCTTGGCAAAAACACGACGTTCTGTTTACAGGTGAAAAGTTTCCATTATTTCCACAAGCACTATTAAAACAATCCCTTTCTGGTCCTGGCTCTCGGAAATATTCCTTCTTGTCGATTTCCTTGGAGGATGATTTATTTAAGCGCCGCCGCCTATTGACATATTATTATTTTGTTTTAAAAAGTGCGTTTATTTTTATAGTGAGAGCGCATGGTTACAAAAAACACCCGATTTGTTCGGAATTAGTATACAGCTCTGAAATTTGATATACACGTTCCTAGAACTATACTCTCGACTACCTAATTTTTATTTTTCAAAAAAACCTACTGGAGAAAAGTTTATAAGCAAAAAACCGGCTTGTTGCCGAGGGCGCGCGCATCTTCGTTTAACGGTGTTTTTCAAATTCAATTATCTAAGTTTCATGGCCTCTCCACAACTTTGAAAATAAAAAATGCTTAATCGCGTGTAGCTCGGTTGGTGAAGGTTGGAAAGTTGTGAATATTTTTACGGTGATACGAGTCATGGTCATTGTAATACCAAAGAATATAACTTTACCACCTTTACCACCCGAGCTACACGTGATTAACCATTTTTATATGTAAAATTGCGGAGATGCGGTGCAACTTAGATATATTATTTCAAAAAACACACACATACGAAGATGCGCGCGTCCTCGGCAACAAGCGGGTTTTTTGCTTATAAACTTTTCTTCAGTAGGTTTTTTTGAAAAATAAAAATTAGGTAGTCGAGAATATAGTTCAAGCAAAAGCAACATAAGACCCAAAAGTTTGTCAACTCTACCTTGGGGCTCTTTAAAATATTTACTGAGAGCTAGTCTCACAATAGACTACATAACCTACTAGTAGGAATAGTACTAGCAACTTTATATTTAGTGTAGGTCTGGCGCGATTTTATCTCTTCGATTTATTCTCCCGTAGACATACGTTCTAAAACGCCTCACATTATAGTGCTTGTTGAAATATTGGTAAATTTTCACTTGTACGGTATGCAACAAGTGTTTCCTTTTGACCAGCTAGGTAGCTTTTTTGACCTATTAAGGCTTCGCAAAAGCACGACGTTCTATTACAGTTGAAAAGTTTCCATTCATTCAACAAGCATTATGTAAACAGTAACTTGCATGTTCTGGCTCTTGGAAATATTACTTCTTGGCGATTTACTTAAAGATGTTTTAATTAAGCGCCTATTGATCTGATAATATCTTATTTCCTCCAGTCAGATAAAGCGGCAGTAAATTTTTGTCAGAGGTATCGCCACCTGCCAACTGTGTTATAAATTCAAAGTGTGGAAGCTGTCTGCTCTTTCAAAATTATTTCAGTTAAACAACTGAAAGTTTCAGCCTAAAAAATTTAAATCCAGAAATAGTGTACTATAGCCTATATCCTCGCACATTTTGTTGATAACTTGATAGCTATTAAAAACCGTTGGCGCAATTTCGTCTAAGTTTGAACTCTAAAACTCGCCATTTTAATTCAAAAGCGCGTTAATTATTAATAGTTTGAAGTAGTTTTCTGATATTCTTTATGACGTACCACGATTTAACTAAAATACAGACTATTTTGCGGTTTATCAATTAAAAAATATTTGTTACTTTTGATATAAAAAGGCTCTTCAAATTTAAAAACTGTATCAACTCAACCCGTTTTAAAACTTGAACTTGAATTAGGTTCACATGGATACTTTGTATAGTGCTTTATAGCGTTATAGCAATCGTACGGTTCGTACCCCAAAGAGGAAATATTTTATTAAAATATCTCACGTTTTAAAACTAGCCCACTCTAGAATAAAATTTAAAAAAAAGGTAGCTGCAGGGGGTCTTCAATCATCGGTGAACTCTTGGAATTATTTCGCTCGCTCATCTCAAACCCGGAACAAAAAGTTATGTATAATCGTGAATAGAAGCCACCCAATAAATACTATAAATTTAAACTCTTCGATCGTCACCTTCATAAGTTGAGGCGCAACAGTCGGAGATGGGTTTCAGCGCGTTTCTCGTGGTTTTAATAGCTGCCGAATCCTTCCGGTACGTTCACCTTCAAAGCGTTCACGTTGGAAGTTGCCCTACACCAAAGGCCAAGGATGATTTCGATTTTAACAAAGTAAGCAATTAATATATCGATAAATGCCGTCTTTTAATACAGATATTAAGCACCCTCAAAAGTAACATAATAACAAAAAGTAATTAAGTATGACATTTCCTATAGGCGCTTCAATAAATCATCCTCCCAGGAAATCGCCACAAAGTAATATTTCCGAGAGCCAGGACCTGCAAGTGACTGTTTATATAGTGCTTGTTAAAATAATGGAATTTTTCACCTTTACGCCAGCAACAAGCGTTCCCCATGGTGTTTCTTTTTGATATATTAAGGCTTAGCAAAAACACGACGTTCTGTTTACACGTGAAAAGTTTCTATTATTTCCACAAGCACTATATAAACAAAAACCTTGCGGGTCCTGGCGATTTCCTGGAAGGATGATTTATTTAAGCGCCTATGGCTTTAATGCTGATTTCCGGACCGAACGTTTTTTCGACACTGACATTCTCGCCGAGCTCCTACTTGGACTGGCACTTGAACTGATGTTATCGTCTTTGGTAGTAGTATATTTCGGCTTAGGCATAATTAGACACTAGGGAGCTCTGTGACGAGAACTAACCTAAATTTCGCTATAACTCAGAAAATCTGTTTAGTGATAATTTTTACTAATTTCTACTAATTGACCGTGCGCAAGAACAGAAGTTTATCATATCAAGCTAAATTAACTCTGCGCAAAGTCTAATTGAGAGTGCGCAAAAACAGAGATGTCTGGTATTATCTATCGAGGCCTTAAAATGAAACATGCACCTTCCCAGGTGCTAATTTGCGATAATTTCCCATCAAAACGCTGACATATATACGACAACTTAGGTTTCCCTTTGTTGTGACAAGTTTAAGCTGGTTCCTTGGGTATTAGCCTAGCTGATTATTATAGTAATTTATCTGTGGTACCATAGACGAAACGCAAACCACTGAAATTATAATAAAATGCAAATATTAACATTTTATAGCTTCTATCTCATAATGCATCATCATGCGTAATTCCCCACCATGATGAGAGCAGTGCCTGCTAATATGCTACCTATCTAATTTTCTACGGAAACCAAAAGTGGGCGTAGCGATAGTTTTCCTATGCGAATAGGTGCCTCCATAAAATCCCCATCAAAGTCCAACATAAAGTTTGTGCTACCGTGACTGGACTTACAATATGTTTTTCGTTATATACTGCCTAAGCTGTCATCAAAGTTCTAGTAGCAGTGTTCAGCGGAGGGCAAGACAGTTGAATATGATTTTATATAAAGATCTATAGAACGAAATTCACTGAATTTTTAACGAGCAGAAACCTTTGGCACAATTGGTGACCGAAACGAGTCTAGGTGGCGTAACGGCGTTAGCTTCTCCAAGGTAGCGCCTATGATCTAGCGTCTGCTACAGACACATTAAAAAGTCATAAGAACGTTTTGTTTTTAAATAAACTTATCAAAAAATAAGCAAAAGATGCGAAAATTTTATTAAAATGAAAATATCATTATTTATAAAATCAAATTTACCAACAACGATGAGGAAAAACTAATAGTGTCTGCTTTAGCCGCTACCTATCTAGGTTTCAATGGCAAACCAAAGGGGGCGTAGCAATAGGTTTAGGTCGCGAATACTTAAACAAGCCTATGAAAAGTATATAAGTTATAAGGAACCACCTATGGACTGCATTGTAAAGGATGATAAAATTAGCGAATAAGTAGATTAGTCCATTATGAAAAGGGATAATAAAGCTAAACCCTAAACAAATTTGAAGAAATTTAAAACTTACTAATAGCTCGTACCGATAGGTCTTCGAGCAAACAAAAAGACGCGAGCCACGGTACTGACGAGTCCCAAATAGGACGAAACCGGTCTACCGTGGAATTTCTGGCTATTTTATTTAATTTAATTTAGTTTTTCACTCGAAAACCTATTTGGTCCGACTTTCGCGTCTTTTTGTTTGCTCGAAGACCTATCGGTACGAGATATTAGTAAGTTTTTAAATGTCTTCAAATTTGTTTAGGGTTTAGCTTTATTATAACTTTTTATAATGGACTAATCAACTTTTTAACTAATTTATCATCCTATGAAAAGTATTTCGAGGTTTTAAAGCTGAGGATTTGCGTGGAGTACTTCGAGGGAGTATATATTTCATCAAACTAAGTAAAGTCATAACCTTCCTGGAAGTTAGTAGGCATAAAGTACCATCTATGAATTAACCGATAAATTGGTTAAGTTGCTATTCCTCTTCTATATTTTCTATGATCTTAATTCCACAACTAGTGTCCCGTCCCTATCCCCAAATATCCCACAGTTGACTTTCCCTTGTCATATGAAATAAAATAAACCCCCGATTTTACACGGAGCACCGGTACCATTAAGACCTAGCAGTAGTCAGGTAAAAACTGCGTAAAGCGCCTTCTATCTTTAATTTTCTTTATTTATTTTAAAATAATATAATTTACGATTTGTCTACCTTTCATTTTCTAGGAATATATTTATTTGCATAATTAAAATTAAATAGCACCTTCATCAGATTACCAAAAAATCCTTTTCTTGACTCCCGTGACCTTCGTGAAATCACGTGGGATTCTATAATTTCTTATTAACGCTAGTTTTAATAAAATAATCCACGTAAATAAATAGTTTCATTCATGGCTCTCCGCACGCGCTTAAAATAATATTTCGCTGTGAGTAGCGCACAAACGTAAAGTTTTGAAGATAATGAAAAATTCACGCGCTTCGAAAACTGGCATCGGCGCCACTGAAGGGATTGGATCCAAACTCCGGTTGTTGGTCTCAATTGGGATACTATTTGAGCCAAAAGTATGAAATGGTTTAAAGGGGCTCCAAAGTTCGGTGGCAAAAAAAAAGAAAATTGATGCATGCTTTACATTCCCCCCAACCCCTCACTCGGCCTTGGCAGAGGCGGGCAGAGTCAACCGTAATTTTCGCACTTTACTGACTTTACACACATTTTGCCACCGAACTTTTGAGCCCCTTTAAATGAGTCTATTGGTCATTATCACTCCAATTGGAGACCTTTTCATATCGAATTAGTTCCAATTGTGTTGCGCATACTCCCATTGGAATTTTCATTATAACCATTGGTTTCAATTGAGGTCAGATTGGTACCAATTGTAAATTTCATCTCCAAGTGTTCGCTAATTGGCCTCTAACATATCCGAATTGGTGCAAATACGATCCCAATTTGAATTTGATTGGTTTTGAATGTTTTTTTCGTAAGGGAAAAGGACATATATTTTACAAAAACCAGTTCTGCGAACTGAAAAACCTGTGTTTATTCTTGTTAATATTACGGCTAAGAAGGGACATAATATTAAATATTCTTAGAATTTGTTTTTACGAAACAAAATGAAAAATACTTGAAGGCAAATTACATCAGGAAGGGACTAAACGTGACGCGGCTGTGTTAAAGGTTACATTTAATAAAAATAAAAACCTATTTTTTCGTGAAGCTTACAGTATAATATATCCTAAAAACAGTTCATTTATTATTTTGTGACCGTAATTAATTTTTAATTCGCATTAGAAAGTGGATATTTAAGCAGATGACGCGATTCACTCCAAAACGGGAAAACGCTAGTGGTCACGTGTTTATATTAAGGCCGACGTCACAGGCGGGAAACTGCATAAGCGCCTAAGCGGCAATTTAAACCTCGTAGTCGGTAGTCCTAAATTTCGAGTGATTTAATTTTACATTTTAGCGATGCAACAAATAGAACCATATAGATTTGAGCCAGAAAGAAATAGTAGTAGTTCTAGTGAGTCTGATATATCGGAAAATTATAGTTATAATGAATCAAATGATTCTGATGAATCAGATGATTATGGCCACCGCTTAGATGCAGATGTGAATACCTGGTGAGTGTATTTATTTTCAATTATTCAATTATTTAATTGGTTTCAACCATGTGATTAATTTTAAATGAATGCCAATTAGGTGTAGATGTACAAATTGTAAAGTTATGGCAACGGAGGATGAGTGTACGTGCTGTGTAGAGCAGAGAGAAGTTAGAAATAAAATTTAAGAAGTCTCGTGCATTACTCTACACCCTGGATTTGAGGCAGTGTGCCTAAACATTTATGTTTTAAACACAGCGTACCGATTATATGCCCGGAACTTTATAAGAAGGCTTGGGTTACCTAACAATGATCCAAATGCGTATGTATAACCATTGACAAATAATTTGTCAATGTATAAGTTTGGTTTTCATTATTATATTATAAAAATTATTTCATTATTATTTTTGTTTTTAGACGATTCAGATATACAGCCTACAGGCAATTTGTTGGCATGATTTACAAAAATCTGGGTGAGCGATTGAGAGTAGTGATTCCATCATGTGTTATCTCTCGCATTCGTGCAAGATTTCCCTCACCAGATGACACTTACCAAGGATATCTACATGTTTAAATTTTAGTGATTGAGATATAGTCAAATTCTTTAGAAAAGGTTCAGTTATATTTGTCATGAAAAAGTAAATGCTCCAGGAGTTTAATAAACTGGTCTCATTTTTAAAATAATTTACAAGGGTTGTCATTTTTAAAACTTTTTACAAATTTAAAATAAAATTAGAATTTTTTAATCAGTCAGACTGTTAAAGAATCATTAAACTACTTTTTTTGGCAAAATCTACTTGTAAATTTTGTAAGTAATTCTTCTTTCGGTGGGTGATCATATGAATATGAAAGGGGAGGTGGTACAATATCTTTTCCCAAAGACTTATTAGCTTCTTCGTAAGTGGGATAAATCTTTCTCATTTCTAGAACCTTTTGGTATAGCGTTTCGACATAACCTAAAATTAAAATATTTTAATTTTTTTTCTCAAAATATCACAAATAAATTTAATAATCTCACCATACGTACAATCCTCCTTTCGAAATACCAAAGTAGGTTTCCCTTTTTTGGCTTTGGAGAATCGATACGTACACTGGTCTACATCACCAAATTTCTTTATATCTTTTTGACAATTTTCATTGTGATGGAGAGCGGATAAAGCTAGCCTATTTAAATGAAGTGAATAGTAAATCGATTTATAATACATATCAAA
The DNA here is from genome assembly GCF_980474605.1 of Leiobunum rupestre. Lineage (NCBI taxonomy): Eukaryota > Metazoa > Arthropoda > Arachnida > Opiliones > Sclerosomatidae > Leiobunum > Leiobunum rupestre. Next base: position 82,703,626 of record NC_143385.1, read on the forward strand.
ATTTAATACTGACCTTGATTGCATTCCTTCGTAAAAAAAATGTGTATTTTTAGGGGCATTGGACAACAAAGTAGCGTGGTACCCCTCAAGCGAACTTGTCCCTCCATATCCGGAAGTTAATTCAACGTCTTTCAATAGCCTTTTCGCTTCGACAATTTTTTCAACTTGAAGGTGAGCCAAGGTTCCCTGTCTTAACCAAGTTTTTTTTCTTTGTTTTTTTTATCCAAAAGTCCATGCAAACATTTTTTAAACGAGCTCCCTGGGTGATTTTTATGTAAATTTGAAATGTGATTTGGAAGACTGAGCCATTTATCTCGTTTCTCCTCTTTAGTGTTACTCGCAGCGCAGAAATACAGATGGTTGGTTATACTTTGGATCCAGTCTGTTTTCCATCGAGAGGTTGACTATACCAGCATTGAGAGTGTCCATTCACACAAAGAGATTCGATGCACACCATTGACCCCTTAATATATTTAATTTTCGCAGCAGTGGCCCCAAAGCAGTGTCGACAGAATGTGAAGAGTTGCATGAGGTTACTCATAAACACTATGAACTTTTTTCCTCCAGCCGGACCTTCGGGTAACTCTTCCTCAATATCAAAGTCAGAATCACTCCTGTTTTTAAATAAAGCATTATTTAAGACACAATTAAATGAAAGGAGATATAAAAATATTTTCCATTACTCTGATTCCGAAGAGGGTTCGTAAAATGAGGTATTAAGGTCATCTGGGTTGCAATCTTCATTTTTAATATCACTTGAGTAGTATTGAGTACTAGAATCAGCATAATCCTTAGATTGACAACTGCAAGAGGGCTTCAATTCCTCTGGCATAGGTAGCTTGTTTTCAGATTGACTTTTCTCGATAGTTTGTGTACTTTTTGAACGGAAATGCTTATTAATCTTAACAGTTTGTACTTTTCTGGATTTGAGCTGTAGATCCATCATAGTAAAAGCATCTTGCATATCAGTCTGGATTGATATAGGATTTGGAGTAGGGTTCAAAGTTAAAACTTCCTCAACTGACATCTCTGCATTTGACACCACTCCAATTGTCTTAGCCTCGGTCTCAGCCTCACCCAGAATGTTTTCTATTTCCTAAATTATTGAACCATGTTTTTAAATCTTTTAAAATAATATAACCCTGGATAATTCTTACTAGTTTCTTTTGCCTTTTTGATATAAGACTCCTTGGACGTTTGGTTTCCTTTTCTTTTTGGTATGCAAAGATAGTCGGAATTGCTCCTTTAACTAACATCCGTTTAGGCCAAAAAGTGCTTTCAACACCAAGACTTTGAAGAAATTCAGCGTTTGTATTTGTTTCAAAACAACTAGTTTCGAAATGTTTTTGACATAATCTCGAGTACTTCGTGGGTTTAAAGTTCTTTCTTTTTACTTTAGACACCCATATTTTTAATAGCGATGAGTTATCCAGAGGAAACTTGAAAAAACTATTCTTTCCCTTGCTATAAGCCGAATTACAACCGTACGCACTGCAGTAAACCACCATAGTCTATACTTTATTTAATTTAAGTACTAGAATATTAAAAAATAACAATAAAAATTAGGCAAGAGTTAACTCAAAGTAAGGCCCTAAAAGGCTAAAGCGCGGAAGTACCGTAGACGATCGCTGTGACGGAGCCTGATAGAGAGAGGAATTCCCTTTTTTGACGTCAGCGCACCAAGCGCCGTTTTCCCCCCTTTTCACCCGTTTTGGGGGACGCCAGAGATATAAGCGTGTATTGCGGCAAAGTACGTCTTTCTTAAATGTAACCTTTAATATTAAAGAGGGATACGTAGTACGTCACTTTCAGTCGAAGTCGGCCAGAAAGAAAGGGCCCAAATAATTTTATTTCCGATGAGTGTAAAAAATAAATTTATTTTGATTTAAAGCCCTTGCTTTTTGGCCGACTTCGACTGAGAGTGACGTACTACACAAGAAGTTTCGTGTCGAAAATAATGTATCCCTCTTTAATTTTAACATAAACGCGTCACGTTTAGTCCCCTCCTGATGTATTTTGCCTACAAGTATTTTTCATTTTGTTTCGCAAAGACAAATTCTAAGAATATTTAATATCTGTCCCTTCTTAGCCGTAATATTAACAAGAATAAACACAGGTTTTTCAGTTCGCCGAACTGGTTTTGATATAATATTTTATTTCATATGTCTATGGCCTTGACAGAGATCTCACCCGTGATTAATCAGTTAGTTAAAAAAAAGCACCTTATGGTCCTTGGAACCTTTCTCCATGTTGGAACCATTGAGTTGGGAATATTAATCTAGAGGTCCAATCGAAACGCCGGATTTTAGTATTTCGCGAAACAAGTTTTTAAAAATAAGAATACTGTCGTCTGCTCCCATCGGCGTCCCAAATGACGAGAAAACGTTATCATTCTACCCGTGGCGCCGTCTATCTCTCAATGATTCGTTCAAATAAGACGCGTTTTCAAGCAAAAATATTTTTTTTCTTCAAAATAATGGATGGCGCCACGGGTCATATGATAACGTTTGCTCGTCATTTTAGAGCAGACGGCACATTCGTATTTTTCAAAAACTTGTTTCGCGGGGAGCAGATTTGATTGGATCTCTAAATTAATATTCCCAACTCAATGGTTGGAACAGAGCATATCCATTCCATATACTACAAATTTCTCTATAAACCTTGGGAAGAGAGACCTTCAATCTCTCCGGACCTCCACGAATGCACTGTCCATAAAATGCGTAGTCTTCATCTTCCTAGATAAAATAAAATTAGCACTTTGGCAAATCGTCTGCTTCTTATGAGATCAGTGTTGCCAGATTGTGTAAAATTTCTCATATTGTGGAAATTATTTTTCAAAAACGTTGATTTTGGGGGAATTTCCATTGCTGCGGGTATTTATCCAAAGTTTTTTAAATTTGACTATCAACAGAAAGTTCAAACTAGGAGGATTCAAGTAAACCTGGAGTGGTCGTCTCCCGTTTTAGGCGGGGCAGTAAAAAATTCACGGACATAACAAGTATCGCCATCTATCGTAGAACCCATAGAAATCGGATAACAAACTAGAACGCTTAATCGAATGGCTGACAAGGTACCGATTAGATTCTTGGCTAAAACGACAGTAACGCCATCTGCGCTGCCTAAAGAGGCCCGCTCGCGCGTAACTTGGTTAAAAGTTTTCCCCCACCCCTTTAAAATTAATGTAAAGTTGGCGATAATTAAACGTTAATTAACCTACCAAATGATATAAGAAATATTCCACTGACAATTTTTCCCGTTTATATGAACTTGAATGTAATATAAAATCGTCTTGAAAAATCGTTTATCGCTTTATAACATTCAAAAATAATATTTTTCCCCTACCATGTAGATAACCGAGCATCTGCTCGTCTAGGTAAAGTTTGTGTTGTCAACGCGCGTATTAAAAAGAAAAATGAGATTTTAGAAAGTAGGTTGTAATTTGGAACGATATTAATACTTTTCACGAATTTTGTCATCAGTGAATTATAAATATGACTTGAAATAAGTTTCAAGGTTTATTTAAAAGCTAGTTTCATAACTTTTCATCCATTGGTTCGTTCAGAATGTATCTTTAAAGTAGACGAAAATTTTAAGGCGCGGAATCTTGCCCAGTCTTAAGCCTCGGTTTAATCACGGCCAACTTTGATTTCTCGCGCATCTCTCGCGCTACAGCGGCCATCTCATTCGTTGACGTTTCTGTGTTAACCTATGAGCAAAAGATGTGTATGACGTCAGCGCCCCTAGCGGATTATTATTTTTAGTATAGTTTTTACATTGGGGACAATATAACCACCGAGCGTGGCGCTGAACTCCTACACATTATAGTACAGTTTATAGGGGGAAAATCCTTGCTCGCGGAATTTCGACGAATGTGTTGGCCGTAGTAGCGCGAACAGCGCGTGATCAAAGTTGGCCGTGGTTTAATCTACTGCGTATTTTGAAACGGAAAAACCCGATTACTATCGTTAAATCTTGGTTAAATGATGGCGAACGCTCCTTGTAATAAGAAACAAATAACGAAATACGTTCTAAGCTTATTTAACGCCAAAAATTCCACGTATTTTGTTATTTGTTTCGTATTAAAAATATCATATTATTAATCCAAGATTTAACAATAGTAATCGGTTTTTACCGTTTCAAAATACGCGCGTTGACAACGCAAACTTATTATAGTATTAATGGTAATAATTTTAATATTATTTTTGAATGTTATAAAGCAATAAACGGTTTTTCAAGACGATTTTATATTACATTTAAGTTCATATAAACGGGAAAATTTGTATGTTGAATATTTCTTATATCATTTGGTAGGTTGATTCGCTCGCGTTCTACATGTCGAACAGTCTCATCGGTGTCGTGTTTTCTTTTCAAAGCATTGATACTGGTCTTTTGGATTTATTCCTTACGGCAGTCAATATGAACTTAAATTGAAGTGACCCATTATTCCGACTTTCCCATCATTTTGTCTCACACAACCTTCACAATAGCTTCATTTTCAGGCGATTTATTGCAAAAATAACAAGAGTTAGCTGGGTGGTAAATTTTAAATGCGGTTACATGAAGAGCGGCGGATGCGTTTTAAGTCAACGAAGGCGCAAAATTGTAAGACGCGTTTCAGGTACAACGTTAAAACCGCGATTACGACACAACGATTGCTCGTATGTAAAATGTTCATTGAATATTTTTTGTAGGAAATAGCCGGATCCTAATGTTCATACTTGGGTTTATAGCCGTACATACAATACTAACGTAGATATTCGCGATAAACCATTACTGTGCACCGGTTTTCCCCATAACCATTGCTCGTAAAACAACTATTTCTAACAGTAACCTGTGAAAAGATATGTTTTTGTTTGAGTAATTACTCCTTAGATATTTAATTACGGAATTTTGAACCATTCTTCATTTTTTATTTAAAAAACTATCTTTCTATGATTTGAAAGAAACGCGTTTTCTAGTGCGTTCTTAGCGATTGGAAATTATGGTAAAAAGAAAACTATTTCTAACACTATCCTGTGAAAAGATATGTTTTCTTTAGAGTATGTACTTTTACACTATTTAATTACTTTAATTAAACATAAGTTACTTTAAAGATGGAAAAAAACCTCGTTAGCGTCGAGCTAAAGTCGGCCATTGAATTTTAGGCGAAATAGAGTGTTAGTTCACCAGTTTGGCACCGATAGCGTAACTTTCGTTGCCAGCCAAACGAAAAGCATTGGCCAAAGGCAGGGTTTTTAAAAGTTCTAATCGGAACCCGCGACAAAATTTCAAAAATCGTTCTAGTTTGTTATCCGATTTCTATGGTAGAACCTTTACACTTTTAATCGGCTTTTCGTCTGCTAGTTTTTCTATTCGCGTATTTCTAGTCCCTTGTTTTTAGTAGGAATAGAGAATGAATTTTAATATTCGAAAACTAGCAGACGATTTTTTTTTAAACATGTAGAAAAGGAGGCGCTAAACTCGTATGTCCGCGATTCTGGCTCGCGCTGCGTTGCCGTAGAGAGATAGGGGAGCTCGTAGTGGGGGAATACACTTTTCTATTCCAGGGTACCTAGTTTTCATATTCCTAGGTTCAAAAGCTGTATTTTCGTGAATCTTGGGATTTTTAAAATAAAATAAAGGAGGAGCCTCCTAATACTTCAATCAAACCAAAATGTTTAAAAATTGTAATTTCAATCAAATTTAATTTTAAAAAGTTCATTTTCCAAAATTTTTAAAAATTATGGCATGTTTTGAGTAGGTTTTTGTTGGGGGCGGGGCTAAATAGGTGTGTGGGAATTAGTGGAAAATTTACTATCCAGCAATGGGAATTTTGGCTTTCGAACATTGGCAACATTGTAAATAATAATGAGGCAAAATGAGCTTCCAAAACCCGCCGCTTGGTGTCAATAGGCCCATTTCGGATGTTAACAAGAAAAACATTCTAGTAAGAAAAAAAAACGCTCCAGTTAACTTTATGATGTGTTTTCATTAAGCCTTACTATGTCAAAAAAGGCTACATGGGTTAAAGGGAACACTTGTTGCATTCCGGAGTGCAATAGTAATACACTTAGCTCTAATGGAATAAGCTTTCATCGATTTCCCAAAGAGGAGCTTGTACGAAATGAGTGGATTCGAAGGATTCGCTTTGTATCAACCAAGATTGTCCATAAGCCAAAGCCAAAATCCAAAAGAAACCTAACACCTATCAAAGACCCTATCAACTGGACTCCAGCCAAAAGTCATGTCGTTTGCGGATTACACTTCCAAAAAGATGGCAGGAAAAGATACAATGATGTGTACCCAATTTTTATTGGAAACTATGTATTTCCTGGTAATTTTTTAACCACTCAAGAACCTGACTCTCGTGTGCCAGACGTAGCCGCATTTATAACTGTAGATACAGAATATTCCGAAACTATAACACTGCAAGAAGAGTTTTCTGGTATACTCTAATGTTTTTTCACCATTATATTGAGGTGCTTCATAGTTTTATTTATTTCAGATCATTCATATTGCACTACCAACAATTTTTCTAGGCATGAACAAATTAGGAGAGAGAATGCTCTCTCAGAAAAAATGTCTCGTGTGGAAGAAGAGCTTACTGAGTTTCAACAGGAAAATAAAAACTTAAAAGAAAAAATTAACGAGTTGGAGAGATTGTTAGCAGAAATACAAAAGGAAACTCTAACAAAACTAGCCAAAAATGCTTCATCTAGCTTTCGTTTTGAAAACATTTCGGATAATAAAAACAAATTAAAATTTTACACTGGTTTTAAATCAGCTGAGGACTTCAATAATTTGTATGAATTTCTTGAAGATGATTTGTCTAGTTTGAACTTCTATAATAGTGCAAAGGCTTATGGACGAATTAAACCAAGAAACCAATCTACGAAAGGTAGACCACTCAGAGTGGATTTTAAAAATCAACTATTCTTAGTTTTATGTCGAATCAAAGTTGGGTTGTTAGAAGAAGATTTGGGTTATCGATTTGGAATTAGCACCCAAACGGTGAGCAATATTTGGATCACATGGGTAGACTTATTATACCAAAGACTGAATCCCATTTCTAGTGATTTAATGCCACAATCTCTCAAACCATTATATCCCACTATTCGTTTAATTAAAGATGCGATAAAAGTTTATAAAGAAAAACAAAATCATGGTCCAAAACAAGCGGATACCTACTCTAAATTTAAAAAGCACAACACTGTAGATAAACTTGCTATTGTGCCCAATGAATTGGTTACATTTGCTCCCAAACTCTCTGCTGGGAGTAGTTCTGACGAAGAGATAACATCAGAAATTAGATTGTCGGAACCTTTGGAGATTGAAGATTCATTTATGTCAGATAGTACGTTCATCAAGAAAGAAGAGTTAGATGTGAGCGATTGAATATGCCACTTTTTTTGGATTAAAACCTAACTTATGAGATGGAGAAAACTAATCAACTCAAGAATTGACGTGTTTCATTTGTGTTATATAAACTTACTAGATACAGAAATGTCGTCCCTAACTCACTGACTGATATAATGAACACATTTTGTTCTCAAATCTCTGTTAGAAGGATTATTTGTAATTTTTAATGTTTTAGAATTTTCATTTTATTAAAAGTTGTAAATGGTTATGAGGAACCAAAATTTATCAGAATCTCCTATTAAATACATGTACCGTCGTAACAAGTTTAAGCAAAATGTTTGCAAATATAGTCCAAAATCAACAACCTTTCAAAAAGCAACCATCTAACAGTACATAATGTGAGGTAACTATACTATCAAATCTAATATAATAATAGTTTAATTTCTGGAAATTTACCAGAACTAACACTAAAAACCTTTTACAAAAATATAAACTTTATGTACAATAAAAAAGTGTTATTAAAACTGGATGATTAGTTTCGCTTCCCATTTGGGAGCTTCCTCAGGTCTGACGTGGGTGGGCGTTGTACGCTAATATATACAGAATCAATACCGCCAATGTGCTTTTTTTATACAATGTAAAAAATATAAACAATAGATTGTAAATATGTATATAAACGGTGGTATAATTTATTTAACATTGGAGATAAAATTTTCTTTTTAACCTAAATGTAATTTATTTTTATTTTTATCCACATTACCACTATGAGACTACTTGGCCCATCCTCTCTATTTAGGACACCCAAATTAGTATTTCGTTTTTTAATAATCTCTAGAGACAGTGATCAGTTATATCGAGTATATTTATTTTATCAAAATTAGGTTTGTGTCCTGTTTTGGAAACATGCTCAGCAAGAGCTGGCTACAAGACTCAATTTAACTGTGGGCAGCTAGTCTGTGCTCATTTGGTTTGTCCTATATAGATGTTATCACAGCTACAGGAGATTTGGTTGATGTCATAACTTTCTGATTGGCCTATTTTGTCTTTAATAGGTAGAAGGTTAGATCAGCTTTATGCCAGTTTTTCTGAATGTGTTCCCAATAGCGCTAGAAATGTTAATAAAAGGTAGTACTATACAATTTGAATTTTAATATCCTTCGTTAATAGTGCATTTTTTCTATTAGTTGTCTATGCGTGATACTTTCTATGCCTCTGTTGTCGCAATGGATTTAATTAAGAGATTTGTTTACGGGCATTTATATAGGAATATATTTTAACCACACAATCAATAAAGGAGTAAAATAAGCTGAGTTTTTTATATTTGGATGATTAGATCGTGGATGTGGGGTCATACAAATAGAAAAAGGTTTACGATATACTGTAGTTGGAATCAAGTTATTGGATTTAATAATTAATACGTCTATAAAAGGGATGGAGTTCTTAATTTCAGTTTCAAAAGTAAATTGTAGAGTGGGGTCAAGATAATTTAAACAAAATCCCAAAATATTTGTATATTCAATCTGCCATGACGCTATAACGTGAAAAATTCATCCACAATAACTAGTAGATGGGAAGCGAAACTAGTCGTCTAGTTTTAATAAAACTTTGCTACTGTACATAAAGTTGTTTTTTACTTTATTTATTTTTCTGTATTCGCATGTAGATTTTAATCAATTTTTAATAAAAACATTTTCACGCATGTGTCATAACAACGAATGAAAAAAACATAATACTTAAGTGACACCATTTCCAAAAGCTGCGAGACCATAACCCTATACCCATAATAGTGTAAAAAGTCTTTAAATAGAATTTCAAAGAGCGTGAATTGAATGCATGGACAAATAGTTCATGAATATGTTAATTTGTTGTGTTAGCAAACAAATTTTTATAGCAAACTACAATTCACAAACCAATAGGACTTGCTTTTTTCCTATTTACAATGATGGTCCCCAATTCCTACCAATAGTTTAGATCAAAATTGTCAAGTAAATTTAAAAAAAAATAGCAAAGAGCGTATTTTTTTAAAGGGCAACACAAGCTCTGTGGCAAAAAAAAAAGAAAAAGCACTGTGCTTTTTAACCCCCTACACCCCCCCTCAGTACTAGGGAGACCACGCAGAGTTTACCGTAAATTTCGCACTTTGCATAGTCACACAAATGCGAGCTCACTTGCGTTGCCCTTTAACCTTGGATAAAGTTGATAATTTCAACCATAATTCCAGCCTATATCACTGTTTACATTTTTCAATAAAGAAACCAGTACAGTAGTAGCAAATTTTAACTTATGCTGCTAGAGCCCCTTTGTCTTAGTTTGTAGGCTTGGTAAAACATGAGTCAAATATGTTTGACACACAATCACTTTAATTGGTGAGACCTTTTTTGTAGAAAAAAAAGTGAGCTTTTAAGAATTAAATTATAGAACTATTAAGGCACCATTAATAATTATATTCCAAAGCAAATGTACTCAATTTAAATAATTTTTATGAACATAGTTTTCGGGGAGATGGTATGACGTGGAAAGAACTTTCAGCTTGTTTGAAGAAGGGCTTCGATGTGTAAGAACTGAATTTGTTATGGATAAAAATGGTGCTGTTAAATACAGCAGGAAAGGCTTAACAGTTGCGTAAGTTTCCAAATTCATAACATTAGTACATGGATTAATTAACGAAAGGATGTTTCACTGGCTAACATCTCAAGACCCCTAGGTGGCGAGGGTACAGGGGTTTTTAGGCAGTGAATCATCCATTAGTTTATTAATCCATGGTTAGTAGTTGGTTCAGACTCATTTTATTAACACACGGCAAAATTCTTGATTCACTAAACTATTTAATTTTATAATAGGAATCAAACCATGTTCTTGCAGAGAGGAAAGATAGTTGATAATCCATTTCACAATGTGGCAAGCTTCAATCTTCACCTTCCAGGATGTGAGTATACAACTATAAATTTCTTGTTAAAATAAAAATAACCGGGTGAAGTGTAGTACAGTGGCCTCATCGAATTTGATATTAATTTTGGTTGCGCCTGATAGACCTTGTCACGTAGATGTCGAGGGTATTTTTTATTTTGGCCGCAAATGATTATTTAATTGTTTAACTTAATTTTTTTAATTTTAAAAATTTCTCATTTTCATTGAATTTAATATTAATTTTGGTTGCGCCTGATAGACCTTGTCACGTAGATGCCGAGGGTAGTTTTTATTTTGGCCGCAAATGAGTATTTAATTGTTTAATTTAATTTTTTTAATTTTAAAAATTTCTCATTTTCATTGAATTTTATATTAATTTTGGTTGCGCCTGATAGACCTTGTCACGTAGATGCCGAGGGTAATTTTTATTTTGGCCGCAAATGATCATTTAATTTTTTAATGTAATTTTAAATTTATAATTTTTGGGCATTTGCACGTGTTTTGTTGTACTTATTTCCGTTGTGTGTTCGCCGGGAACACAGTTTCGGTGTCCTAATGAATTCCACGTGATATTCCCTTTTTGTATAAAACCAGTTACAGTTTTTGTTCATTTTCTCGGCGTTTTGTATTTTTGGGCCACAAAGTGATATTCCCGTACTTTATCAAATCTTTTACAGTTTTTGTTCATTTTCTCGGTGTTTTCTATTATTGGGCCACTTTGTTTCTGGTTGAGATTAAAAGTATATACTTGATGCGTAAGGCTTGGTACTGTCCTCTAGGTCACGTTATAGATGGCCCATCGCTTTTTTTAGTATGGGGTTGGGGAGGCGCTGCCCGCCCCCAGCGCTTGAGCGAAGCGAGTGCGCGGTGCCGTCAGGCGCCAATACGGGGAGTTTAGTAACGTCTTTTGGAAGTAATTATCTTCGTCGGGTTGTCGCCTACACCACGGCTTGTTACTGTTTGTTTAGGTTTCCACTCTACTAACTTTTTAACATAAAGTTAGTTAATTTAATTATCATTTTCGACCCAAAAACAAAAGTTTCGTAATCAACGCGTCAAGTGCTACATTCTCCGCCACCCAAAAATACAAAACCACGGTAATTCCCTAAAATTAGTACATTTTTAACATTAAGTTAATTAATTTAATTATCATTTGCGGCCCAAAAAAATTAGTTTCGTAATCTACGCGTCAAGTGCTACATTCTCCACCAAAAAAAAAACACGAAATTACATGAGGCCGCTGTAGTGCAATTTTGCCAAATAACCCTTAAATTGGAAAAGGGGGCGGCTTTGGAAAATAACTTCGAACAATTAACTCCCATCAACGTGCCCAGCCACTTGTGTTAACCCTTTAACCAATAAAGAACCATTTAACTTTTTAACAGTATTAATATTAAAAAATTGCAATTGACCATAATTAATTAATGTTAATTATCTTGGAGACAAAACCTAGAATTGATGCAATATATTATTTGAATTAACAGTGGAAGGCTAGACTGTGACGTGCATCTTTACCAATTACACACCTTAGAACCATGATAATAATAAAAAAATTATCCCTGACTGTCTTGCTCCCTTTGCTACCATGCTGCAACATCTTTGAAGAGAAAAACTCTTAAGTTTTGGCAATATAAAGAGAAATGATAGACTATTACCAAATTGTACATCCAGTTGTGGTAGCACCATTTCTATATTTAACGTTTACAGAAATGTTATTGAAGCACCTATTTGAGCTGTGTTGATATAACAATAATACTTTGATAGTTAGCTGTTCAAAGGTACAATACCACCCTCCTACGCATTGTAACCCGGCCACCTGAATTAAAGGCTTCAAAAGTCACTTGATGACTTAGGCCTAAGGTGGTGCCTTGGGTATTAGCCTAGCCTAGCTGATTATATTTTTTGTGTTTTCAGATATTTATTTCAAACCAGCTAAAAAATTACACTTTTTTATAGTAGATTCTTGTTTTTAACTGGCCCATTTCTTAACCAAAACACCTGAAATTGTTTTAACTATAGCGATGAAATTCATATAAAGATATACGCATTTTAACCCGGCACCTGAGTTTATGGCTTTAAAAGTCGCTTCATGACTTAGGCCTAAGGTGGTGTCTTGGGTATTAGCCTAGCTGATTATTATTATTATTATTTACCATTTTTTAGAAGTTTTGAAAATTATCATTCAATTTAATTTGAATTTTGTACTTATTTTTCATTTTCAAATCATCTAGAACTAGTTGGTTTCCCCTTTTCAGCTTCAGCTTGAAAATTTGGGAGTCAGTGGTGTCATACATATTTACTGTCACTTATATATTGAAAAAATCTTCTAAGATTATCTCATTTTTTTCAGTAACAATGCCATTGCGATACAGAGTTTTGGACACTGATTATATGAACTATGCAGTGGTATGGACATGTTTTGAAGTTCCTGGATTGGGTGGACGATTAGGACACACTGGTATAATTTATATGCTCTTCCTTATATTTTTCTAAAATAATTTTGACTTGGGGACCTTTTGAAATTTTCCAAGATCCTTGAGAAATATTTTGACGTTAGCCATACCCTCAGTGGGCGGCTAGTGGTAGGCGGGGATAGGCTGTTGCCAAAAGTGCGTCAATATAATAGTTTCAGAAATGAATGTTAAATGTGAAGTAAAAGTTGGGAAGGCGTTCATTGGGGAGGGAATGAAGTTCAAAAGTAGAAACAGTGTGGTTTGGTAAGAGTTTCGAGAACTAAGGAAACACCAAAGAAGGCCAGCGGGCTTATTGATTTCTTGCCATCTTAATTCCAAACACAAAAACCCTTTTATGTAGTCGATCTCGATAGCAGCATTCAGTAAATCTTTATTATTGGAAAGTATATGAACTTGCACACTTTTGGTAATTATGTTACTTTTGCTGAAGCCTATATGGAGATTTTGAGGGCCCTCAAAATATCGTAAAAATGACCTAAAAATACCTGGAAAATAGAATCAAGTTATCCTAAAAATAGCTTTAAATATCTCAAAAATGACCTCAAACTGCAAATTGCTTTAATGTATCCTGAAATTGCCATAAGAAATGCTAAATAATGACCTCAAACTAAGTGTAAAATAGACAAAAATATCCTAAAATGCCGTTAAAAAATGTACTGGTAACTGTGTTTCTTGAATAGTAATAGATTCATCTCAAATTCATAAGTGGGGGAAGCCCTCTTTAAAGTTGATTAAATCAGGTTTTTGCCTTTTGTAGTAAACCTCTGCTTTCTATGTTGAATTTGATTGATGTAGGAGGAGTTAAATTTTTTAACCAACTGGAATATCCAGAGTGCACAGGGATGCACTCTTACACTGTGAAATATATACAACCGCATTTATTTTTAAGAAGTCTGTTAGCTCTAATTGAAGCGTTCTGGTTCCATTAGAGATATCTTTCCAATTGTTGTGCTATTAGTTTTAAAGTTATGTATCACTAATTTAACCGCAAATATGAATGCATTTTCGTGGACTACACTTAATATATACTTTTCCAAAATTGTTAACGGCGCTGAATTTTCGTGACCCCCAACCAACCTCTTCTACTCTTACATCTAAAATTATTAATTTTAGTGGATACATATTTGCATTATACCTAGTAATACTATACATTTATTACTCAAATTTGAAAGAACCAATGAGAAATTTTACTTTCTAGTGGGGGTAAATTTTGCAGTAAAATTATTTGGTTATAGCCACATGTCTTTTATTTTATACAGAAAGCGTAAAAGTACTGTCAAGACATTTGACACTAGCTCATAATCTTCAAAAGAAAGCAGATGGAATTGTAAGTGAAAATGGTCTGGACAGTTTTTTAGTTAGGAAAGTACCAAATAGACGTTGTCCCCCACTGAAAAATGACCATTTACTTGGGGCACCCTTCGAAGAAGCATCAACCAATTCAACAGAGGTTAGAGAAATTGTGTTTGCAAAAGAAGAACCTGAAGAAATAGCTGAAACCATTGAAGAATTAAAAGAGGTTACAAAGGAAAGCACACTTCAAAATACTGGCGCATCACGCTAAATAATTTATTTAAAAATTTCATACATAAAATAGTTTATATATAATGATACATTACTGAAGCCTTTGTGATGTTGCATCATTTTGAACTAAAGATTGTGGTACTTTATTCTGAATCCAATTCCAGTCAGCTTGGTACTCGGGATTAGAAAGGGTTATTAAAGTTCTTTTACTGGTGTAATAATGAACTACTGAAACTATAAAATAGAAGAGTTACTATATGTTGATCAATATTGATAGAAGGAAGTTGAAGTGCTATGCGTGAATTATAAATAAAACTAATTTACAAACACTTAAAGTTTTTTTTACATTTTCACTTATATCCTACAAAAACTGCGTCAAAACTGGCATTTGGGGAAAGTGTGGCATGATCTCATTCAAAGGTAGATTACCTGGCATGCTACTACAGTGTCATAGCACAACAGATTGGATGGAATGGGGCCAACTGAAAAACACCACTTTTGATGGTAGTGTGTGTGTTCACTATTGGTTATTAAACACAGGTACTACTACAAAGATTTAGTTAAATCTGCGATGCACCTATAAGGCCAAGTGCTGTGTGTAAAGCCCAACAGATTGCGGAATAACAAAAATGAATAAAGTTGTAAAAATATTAGAATGTTCACTCAATGTTGTAAGATTTATGATTGTTATTTCCAATGTGCATACATTTTTAATATTTTTATCATAATAATGGAATATTCTGTTTATACCGCCTTATATATTTTTATTATAATAAAATCCAAATCCTTGATCAGCTAGGGCATTCTGCACTAGCCGAGTCTTTGGTTCTGGGAAAGGAAACTTTAAGGTCCACAAAATAGTTTAAAAAATTCAGGTGGAATTTTAGGTAGCCCCCCTTCCATCATGTAACTCAACCGTACCTTCTTGCTTCCCAAAACACATGATTACGTAGATCCAACCTCAAAATTCAGACGAACCCTGAACATTAATTAAATATCCCCAATTCCCAACCCAACTACAATATTCAAGAATGAGTCTAACATAACTCTTACACCCAATTGCATCTTTTCAAAGTTATATTTTTATAATTTGTCAAAATGTTTTGCAGCAAATAAAAGCTACATAAACCGATTATTACACTAGACACTCCTGGGTTCTACGGTTTCCCTTTCCGTAAAAACTTGTTCAGGTTAATGGTAACAATACGTGCCAGGGAGCTTTTGGCACCAGTTTTACCAAAAGTAAATAGGGGGAGAAAGTCTGGCACTTGGGTCCAACCGCACAACGTTTTATTTGAGGGGTAAAATATTTGGGCTTCGGAAATGACTTCCCCCTTGCCTCTTTACAGGGACACAAAGGTACTCCGCCACGATGAAAAATAGTTCTCTATGAAATACGTGAATATTAAACTTTTGCTTTCGATAATTTGGTTAATTTAGTTCCTAAATAAAGTAGATATATGATAGAAACTAAAATGCGACATTTAAAAAATAAATAAACCGTAACTAGAATAACGCTCACTCAAATTGGGGAGAGCGTGGCGCCATCTAAGAGCAGAGATCGGGACTAATTGGTAAATCTACGATGTTAAGGCCTAACAATTTGCAAGTTTAACTGAAATAATAGCTATAGCTACGAGCTTTTTTTTGTTTATTTTACAGTTGATATAGTAATTATTAATTTGTAACTCTCCTCTGTTGGCTGCTCAGCATGCCTTTCAGAAAGGCAGGTCTACTGAGACCGCCCTGCATGGTATCAGCAGCTGCCTGGAAGAGGCAATTGAATACAAGGAATTTGCGCTAGCAGTTTTTCTGGATATTGAGGGAGCCTTTGATAAGGTCTCCAGCGCAGTTATACTTAAGGCTGCGAAAAGATTTGGTATCAATGACACATTATGCCTTTGGATCAAATCTATGTTAACTGACCGGAAAGTGGCATCCTCCTTGCTGGGTGACTCCCTTATGGTCTCCACCAGTCGTGCCTGGTGGTAGATGAGCTTGTTCGGAGGTTGAACAGGGGAGGATGCCGCTGTTTCGGTTACGCTGATGATATTGCTATCATCATTACTGGGAAATTCCCGGTAACAGTGAAGGACGTAATGAGGAGGGCTCTAGCATCAGTTGAGAGCTGGTGCAGGGAGGTCAACCTCATGGTTAATCCTAATAAAACTGTCATGGTTCTTTTTACTCGTAAAAGGATAAAAGGCATGTTCGAGGGTATTTCCCTATTTGGAAAGGACCTAGTGGAGAGCACCGAAGTGAAGTACCTCAGGGTCATCCTGGATAGCAAGCTAACATGGAAGCCACATCTTGACCATATAGTCAAGAAAGGCAAAATGTTATTTTGGAGAACTAGAAGTACAGTTAGCAAGACCTGGGGCCTAAGCCCCAGAGCTGTGTACTGGCTGTACACCATGATCATCAGACCTATCCTGTCTTATGCAGCTGTGGTCTGGTGGAAAAGAGTTACTTTAAGGACTGTGCAGTTTAATCTGCGCACTCTACAAAGGCTGGCTTGTGTCGGCATTACAGGAGCCATGAGAACAGCCCAAAGTGCTTCTCTGGAAATTCTCCTGAATATGCTTCCTCTCCCCCTTTTTATTGAGGAAGCTGCCTTTTTAGGTGCCTATAGGCATAACCAAAATGGCTGGTGGAAGGCTAATAATTGGGAGCATAGCCACACCAAGCTTTATCGGGAAAGTTCCAATCAGATGCCGATTATGACAATGGGTTCTGATATGATGGTTACTAAACTTCAATTTAGTAAACCTTTTGAGGTCAACTTCCCTAGCCGTGCGGAGTGGAGTAACTTGACCTTCGGTACCAGAGGAGAGATCGTCTGGTTCACTGATGGGTCTAAGGCCCACTATGGCACTGGTGCGGGGATGTACTGCCTTACTAATAATTTTGGCTTTTATGAAAGCCTAGGGATACACGCCATTTGCCCCTGTGTTGCTTACTGTTTCCATCAGGGGTATCATGGGAAGCTTATCCAGATTTATTCGGATAGTCAGGCCGCTCTTAGAGCTCTCAGCCAGTATAGTATTCTTTCTAAACTGGTTCTTAGCTGCTTAGATCTCCTCTGTGCTCTTGGGTTGCACAATAAAGTTCAACTTTGTTGGGTACCTGGGCAAGGAAGGTGCTCTCCCCATCTCCTGGGGACTTGTGCACGGCTTGATCTCCAAGCTTATGTCAGATCGTCAACTCAAACAATGGTCTGAGATTGAGGGTCAAAGGCAGGCCAAAGAGTTTACTCTTGGCCCTTCTAGGGAGAGAGCCAGAGAATTACTCTCGCTCTCTAGGGCTAGTATTAGGATTGTTATAGGCCTACTTACAGGCCACTGCCATCTAAACAGACATTTAACTCTCATTGGGGTCAGTGATGACCCGATTTGCAGAGCTTGTCTAGCTGAGGAGGAAACTGCCTCACATGTACTCTGTAGCTGCGATTACTATGCAGCCCAGAGGTTTGAGCATTTGGGTATGCATCGGTTGGAGACGTATGACGTGTCTAACATCACGGCCAGGCAGATTTTAAGCTTTGTGTCAGCAATAGGACTTATTTAAGTCACAATGGACCTTAGGTCGAAGTGTTTTGGCTTGCCACCCCACTCAATAATAATAATAATAATAATAATTAATTAAAATCAACAGTTATCAAAGGAAATAATGGTCAGCATTTGACAGAGAGACTATTTGAAATCACGAGGTGGTGACATGGTTGCCAGGGAATAAAATTCAAAATTTTCATCTTGAGCGCGGACTGGAATACCACAAATGCACTACTTCGCGAGTAATATGCTATCCTTATTGGTTAGAAATATCACGTGATCACTAGCTCTTTAAAAAGATTGTCAAGCATGGTGGAAGGTAAAATCTGAAGGCAGTGATAGACTTTCTCCCCGTATTTACTTTTGGTTTTACCTGGTCACCGGAATTTAAGGCATTAAAAGTTACTAGCTGACTTAGGGGCCTTGGGTATTAGCCTAGCTGGCTATTAATATTACCATAAGCCTATCATAAGGTCCCCATAAGCAAAGGTCTAGGCCAAATTTTTGACAGTCACATACCGGTTAAGAGGTAGGTATTCAAAATCTGCATGTTCTCAACTAGGCATTTCCCCAAATTAATTTAGCTCGTTGCATGATGAATGTGCATAAGGCGTGCGCGTATGTTTTTAAACTTAGAACCATGCGGAAGAAATCTCCGCCACCAGCCCTTAGCACCGTAGCCAAGGCTTATTCGCAATTGTATCACTTTCAAACTTAAAATTAACATTTATCGTTGCAAAATGATTCATCAGAACCTAAAACTGGCTTTTAGAAATAAGAGTTGTTTCTGAAGTTATTTATTTTTCAAATTTGATATTTAGACGCGTTTTGTGTGGCATTTATCAACCCGAGCGTAGCTGCTCTAGCAAGTAAAATAATATTTTAGATGTAGAAATTTTGAAAACTAAGATGGCACTACTGCCCTATCGTCGTAGGTTAATTTTCTTATCTCCAGGACAATGCCATTAACAAGGGCCCCTATGGTAGACCTTTGCTTATGGGGACCTTATGATAGGCTTATGATATTACACAATAATTTATATAAAGTCCTATATTTTTTCGATAAACTGTGCAGAATTTGCTCAATTTTAAAAACTATTTACTTTACCTAAACGTTGAAACACATGAAGTGCTATCATGGGTGGTGTCCAGTAATACTTTAAGGATGCTTCCCACATTTCCCTCTGCAATAGAAATTATATAAGTGTATAAATATAAACGTATGAAGTGGAAGCAAATGTATAAAAAAATTGGCTTGTAAAGATGAGAACCCTTTGGAAGGCACTTTTATTTGTAAGTCAGTTTTGTTGGAATTATTCATTTTTTTGTGTTTCGGTCATTAATTTGTAAAATAACGATATACTTCAACCAAAATAAGGCCTTTAAGGTGAGATAATTAAGAACCAATTGTCATTTGTCTTGAATGCTTATTTTAGTACTAAATAAATTTAAAAAGTCATCCAATTGAAAGTGTATTTTTTTTAAAAACCTGCGTGATGATAAACTTTTGGAAGTCGAGATATTCACGCTCTATTTTTACGTACATTTCAAGTTGAATGTATGAATATAAATTTTTTTATACATTAATCCACTGTCACCTTCTACATTTAAACACAGACGGAGCCACCCCAAGTAGCAGTACTGTTTTGAATATAATACAGGTTTTTTTCTACTGAAATGTCAAATCTATCATTTGGCAAGCGGAACTATGAATACCAATAAAATTGTGGTTTTTAGGCTAGTTTAGTGTTTTGAAGAATGTGGATGATAGCATAAGTAACATAATAACAATAAGTATGGCAATTAACAAGATTTACAACCAAACTGATTTTCATAGTTATTGCACAATCAAGATGTTTTCTCAGCACAGAGCCCTCTAGTGTCTAAAATATGAGAGACTTCAGCTAAGCTGAAATATCTGGTTTCCAATAGATAGAATATAGGCTAAAATGATAAAAATTAAAAAAGTTTTTCTCAGCGACACGAGCTCATGTTTTTTTTATCACGCATGATTCGCACATGGGCTTCAAAATAAAGCCAAAGCCCCTCGCGACTCCAGAACATGCTCTCCGATATTAGGCTTAAATTTTTATAAAAACGTAGTCATCCAAAACGGTAAGTCGCTAGTCCCAAGTCACAGCTTGAAGAGAGTATCAGTGCCGAAAATGGGTTCGGTTAGAAAATTAGCATTAAAGCAATAGGAAGTGTCATACTTATTGTTATTATGTTACTTATGATAATAGCAATAGAAATTTGCTTCAAATAGTAAAACTAGGGTACAGCTGTTGAATCAATGAAGTACGTGTATAGACTAAAAATAAATTTCAATAATAAGGTTAACTTTAATAATTTTTCTAACAATATTAAGTCCAGACTGAGTAGCTCGCATTCTGTGTGGAAACAATGCATTCTAATGTTTGCTGGGAATATACCTGTATCAAATTCAAAACAATATTTTATGTGACTAGTCTGCGATTTGACAAAAAGAATAGCAAAACCTACCAATGTCCAGCAATGCAATGAAATTGATAGACACAAATATAGAGAAGCTGTGATAGATGAAAAATGAAATCTTGAAAAAGTGGAACCAAAAAAGCCCCCTTGACATAAGTATGTTGATGAAAACATCAATAAGATTGAAATTAATGCAAAAACTATGCAAACATCTTGAACTCTGGAATAATAATGTGAAACTTTAAATGAGGGTACAAAAAAGTATTTTCCTGCCAACTTAATAACAACTTATTACCCTTTTAACTATAGTTAAATAAGTTGTTGTTAAGTTGGCAGGAAAATACTTTTTTTGAGTTTGTAACTAGTTGGTTTTTAGTAGTCTAGTTGGTGTAAATTGTTTTTAAATTTGGTCTTAGTTAATATTTGGTTTGTATTTGTCTCAAATACAAACTTAAAACCAGGTTCCTAGACCACTTATTTTTTGGTAAGGGTAGGCTTTGAGTTTAAAATAATTTATCAAAATATAATTGACTTACATAAATAAAAGCATTGTAAAAACTGGGTATTCGATAAAAGTCGCACAAAAAGAGTTAGCAAACACGTCGATAAAGAGAATTCCATGATAAAATATTAAAAGCAATTTATACTGATCTGGTTTCATAAGAATTATTTCTCAAGTAGAAGGCGTATTCCCTAAAAGGCAGAGTTGGCAGAGGTGGCAGAGTTCCGGCAGAGCTCCTCTTCCTACTGCGGTAGTAGCGACTAAAGGTAGTCGAGAGAAAGTAAACCAAGGAGAGGCGCGACCATTTCTAAGGCGGTCAACGTTATTCACGCGATTTCAATTTCTAGATTTTGATTTGGCAGAGCTTCGGGCGTCTTATTCCGTAACTAAGGTCGGCCTACATATTTAATTCCGTAACTAAGGTCGGCCTACATATTTAATAATGTTATTCACTGGATTTCATACTTTAATTTCGTTTCTAGCCCTAATTTTGATTTGGCAGAGCTCGTTACGCAATATGGCAGAGCTCCGCCTAAGTCGCGCTTTCCCTGCATAACCCTATTATTCGGGCGTCTTATTTCGTAACTAAGGTCGGCCTACATATTTAATAATGTTATTAACGGGATTTCATACTTTAATTTCGTTTCTAGCTTTGTTTTTAATTTGGCAGAGCTCGGTTTCGAATATGGCAGAGCTCCGCCTAAGTCGCGCTTTCCCTGCATAACCCTATTATTCGGGCGTCTTATTCCGTAACTAAGGTCGGCCTACATATTTAATAATGTTATTCACGGGATTTCATACTTTAATTTCGTTTCTAGCTTTGTTTTTAATTTGGCAGAGCTCGGTTTCGAATATGGCAGAGCTCCGCCTAAGTCGCGCTTTCCCTGCATAACCCTATTATTCGGGCGTCTTATTCCGTAACTAAGGTCGGCCTACATATTTAATAATGTTATTCACGGGATTTCATACTTTAATTTCGTTTCTAGCTTTGTTTTTAATTTGGCAGAGCTCGGTTTCGAATATGGCAGAGCTCCGCCTAAGTCGCGCTTTCCCTGCATAACCCTATTATTCGGGCGTCTTATTCCGTAACTAAGGTCGGCCTACATATTTAATAATGTTATTCACGGGATTTCATACTTTAATTTCGTTTCTAGCTTTGTTTTTAATTTGGCAGAGCTCGGTTTCGAATATGGCAGAGCTCCGCCTAAGTCGCGCTTTCCCTGCATAACCCTATTATTCGGGCGTCTTATTTCGTAACTAAGGTCGGCCTACATATTTAATAATGTTATTCACGGGATTTCATACTTTAATTTCGTTTCTAGCTTTGTTTTTAATTTGGCAGAGCTCGGTTTCGAATATGGCAGAGCTCCGCCGAAGTCGCGCTTTCCCTGCATAACCCTATTATTCGGGCGTCTTATTCCGTAACAAAGGTCGGCCTACATATTTAATAATGTTATTCACTGGATTTCATACTTTAATTTCGTTTCTAGCTTTGTTTTTAATTTGGCAGAGCTTGTTACGCAATATGGCAGAGCTCCGCCTAAGTCGCGCTTTCCCTGCATAACCCTATTATTCGGGCGTCTTATTCCGTAACAAAGGTCGGCCTACATATTTAATAATGTTATTCACTGGATTTCATACTTTAATTTCGTTTCTAGCTTTGTTTTTAATTTGGCAGAGCTTGTTACGCAATATGGCAGAGCTCCGCCTAAGTCGCGCTTTCCCTGCATAACCCTATTATTCGGGCGTCTTATTCCGTAACTAAGGTCGGCCTACATATTTAATAATGTTATTAACGGGATTTCATACTTTAATTTCGTTTCTAGCTTTGTTTTTAATTTGGCAGAGCTCGGTTTCGAATATGGCAGAGCTCCGCCTATGTCGCGCTTTCCCTGGATAACCCTATTATTCGGGCGTCTTATTCCGTAACAAAGGTCGGCCTACATATTTAATAATGTTATTCACTGGATTTCATACTTTAATTTCGTTTCTAGCTTTGTTTTTAATTTGGCAGAGCTCGTTACGCAATATGGCAGAGCTCCGCCTAAGTCGCGCTTTCCCTGGATAACCCTATTATTCGGGCGTCTTATTTCGTAACTAAGGTCGGCCTACATATTTATTAATGTTCTTAACGGGATTTCATACTTTAATTTCGTTTCTAGCTTTGTTTTTAATTTGGCAGAGCTCGTTACGCAATATGGCAGAGCTTCGCCTAAGTCGCGCTTTCCCTGCATAACCCTATTATTCGGCCTACATATTTAGAATGTTATTCAATTTCATTTTACATTTTTATTTAAATATTTATTCACATTTATACATTTCAATTTTATATTTTAGACATTTATAATTTTAGACATTTAAAATTTTAAATTTTAGACATTTTAAATTTTAAATTTTAGACATTTTAAATTTTAAATTTTAGACATTTTAAATTTTAGACATTTTAGACATTTTAAATTTTAAATTTTAGACATTTTAAATTTTACACATTTGAAATTTTACACATTTTAGACATTTTATATTTTACATTTTAAATTTATTTGGAAATTAATTTATTTTATTAGCTCATTTTCAGCTTCGTCTTCAATGGTGTTGTCGACGTCGTCGACAACACCTGCTGCCATCTCTCTCCTAGGAGAAGTATGCAGGTGAGGGCTATTGGTGGCAGCGGGGGGAGTTCCTCCTGAAGATTGGAGGTGATTGCCGCTACTTTGAGCGGAGGAGTACGGGGAATGTCTACTCCTCCGCCCACGACACTCGAATTGGGCGTGACCTAAACGGCCACAATTTCTACACCTCCAACTCTCCAGGACCATCCTACTCCCCCTTCGATTGAAATTAACCCGGAGATCCCTTAGTGCATCTCGGCCGAGCTGCACTTCGGGCTCTCCGGGTGTTATGTCCCTCACCTGCGCCTCCAATCGGACACGTGGACTGCCGCTTGATCTTAGGCCGACTACATGGAAAATAATATTGAACTTTTATTAGGATTACATTAACATGGAAGCATTTTAAGACTGAATGAGATTAAATAAATAAATTGTACAATAACGTACGGCACGGATTTAAACAATGTAAATCAAAATTGTTCCTAGCACCGTTATCCTAGCTGTTTTCGGGGTCGATTTCAATAAATAATATTTTTTTAAACTTACCAGTGATATCCACGTGTCCGATTAGTTGATTATCCGTTATGTTTCGCCTTCGTCTTAGCTCTTCCAGGTAGAGGGTTCGCCACGCGGAAATCGACATAATAGTGTGATTCCCGGTGGCTTCCCCTACCTGGATTTCCATACCATTTATGAATACACTGAAATCTGTGATTCTACATAGAATTAAACACAAATTATTACCCACTGATGGCTATTGTAAAATCTTTTACGTATTTTATCTATATGCCTACGCGTGCTTTGATTTTCAAACTGCTTGCTAAAGCGCCTAACTTTTAAGAAATTTCTTAAAATATAAAAAAATATAGTTTTAAGTAAATATGATTCTTTAAACAAAAAGGGTGGCGATTGAGATATTTCTTGGAAAAAGCATAAAATGCAGGGTGACCACTGAAAACCCCCATTTATAGGAATATAGGAAATTCAACAGTCGATTTATAGAAAAATAAAATATAAGAGTATTTTCTTTGATAATATAGGACCAAATAGGAAAATTTGCAGAAATGAAATTTAAATTTGTTTTAATATAAAAGGAACTATAATTTTAATAATACTTTAAAAACATCCCAGACTCGCGCATAAAGGACTAGTTAGACACTTTCAATTACTAATTTTTAAACAAGTAATTGAATTGAATTAACTAGGTACGAGGAAAATTCGAAAATATCGCGCGAAATACAAAATCTAATTTTAGGAAAATATAGGAAACAGTTAAATTATAGGGAAATATAGAAAACATAGTTAAATTATAGGAAAATAAAGAAAAGCATTGAAATATAGGATAATTCCAAAGTTGATATGGTAGATATTTACGACCAAGGAAAATCAAGTATATTTACCTCGACATTTTTGCAGTTCTTCGGCAGTTGTGAAGTGAAGCTTGCAGATACGATGGGTTTATATATGCAGGGTTATGAGGGGGGGGGAGTGACCCTGCAGGGACAGTAGACGTAAAAATAGATACTGGGTAATACCATGTTCGCACGGAGAAGCTAGGGTAACCTAGGGGGGTTAGGTCACCCTCCCAGGTGGCGATTGTTCGGACGAGGAATTTTTCTCTCCGTTTTCTTAGAATTTTGTAACTCCGGAAACCGTTCGCACGTTCTTTTTCTTCGTCTACATTGATTTCTACTTGATCAATACCATTGAGAAATAATTAGTTATTACCATTTTATTATAATTACAACGGGTAGGTCACTACTTGTTTGGATGCGTTATATAATCAAAGTAAACTAATTAAATCAAGATGATCGCGATTTAATCATTCAATCAAGTTCGAGATCTAATCAAAATAATCACGATTTAATCATTCAATCAATATCAAGATAATCACGATTGAATTATTCAATCAAGATCAAGATCATATGAAATCGACCAATTAAAAGACCACTGTGTGTAAAATAAAAAGTAAATATATAATAAGTAAAATAATAAAATACACTTTTTATTGTACACACAGTGGTCTTTTAATTTGTCGATTTCATATTACAAATGTACAAGCGCCAATAATTATTAATTTTTAATAATAATCCCTTAAGATCAAGATCTAATAAAAATAATCACGATTTAATCATTCAATTAGAGGTTCGTCTCCGTTTTTTGGTCCGTCTTTTCACCAAGCGTTCGGAGTAGTGATGTTCCAGGCGGTACATTTGTACTTTTTTAATACATTTTTGATTTTGAAGTACCAAAATACATTGAGATTTTTAATACGTTTTTAGTACATTTTGTAAATATATGAAACGAAAATACATTTTCATATTTTTGACATATATTTAGTAAATTTTTTAATTTGGGGGATTGTTTTAAATTTAACCATCACAAATTTTCTGCTTATCTCCGAATTTCCATTGTTAACCCCCGCTCTCCCACCCTCCCCACCTGTTTAGATAGCGAAATTCCGCTCATAGCTCCGACTTACTGGAATACTGGTTTTCCAAGACAGTTAATATTTCGGACTTCTTCTGACCATTTTAGCCTGCAACTGACTATAGACTCGCTACTTCCGTATTGTACTGTCCAATTACATATAGGCTAAAAATATTGTCCCACCAGAAGCAAACCTGGTTTCACGATTTAAACATAGGCAGAATAGTGAGTTAGATACTTTTCCATAATGAACTTTTGGTTATACTGATTTAAACGAGTTAAAAATCGGTTCTATTGTCGTTTTTAATCATTGTAATTAAATTGTTTGATTTTTAAAATCTTTCTTTTGTACTGTAAAAATGGTTTTGATTATTATTGGAATAACTCCGATAGAATTTTGATATATATTTTTTGTTTTAGTAAATATGGATGCTGACAATTCTTTAGATAGAATGATTTCATTTATCCGTCATGAAACCTTGTCATTGATCGAAGCCCAAAATATTTTGACCGACGTCATCACCGAAGGATATCAGGGTCCAGCCTTTCAATATCCATCGAAGGATATAAGAGGAGGTGATGTTTATGTTTATTTAGTCCCTAAGGTTATGGAAAATAATTTTAAATGTGATCGGGTTATTTGGCGAGCTCAACGAAAAGAAACTTCGAATGGCGTAGTTAAATTTTACTTCAGTATGAGTAAGGGTACTATAAATGGGAAACGAGCCTGCGACAATGGATTTAGAAGACGAATTTTTAAATTTGAAAATGAAAGTAAAGTAAACAAGGACGGCAAAGTTGCTATCATTGCTCAGTATTTAGGTAACGAGGCATTGTGGGTTCCACAGGCTCATGGAAACGCGAAAAATCCAAGCTATCCTTATGTAAGAACCCGCGACTCAGTCAAGGACGTTATTAAAGACAAAGTAACTAAAAATGTAGAGCCCTTGAAAGTTTATAAAGATACTCTAGCTGAAACGGAGAAATCCGTAGACGAACAGCGAGTCAGCGATCCGAACGGGCTGGTGCCTACTGTTGTTGAGATAGAAGACACTGGGGTTCGCAATACTAAGCAGGTTGAGAATTTTAAAGCCGCTCATAGACGGAAAAGCGTTATAAGCAGCGATAGCGTACTTAACGTAGCTTCTTTAGGGCATACTTCCTTAAAAGGAATAATAACGAAGGCAGATTATTGCCCCGAATTGAACGTGGTATGGGCTCATCCAGAAGCATTTACCTTAGCTAATCGCCTTCTGAAAGCTTCTTTTTCAGATAGATCGCTTAACCAGTGTATTACGTATGACACTACCTTCAATTTAGGCGATTGCTATATATCAGTAATCATGATGAAAAATACGGAAATTGTTGGAGATCCTTCATTTCCCTTAATTTTTCTTATGCACACCAACAAAAAAGAAGAAGTCCATACGCAGCTGTGGAGGGATCACGTTGTAAAACGTCTGAAAATCGATCAGTGGGGTCATAATTCTCCAGTCATGACGGATAGAGAAAAAGGTTTGTACAACGGCGTTTCTAAGTCCTCCGTAATCTGTAAGAAAAATTTACGCTTTTGTCGGAACCATATTAGATCAGATTTTAAGGTATGGCTGCAAAAGAAAAACGCGGGGTCGTCACAGGTTCAAGCATACAGCGCTTTCCTAGACAAATTATTTGACTGCCAGAGTCCAGAGGAATTTGAAGAATTGTATTCTCAATTTTCTGATGAATGGGATTTAGGTGTTGCCGATTACTTCGATAAAAATCTAAAGGAAGATTTGAAGACCCGCGCGATAGCTTGCACAACGAAGGAATTTTCCGCCTTCGAGAACATAGTACCAACGAATAATATAGGGGAGCGTTTCAACAGAACCCTGAAAGATGAAACCAACAAAAAACCCTTGAATTCGGAGGAAATTGTAATGGTTTTTACGCTAGTTCAAAGCTATTTTTTGAATGAGTTCAATAGAGCTTTTAGAGGGACGGTGGGAAATTACTTGGTGAAGCCCCAATTTCGAACCGTTGCCAAAGAACTACAGTTGAACGAGATGAAGTTTGGTAAAATTGAAGACATTGTCAAAGGTGTTAGAGAGGGTAGAGTCTTTTTCGATCCCCACTCCGAAAAAATTGAAGATAAAGTGACGGTGCAATCTAATCGCGCGGTCGCTGATATATGCCTTAAGAATAAAATGGTTTACTTTCAACATGAAGCGCAGGTTTACATCGTAGGCAACCCATTTGCGAAAGAAGAGTACCACGTCGTAAACGTGAGAAACAAGAAAAAACCTTGTTCTTGCAACACTGGCACGTGCTACCATTTGCTCGCTGTCAGATTGCTGATTGAACAAAAGGTACCGTCGGTTCAGCATTTCCGACTTACCGAAATAATGAAGTCTAGTAGAGGAAAGCGACCTAGCGGCAGAAAAGGGAAAACGCTTCAAACCAAGCGTCCCAAAATTCGCAAAGAGTTTATGGGAAAAAAATCCGATAGAAAGTTTACGTTCGCTGCTGCTCCATCTTCGAGAAGCCGCAATGCTTTAAAGAGAAAACGACCAACTTCAATTCCAAGCGCAAATAACGAAACGAAAAGACCTAAGGTCATCTCGATCCGAAGCAGTCCGGAAGTTTTACCTTTAAATACTACTTCCATATTGGAGGAGGAAGAAAATATTGATGATCCTCCATCAGTTTCTGGAACGGAAACAGAAAGTTTACTCACGCAAGTGTTAATTGAAAAAGAAAATTTGACGCAGAAAGTAATTAAAGAAACTAGTCATTTCCAACCGCAAACCAATTTGGAAGAGGTTACTATTGTAGGTAAAGTAAAAGGGACCAGAGAAACCACTTTTAAGTGGAAGCCATATCGTAAGTTGAAGAAAGGTACCATAGCTTCGACTTATTTTTCTTTCGAAAATAATTTAGTTAAAAATATCGAAAACGATGAGTTTGACAGGTTCGTGGTAACCAGCACATTAAAACCTGGGGAATGGGTCGACTGCTCAATAATAGATGGTTGCGCCAAAGCACTTATCCATTACTTAAGAGCAGAGCACGTTCTTCATATCGACCTGCCTATGTTTGAAAACATATACCGCGCTGTTCACAACAACATTCTTCCAAATGCTCCTAGTCGTGAAGAATTGATTAGTAAAGTATCGAAATTTCTCCAAATGGAGGTCGCCCTAAACAAAGACGTCATTTCGGTATTAATACCACTGCGACCATTCGAAGGCTATCATTGGCTTTTGGGATTGATTCATTTTTCTTCCAAGAGTATCTTAATATTAGACGCATTACATGTAGTACCGGAAAGGCTTTCAAAGTTTTTCAAACCCCTTTTGGCCATAGTGAAATTGGCATTCGATGTGGCGAAACGACCCTTCGATTTAGAAGGATGGAAATTTCAAATTAGTACTGACTGTCCCGAACAAGAGAACGGGTTCGACTGCGGGCCCTATGTTGTATACTACCTTTATGGAGTATTAAATGGCACGCGAACATCTATTCTAGACGAAGACATTAGGAGAAAGTGGTGCCTATTTGTTTATTCTCACAAACCGGAGGAAAAACCGGCAATTAAAGGTACATTCCCGGCACCCTGCAATGTCGCTGATTTCTTTAAGTTTATCGACCAATTAAAATTCGTCCAAGTTCAAAAAACTACAACAGAAGTTATAACGAGTGCTTGGCTGGAAAATTATGACGTACAAAATCTCACAATTTGCTCGTATGGTGAAAAATGTGATGGAGGAGAAACTCAAATAAAATGCGTTTGGTGCCACCAATGGGTGCACACTAGCTGCGAGGGGAAAAAGGTCCAAAAGTTAAAAAGTTATTACCAATGTAATAATTGTCAGATTTCGAGCGCAAAAACTTCCTTCAATTCAGTCAAAGAAATCAACAAAAATCGTAAATTAAATGAAACCACCGAAAAACTAGACCTAGGTTTGAAACAACCTAATCTAGATATTACCGACGAAAAACAAGACCAAGGTCTGAAACAACCAATTATAGAACTATACTGCACGAGCGAGAAGAGGAAAAAAATTGTTTCGCAAATAATGGAAGTTATTGGGTTAAATTTAAATCAAGTATTTCAGGTGTTTTTGGAAAAAATGAATAAACATCTAGACGAAAAGGTCGACTTTTCGGACTTTGAAATAATTTCATTATTAGAATCAGACATTAGGAATGCTTTTAGAAAACTGGGAAAGAAATATTTGCCACAGGAATTGATAGATCTCTTAGAACGTCCTAATCATGTAGATTTCATGTGGGCCCAAGAACAATTCAACCGTTGGTTAACAACTGGAGAATTCTGTCCCTTGGTGCCTAACCCAACAGGAAATGAAATATGTCATTACAGAAACGTGCAAACTGATGATGAAAGATCGAGCCGTATTAATCGCTATAAATTTGAGAAGGAAATATTATTAGATAAGAAACGACTAAAATTACATGTTAACAACTTGATTGAACAAGAACAGAGGTGGAATCCTAACTTATCACGCAAAGAAGCTTACGAAATATTAGAGCTTCCAGAAAGTTATAGACAATACGTGTTATTCCATAATGTTATTATTGAAAATGATCCTAAAACATAGAAATCAATGAACTTGGGCATTAGCCTAGCTGATTATTATTATTAATTAGCCTCTCGAAGGCGGTGAACCAATTAGCCTCTCGAAGGCGGTGAATCAATTAGCCTCTCGAAGGCGGTGAATCAATTAGCCTCTCGAAGGCGGTGAATCAATTAGCCTCTCGAAGGCGGTGAATCAATTATCCTCTTGAAGGTGGTGTACAAAAATATGCCTTATGATTTAGAAAATACCAAAATGAAAGAAAATGTACAAAAACATTTAGGGTGGTAATACTAAATGTATAATGCCGATTGGTGAAAGCGCATAATCAAACCAGTAGTCGAAGGCTGAACGCCGAAGAGTGTAGGATGAGAACTACGGCTTCTAACGACTACCTGAATAAGGCAAACTGGTTACCTTTCTCATATCAGATATATTCCCGATAAACTACCTGATTTATCTGGAAACCTGCCCCCCATTGTTATCTGACCAACGGCTATCTGTTTTGATTATCTGGTTTCGGTAACTGACGTGGCCACGGATATAGAAAGTCTTTATACTGACAAAATTCAAACACCTAATTAAATGCTACAATTAAAAAGTGATAAACACGATGGATACTTCATGGTTTAAAACATTTTTATTATGTAAAAAATTTAAAAACGCTAGCTTTCGAGTCGAAACCCCTCTTCGGGCGTCAGGTTTACAATTAATATTAATTAATATTAAATATTTATGATTACCTAATCAAATGTTTTTTATCCTTTTAAATATGTTAGTACGATAAGAAAAATTGGCTCTGTTCAACCAAGTCAATATAAAACTACACTAAAATAGGATATCTTCAGTTATCGCGGTTAAAGATATAATTTAAAAATTAGATAATCCGTAAAAGCCAAAGGTATCGGAGTAAAAATAACCCAGTTCATCTCTGAAAGCGACAGATAACAGATGACAGTTAGAAGCCCTAATGAGATCTCTCTACCAGGTAAATATTCCGAGTCTAATCAGGAGGCCATAATTTTAGTGATAATCTTATTATATCAATTATATTTATTCTATTGCAGATTTAAATTTACTTATTCTAATTGCTTATTTGATGGACGCAAAGAGATCAGTTCCGCTATTCAAGATTGATCAACATTGTGAAGCCAAAAGCTAACAAGTAGGTAGTATTAGCAAAGCGTACTTAAATACCAGAAATAACCTCTCTCCAATCTAATTACAATTACCAGTTTGCCAACAGCGACCCGAAGGGCCGTAAGGGATATCAGTAGCTGAATTATCACCATCTTCCTCTTCCACAGTCTCACAGACACTGAAAAACTATCCCAGGTGAACCCACTCCGAAGAACTTGGTCACCCCATCACACTGTCCATAAGTAAAATGTAAAATGAAAGTTTACATTTGAGAGTTGTTAGGAGAGTGTTAGGACTTTCAACCAGGTATTTTATAAGAAGTCTAATAGGCATGCCATAATTTT
Organism: Leiobunum rupestre; assembly: GCF_980474605.1. NCBI lineage: Eukaryota > Metazoa > Arthropoda > Arachnida > Opiliones > Sclerosomatidae > Leiobunum > Leiobunum rupestre. Next base: position 82,735,476 of record NC_143385.1, read on the forward strand.
AGATTATTTATATTATTTATATTTATTATTTTAATATTAGATTATTTCATTTCACTTAGACTAACTTATACTAACATTTTATCCAGCGAAGACTGCATTAGTGAAATGACCCCAAAATTTACAAAGGTAGGTTTCATTTAATAGAAATTTAATATAAAATGAAATGAAAAAAGAATTATTATTATAGACGTGAAAAATCATGCCAATTCATTTATAATCTAGAACTTCACAGTTAAGAGCTCGATCCTGTATGGTTTCTTGAATATTTTTGTAAGACGTTTATATTATAGCATATGTAATATCGCATATGTAATGATGTTACATGATTATAATTATACTGTATTGAAAAATGTCGTTAATTAAAAGTGTGATTACTATCATTTCAGTTTCTGGGTATTTAAAATTAAAAATATTGTGCCTTTCACCCCAAAGATGAAAACATTCATTGGAATACATGAAACCGAAAGTTCTGGAAAATTACCCATTGGATTGACGAAAAATAAAAATTATCGACTAATTATAGTTAGTATTAACGAAATGCACTTCTGGAAATAAACCTACCTCTAATATTATTTCAATTACCAGTTTGCCACCAGAAATCAGATCAGTCCGATTTACATCAATGAAAGGAGATAAAGGAGATAAAGGAGATCACAGATCAATCTGAAATTATCATTACCCGCAAAGATATTTAAAAAAAATTGCTCCCTTTATACAATAAAAGAAAATCATATTCAGATAATGTTACTGGTAAAATTTGAAAATAAAAAATAATTAAATTAAACTAATGTAGTTGTTAATTATGTAGGCCGACCTTAGTTACGAAATAAGACGCCCGAATAATAGGGTTATCCAGGGAAAGTGCGACTTAGGCGGAGCTCTGCCATATTGCGTAACGAGCTCTGCCAAATCAAAATTAGGGCTAGAAATTAAAATAAAGTATGAAATCCCGTGAATAACATTATTAAATATGTAGGCCGACCTTAGTTACGGAATAAGACGCCCTAATAATAGGGTTATGCAGGGAAAGCGCGACATAGGCGGAGCTCTGCCATATTCGAAACCGAGCTCTGCCAAATTAAAAACAAAGCTAGAAACGAAATTAAAGTATGAAATCCCGTTAATAACATTATTAAATATGTAGGCCGACCTTTGTTACGAAATAAGACGCCCGAATAATAGGGTTATCCAGGGAAAGCGCGACATAGGCGGAGCTCTGCCATATTGCGTAACGAGCTCTGCCAAATCAAAATTAGGGCTAGAAACGAAATTAAAGTATGAAATCCAGTGAATAACATTATTAAATATGTAGGCCGACCTTTGTTACGGAATAAGACGCCCGAATAATAGGGTTATGCAGGGAAAGCGCGACTTAGGCGGAGCTCTGCCATATTCGAAACCGAGCTCTGCCAAATTAAAAACAAAGCTAGAAACGAAATTAAAGTATGAAATCCCGTTAATAACATTATTAAATATGTAGGCCGACCTTAGTTACGAAATAAGACGCCCGAATAATAGGGTTATCCAGGGAAAGCGCGACATAGGCGGAGCTCTGCCATATTCGAAACCGAGCTCTACCAAATTAAAAACAAAGCTAGAAACGAAATTAAAGTATGAAATCCCGTTAATAACATTATTAAATATGTAGGCCGACCTTAGTTACGAAATAAGACGCCCGAATAATAGGGTTATCCAGGGAAAGCGCGACATAGGCGGAGCTCTGCCATATTGCGTAACGAGCTCTGCCAAATCAAAATTAGGGCTAGAAATTAAAATAAAGTATGAAATCCAGTGAATAACATTATTAAATATGTAGGCCGACCTTAGTTACGAAATAAGACGCCCGAATAATAGGGTTATCCAGGGAAAGCGCGACTTAGGCGGAGCTCTGCCATATTGCGTAACGAGCTCTGCCAAATCAAAATTAGGGCTAGAAATTAAAATAAAGTATGAAATCCAGTGAATAACATTATTAAATATGTAGGCCGACCTTAGTTACGAAATAAGACGCCCGAATAATAGGGTTACGCAGGGAAAGCGCGACTTAGGCGGAGCTCTGCCATATTGCGTAACGAGCTCTGCCAAATCAAAATTAGGGCTAGAAACGAAATTAAAGTATGAAATCCAGTGAATAACATTATTAAATATGTAGGCCGACCTTTGTTACGGAATAAGACGCCCGAATAATAGGGTTATGCAGGGAAAGCGCGACTTAGGCGGAGCTCTGCCATATTCGAAACCGAGCTCTGCCAAATTAAAAACAAAGCTAGAAACGAAATTAAAGTATGAAATCCCGTTAATAACATTATTAAATATGTAGGCCGACCTTAGTTACGAAATAAGACGCCCGAATAATAGGATTATCCAGGGAAAGCGCGACATAGGCGGAGCTCTGCCATATTCGAAACCGAGCTCTGCCAAATTAAAAACAAAGCTAGAAACGAAATTAAAGTATGAAATCCCGTTAATAACATTATTAAATATGTAGGCCGACCTTAGTTACGGAATAAGACGCCCGAATAATAGGGTTATGCAGGGAAAGCGCGACTTAGGCGGAGCTCTGCCATATTGCGTAACAAGCTCTGCCAAATTAAAAACAAAGCTAGAAACGAAATTAAAGTATGAAATCCAGTGAATAACATTATTAAATATGTAGGCCGACCTTTGTTACGGAATAAGACGCCCGAATAATAGGGTTATCCAGGGAAAGCGCGACATAGGCGGAGCTCTGCCATATTCGAAACCGAGCTCTGCCAAATTAAAAACAAAGCTAGAAACGAAATTAAAGTATGAAATCCCGTTAATAACATTATTAAATATGTAGGCCGACCTTAGTTACGGAATAAGACGCCCGAATAATAGGGTTATGCAGGGAAAGCGCGACTTAGGCGGAGCTCTGCCATATTGCGTAACAAGCTCTGCCAAATTAAAAACAAAGCTAGAAACGAAATTAAAGTATGAAATCCAGTGAATAACATTATTAAATATGTAGGCCGACCTTTGTTACGGAATAAGACGCCCGAATAATAGGGTTATGCAGGGTAAGCGCGACATAGGCGGAGCTCTGCCATATTCGAAACCGAGCTCTGCCAAATTAAAAACAAAGCTAGAAACGAAATTAAAGTATGAAATCCCGTTAATAACATTATTAAATATGTAGGCCGACCTTAGTTACGAAATAAGACGCCCGAATAATAGGGTTATCCAGGGAAAGCGCGACTTAGGCGGAGCTCTGCCATATTGCGTAACGAGCTCTGCCAAATCAAAATTAGGGCTAGAAATTAAAATAAAGTATGAAATCCCGTGAATAACATTATTAAATATGTAGGCCGACCTTAGTTACGGAATAAGACGCCCGAATAATAGGGTTATGCAGGGAAAGCGCGACTTCGGCGGAGCTCTGCCATATTCGAAACCGAGCTCTGCCAAATTAAAAACAAAGCTAGAAACGAAATTAAAGTATGAAATCCCGTGAATAACATTATTAAATATGTAGGCCGACCTTAGTTACGAAATAAGACGCCCGAATAATAGGGTTATGCAGGGAAAGCGCGACTTAGGCGGAGCTCTGCCATATTCGAAACCGAGCTCTGCCAAATTAAAAACAAAGCTAGAAACGAAATTAAAGTATGAAATCCCGTGAATAACATTATTAAATATGTAGGCCGACCTTAGTTACGGAATAAGACGCCCGAATAATAGGGTTATGCAGGGAAAGCGCGACTTAGGCGGAGCTCTGCCATATTCGAAACCGAGCTCTGCCAAATTAAAAACAAAGCTAGAAACGAAATTAAAGTATGAAATCCCGTGAATAACATTATTAAATATGTAGGCCGACCTTAGTTACGGAATAAGACGCCCGAATAATAGGGTTATGCAGGGAAAGCGCGACTTAGGCGGAGCTCTGCCATATTCGAAACCGAGCTCTGCCAAATTAAAAACAAAGCTAGAAACGAAATTAAAGTATGAAATCCCGTGAATAACATTATTAAATATGTAGGCCGACCTTAGTTACGGAATAAGACGCCCGAATAATAGGGTTATGCAGGGAAAGCGCGACTTAGGCGGAGCTCTGCCATATTCGAAACCGAGCTCTGCCAAATTAAAAACAAAGCTAGAAACGAAATTAAAGTATGAAATCCCGTTAATAACATTATTAAATATGTAGGCCGACCTTAGTTACGAAATAAGACGCCCGAATAATAGGGTTATGCAGGGAAAGCGCGACTTAGGCGGAGCTCTGCCATATTGCGTAACGAGCTCTGCCAAATCAAAATTAGGGCTAGAAACGAAATTAAAGTATGAAATCCAGTGAATAACATTATTAAATATGTAGGCCGACCTTAGTTACGAAATAAGACGCCCGAATAATAGGGTTATCCAGGGAAAGCGCGACTTAGGCGGAGCTCTGCCATATTCGAAACCGAGCTCTGCCAAATCAAAATTAGGGCTAGAAATTAAAATAAAGTATGAAATCCAGTGAATAACATTATTAAATATGTAGGCCGACCTTAGTTACGAAATAAGACGCCCGAATAATAGGGTTATGCAGGGAAAGCGCGACTTAGGCGGAGCTCTGCCATATTGCGTAACGAGCTCTGCCAAATCAAAATTAGGGCTAGAAACGAAATTAAAGTATGAAATCCAGTGAATAACATTATTAAATATGTAGGCCGACCTTTGTTACGAAATAAGACGCCCGAATAATAGGGTTATCCAGGGAAAGCGCGACATAGGCGGAGCTCTGCCATATTGCGTAACGAGCTCTGCCAAATCAAAATTAGGGCTAGAAACGAAATTAAAGTATGAAATCCAGTGAATAACATTATTAAATATGTAGGCCGACCTTTGTTACGGAATAAGACGCCCGAATAATAGGGTTATGCAGGGAAAGCGCGACTTAGGCGGAGCTCTGCCATATTGCGTAACGAGCTCTGCCAAATTAAAAACAAAGCTAGAAACGAAATTAAAGTATGAAATCCCGTGAATAACATTATTAAATATGTAGGCCGACCTTAGTTACGGAATTAAATATGTAGGCCGACCTTAGTTACGGAATAAGACGCCCGAAGCTCTGCCAAATCAAAATCTAGAAATTGAAATCGCGTGAATAACGTTGACCGCCTTAGGAATGGTCGCGCCTCTCCTTGGTTTACTTTCTCTCGACTACCTTTAGTCGCTACTACCGCAGTAGGAAGAGGAGCTCTGCCGGAACTCTGCCGGAACTCTGCCACCTCTGCCAACTCTGCCTTTTAGGGACTATCAGTAGAAGGCTTTAGATGCTGCTAAACTCATAGAAATAGAAATGATACTAGAACCACTGCGCTTTGCGCCAATCCCAAAGGGAACGGGCAAGCTAGTAGGCTACCATTAGGGTGGAATGATGGAATCCGGCTATCCGCGCCATCTGACAAGCGCATTAATCATTGTCGCCATAGTTACGGCGGGAATTTTGAAGGCGGCAAGCCACTGCGCATCGCGTCGTGCGCATTGCCGGTAATTTTGTGTTTGCGTTTTGCTTGATTCCACTCTAATGGCGGCCTTCAAGCTGGTACATCTCCCCAAAATCCGATCGTAGTTCTAGTCTCATTTCTATGAATAAACTAGAACCCCCTAGGGGTCCGCCACTTAAAAAAAAGCGTACAGGATTCGGAGCAAGGAATCTTAGAGTTGATTCTCGTTGATTCCATTCTGATTCTTTCGTAATCCTAATAGACGCTTCAATAAATCATCCTCCAAGGAAATCGCCCAGAAGTAATATTTATATAGTGCTTGTTAAAATAATGGAAATATTTCACCATAGACATAATAAAGAAATAGACACCTTACGCGGTGTTTGATCTGCCAAAAATATACGGGAGCGACAACTAGCAGGCAGCCGGCAGTTGTTCCGTATTCCTGGGGTACTACGTGTAAAGCACCACTAAAGTTACGTGGCGCTTTAGGCTAGGCGCCGACTGGCTCTCCGATTCGTATATGTCCTGCCTTCCACAAGGCATTGTCTCCGTTACGAAGCAAAGGCTTGTGAAAGGTAGGACGGAGACGTTATGAAGAGCAGTACCAAAAGTAGCATAAGACCCAAAAGTGTGTCAGAACGGTATAGAAGTTAATGAGAGTTTGTCGCAAAGTAAAAAAGGGAAACGAAGGGGGGTCGGAAAATACGTCATCAAAATTGACGTACTCCAGTGCTGCCGAGTGAGTCGTTTTAGAACGTAAGCCTACGGGCGAGTAAATCGAAGAGATAAAATCGCGCCAGACTATAGACTAAATATAGTGTTGCTAGTATTTTTCCAACTAGTAGGTTATGTAGTCTATAGTGTGACTAGGTCTCACTAGAATATTTAATAGGCGCGAAAGTACAGCTGACACACTTTTGGGTCTTATGCTACTTTTGGTAGTACCTAATATTTATCGGGTTTAAATTCAGACGCAAAGACTTTAGCGGTGAATTTGGATAAATATCTAATTCTGGGTAAATATCTAATTTTGGGTAAATATCTAATTTTGGGTAATTATCTAATTTTGGGTAAATATCTATTTTGGGTAAATATCTAATTTTTAGATTTGGATAAAAATTAGTCTTAAGGGTTATTCTGGTCGATAAAGCCGAATAAATTTGGGTAAAAATCTAAATTAAAATGGGAAAATTTGGTAAATTTACTATAAATATCTAAATTCAGGTAAATTGGTAAAATTCATATCAAATGTCTAAATTTGGGTAGATTGATCAGGTACTGTAGATTGGGTAAATTCATATCTAATGTCTAAATTTGTTTAGATTTATCAGGTACGGTAAATTATATAAAATTTTATCAGCTACTGTGAATTGGATGAAATTTTATCAGCTACTGTGAATTGGATGAAATTTTATCAAGTTTCTAAATTGAATAAAATTTGAGAAGGTTATGTAAATTTAATTCGAAAAGTTTTATTAAGTACGTGTAAAATTCAAAGAATTTAGATAGTGAAACCATTTTTTAAACAAATAGTATATTTAAAGTTAAACAATATTGTTAATATTATAATTTTTAATTTAAATGAAATATTTAATGTATTTATTATTATATAGAAACAAATTTAGACATTTACCCAAAATTATATATTTACGCAAAATTAGATATTTACCCAAAATTAGATATTTACCCAAAATTAGATATTTACCCAAAATTAGATATTTACCTAAAATTGGATATTTACCCAAAATTGGATATTTTCTCAAAATTGGATATTTACGCAAAATTAGATATTTACCCAAAATTAGATATTTACGCAAAATTATATATTTACCCAAAATTAGATATTTACCCAAAATTGGATATTTACCCAAAATTAGATATTTACCTAAAATTAGATATTTACCCAAAATTGGATATTTACCCAAAATTGGATATTTACCCAAAATTAGATATTTACCCAAAATTGGATATTTACCCAAAATTGGATATTTAACCAAAATTAGATATTTCCCAAAAATTAGATATTTACCCAAAATTGGATATTTACCCAAAATTGCCATGTTAATTTACATAGAGAAATATAATATTTTAGTTGTCAAAAAACGTTTTCGGTTGCCATGGTAAAACTAAAGCCCATCGCATTTTTACCCTTTGGGGTTTTTTAAGTTACATGAAGGTCTTCTTAATCCCTGAATTTGAACAAAATCGATGAGTTACACCTCGGGTAGTGTCCTTGTTAGTGAACTTTAACCTAAATTATATATCACATATAAAATATATTGTAAACAATTACTATAATTGAAGTTATTGACAAATTTACAAACGAGCCAATCAACGTGAAGCATACTTTTATGTCCCGCCTTTTGGGTCAAAATGTAGCTTCAGCGTCTTGTTTTGATTTCGACGCTAGTGACATCTGTGGAAAAAAGAGCTACTTCACCTAGAACCGACACTAGCTTTAAATAAAGGTTTTATTTATATTATCGCCTCGTCGGAACAATTTTATTTACAAACATCGACAAAAAAATTAAAAATAAAAGTGATATCGGTCAATCAATGGCTGGTTCTATAGTGACGTAATTTATAAAGTAATATATTATTAAGATGTCACACGTTAACGGCGGTAGTCGATCTTTGAAACGGCGGTAGTCGATCTTTGAGTCCGGATTGGTTGATATTGGTCGATTGTCCGCCACGGCTGTTTGGCTATTTCTCAGTTACGCGGCAGCATTCTAGGTAGATTTCTATGGTCTAAAATGAAATGAACGCCTCCCGAAAACTTGCATTAGTGCATATCTCCCTTAGCTTAGCTTGGTTTAACCCATAGCAATCTTCTACTCCTACCTAGAAAGCTCCAGTCTACGGGAGAACCTGACGCCAAGACATTTTGTAGCAACGACTAATGATTATATAGTCTTTGCTTAAGCTTCAGCCAATCAGCGGCCATTCATTGACTACGGCAAGCCGCTAGCGCCATAACATGGCGGTTAAAAATAGAAGAAGCTCAGACGATTTTTACAGGATCCATCCGATCCAAGAATTCCCATAAGTTTTTGCTGGAATTTTTCGCATGAACCACTTCAACGTTTTTGGATTTTTATTTAAAGGGCAACGCAAGTGACCATGCAGGGGGGTAAATTATCTTATAGATAAAAAGAACGACTGCGCATGCGCTATCTACCAAGCCTTTCCCTCTGTAAAAAAAGTAGAACCATATTTGCCGAATTTATTTTGTATAAATGAGCCTCTCGCGGTTTTTACGCAAAATCCATGCATTAGTGTTAGGATTTTTTGAACTTTTAGTTATGTTTTCATATTTACTTATTATAAGGAATATTTAAATGCCATTGTGAGGAAGATAAATAAGATTTCGTTTTAAAATAGCAGGCATGCAATGTCAATGGCAGTTTTGGGAGCAGTGACTGAAGGTCCTTAGTATTAACCTTTGTATTTTAAGGTTATTTCACATTTAAAGTAAGTAATATTATATTTATTATTATGTTTGTAGAAACTTAGATAAACAAAAACCTTATGAAAGAGTAATTATATCCCAGAACAAGTTCGCAAGCCAAAATATACCTCTCCTCGGAAGAATTGTCCCTAGTGGTATTAATTTCTCGAGACGTCCCTTAAAGATATCTCCGCAATTCAGAGTTATTTACTAAAAACGTAATCCCGGTTCAATCCCGCCCGGTATAAAATTTTAATTTTAATTAAAATAATTGAGACGAAACAACCGAGTTTAATTTATTCAGAATAATATAAATTAAGTAGCTACAACAGCGAGTTAGACGTACTAAAACAATGCACAATTGAATTAAACCCTTTTTACAGAACAAGTTTATCAGTTGAATATAATACGAAGCAAATTTTAATGAAAGAAATATCTACAGCGGGTATTTGTATTTTTCTCACTTACGACATACTTGCCGCATCTTTAACGCTCATTTTATTTCCACACTGGCCCTTGATGAAGATACCGTAGAATAGCTATATTCGTCATCTGGTAGTGGACGACTCGTAGACTTCCTGTTGACGTTGTGACACATACCGCATGAAAAAGACCAATACCGTCCAATTTCCAATAATAATAATAATAATAATAATAATAATCAGCTAGGCTAATACCCAAGGCACCACCTTAGGCCTAAGTCATCAAGCGACTTTTGAAGCCTTTTTAATTCAGGTGGCCGGGTTATCATATAATGACTCGCACACCCAGGAAATCAATGACTGCATAAGGAATCGTAGATGTCCAAATATCCACACCAATAAAAAATGAATTAACAAGAAGCGAAAACCTTACCATTCACAAAGCACAGAAAGCCACTTGACTAAACGACAGCTCGTATATCAATAAATGACCGTAGACGGAATAGTTAGGGCTCTTTATAAATAAAACAAACGAACCCAATTGATGAACTGCATTAAACATCTTAATCAGTCAAGAAAACGTTTAAAATAAATTACGAAGTAATGACGACCCAGTTAAAAACCCAGACCAACATACGTGTAAGAGCACGATGTAAACAACTCAATATTTTCTTCGTAAATGAACTATTACCCTTGAAAACTAGTAGAAGGAAAGTGAGGGTGTGGCATCGATCCCGGGGTCGGGGTCAGGTTCGGGATCGGGGTCCGGGATTTAAGGGGTGAAATGAGGGTAAAATCGTCGAAAAGTCAATGTATTTAAGGTATTTCTCGCGACGATTTGTTTTTTCGTATATCAACATATTGTGTCCAGGCCAACTTGTTCATTTATCTCCGCTTATCTTGAAAGACACTTGAACGTATATCTTATCACGTTTTATCGTACGGAATAAGTTGAAATGATGTAAAAAGTGATAACCTAGGCGGCGCGTGCGCAGATTACCCCGGGGGACGCGGTTAATTTGAATTTAAGAGTGTTTTGACGTCATTGAATATTCGTTGTTAAAGTAGAATGGAAATATTTTTAAACTTTATTTTAATATCATTGTAGTGGATTTGAGTGTTTTGACGTCATGGAATATTTTTTTTTGTTAAAGTAGAATGGAAATATTTTTAAACTTCATTTTAATATCATTGTAGTACTTAAATACACTTGACACTTGAATCTATATCACGACTATTTCAAACGAATATTTTAAGTATGAGAAACGTATCGTTCTCAAATGATACTTGAATATACTATAAAAGGGGTTGTATAGGGTTGTGGGAGGTCATTCCACGGTTAACTGCTGTAGCTATATTCAAGATGCCTAAAGCCCAACATATTTGCCCTACATGCGCGAAAAGTTTTTCTACCAAGTCCCACTTAAATCGGCATGTTAGAGAAGTACACGGTGATAGACATAATTTTGTCTGTGAAGTATGTGGTAAGAATGTGGCTAGATTGGAACATTTCAAGAGCCATCAACGAACTCATGACTTGAACGCACCTGGCCCTTCCGAACCCATGAACCTGTCTCGCACACAATCACCAATGCAACGTTCGCCATCACCAACCCGTCCACCATCACCTAGTCTACTTCAAGACATTCAACTGGAATCTATCCAACCATCTGCATCAGCTTTACCCAACAGCCCAACACCATCACCTGTTCCCGCCTCACCAATACTTGATGAAACACCACCAGCATCTCCAAGTATGGTCCAGGCCCTAAATGATACGCTAGCGTCTATCCGTTACAATGCCGAGGACTATGATATTGATGTGGCTATGTTTATCGGACGTTACCGAGCCGCTTTCCGTAAATTTTTAGTAGAAAGACTGGCTAGTAAACGTGGAATTAAATGGTTCTTACTCGTAAGATCTGTTTATATGAGACTTTTGGGGGGTGCGGAACAAAGTGCGGAAGTGAGACCCTATTTCCGGAGCATTATGCAGACAACATTAACGGTCGATGTAATTGAAGACCAGCTAAATGACTGCATTGAAACAATACAGTCAGCGGCGGAAAACTTTGAAGCGACAGGTATGTACTAAAATTTATAAGTTATATTTTGAACTAAAACATTATATTTTTGATAGGATCGGGTTGGGTAATTGACCGTGTTCTGTATGTAGAATTAAATGTAGCATCTTACCAACCGTTGCGAGGGTCATCGTATATGGAACTACCTGAAAAACTATCTCGACGTCACGCGATTCTTAATATTAGAAACGAAAATGACGAGAAATGTTTTCTCTGGTCAATTCTCGCTAAACTTCACCCAGTTCCTCGGACTCAAAACGCTAATCGTGTTTCCAAATATACACCTTATGAAAATGAACTTGATACCAGTGATATATCTTTTCCTTTCAAATTAAACGCTACGGAACTTAAAAAATTTGAATTAATGAATAATTTATCAATATCTGTGTTCGGCTTTTCGGGAGACATATTCCCCCTTTACGTAAGCGCCAACAAGTGTTGTAAGGAAAGGGAGGTTGATTTGCTATACATCACCGACGAAACTAAAGATATTGACGATGGGAATAGACATTACTGTCTTATACGAGACCTAGGAAAACTGCTACAGCATCTAACAAAACACAGAAGTACAAGTTATTACTGCAGGTAATTTAGTTTCCAATATATTAGTGTGCAATCTACTAATTATTTTCTTTATTAGAATGTGTCTTCACCGATTCAGTGGAAACAACGCGGAACAGCGACGTGATGCGCATATCGAAGAATGCGCCACCCACGGCGTCCAAAAAACAGTTTTCCCTACCAAGAAGAAGACGCTTTATTTTGATAAATATGAGTGGACAGAAAAGGTAAAAATAAAAATTATTTAATTTAACTCTTAATGAAATGAAATTATTAGGTGCAGTATGTATTTTACGCCGATTTTGAAGCAATCCTACCGAGAGTTCAAGGATGTGATCTAGATCCCGATTTAAATACCAGCAAAGTAAACATGCACATCAGCTGCGCGTATTCGTGGGTGCTTGTTGGGCCTAACGGTAAGTTATTTGACAAAATTCCCTTTAGGTATATTACAATAGGATACTTATAGGTGTACCTGTTCGAACCGATTGCTATCGAGGACAAGATGCAACTCGAAGATTTCTGGAGTCTATTCTGGAATTAGAGAAGGAGTTGATGGAACTCATTGAGACAAATGTACCAATGATTATTACCCCGGAGGAGGAGGAACAGTTTCAAGCTGCTACGCATTGCTACATTTGTCAGAAGCAGCTAAATCAGGGAAATATGCCCGCTGTTCGAGATCATTGTCATTTCAGCGGCAAATATAGGGGGCCAACGCATAACGTCTGTAATCTTCAAAAGAAAGTTCCAGAATTTATCCCTATTTTCCTTCATAACCTTAGCAGGTTAATTTATTAAGTTAATTAACCAGGAAATAAACCTAATAATAATAAATCTTCATAGGTACGATTTACATCTTATATGTCAGGAGATTGGTCATTTTAAGGAACAGACTCTTGACTGTATTCCTTCCACTAGTGAAAATTATATTTCGCTGAAACTAGGTAAAATATATTTAATTATGAATCTAGCCTTAACATTAATTTATTATTATTATTTTTAGGGAGATTTCGGTTTTTAGACTCTTATCGATTTCTAAGTGATAGCCTCGATGCTCTAGTATCTAATCTCGTTTTGGAAGGAGCCAGTAAATTTCAGATTGTTAAGAAATATTTTGAAAGTGATAAAGTTGAACTCCTCCTGCGGAAGGGGGTCTACCCGTACGAGTATATGGACGATGAAAAGAAATTTGACGAGACGATGCTGCCATCTAGAGAAGCGTTTTTCAGTTCATTGAAAAATCAAAATATTTTAGAATCCGATTATTTACACGCCCAAAATGTTTGGACAGCGTTTAATATTCAAACATTAGGTAAAATTACTATAGTATAAATATTTCAAATCTCTTAACCTCGGTTTTCGTAGGGGAATACACCGACCTCTATGTGAAAAGCGATGCGTTGCTCTTAGCCGACGTTTTTGAAAATTTTAGAACATTATCTATAACTCATTATAAATTAGATCCCGCTCACGCTTACACCGCACCAGGTTTAGCCTGGCAAGCAGCTTTGAAGATGACCGATGTTCGCCTCGATCTCATACTTGATATAGATCAACACTTATTTATTGAAAAGGGTAACGCTTTTTGTGATATTTTAAATATTATTGTATTTACATTGAATTTTTAGGAATTCGAGGCGGTGTTTCAATGATCTCAACTCGTTATTCTGAAGCGAATAACAAATATATGCCCGACACATATGATTCGTCTAAAGAGAGCAGTTATATATGCTATTTAGGTAATTTACATTTTTTAATTTTTTTTTTTAATTTTTTTAATTATTTTAATTTTAATTATATTAATTAACTTAATTTAACTTAATTGAAGATGCTAATAATTTGTACGGTGCTGTTATGTGTGAACCACTACCGCTAGGCGACTTCCAGTGGGTTCAGGAGGATGATTTGCAAACACTCTGTGAAAATATTCTGAGCATTCCCAATAACGTTGAAAACGGATACATTTTAGAGGTAAATAACAAGTGTTATAATTATTGAATTATATTTTTAAAGAATTGTTTCCTTTGCAGGTGGATCTTGAATATCCTCCAGAGTTGCATGACTTACATAACGATCTCCCAGTAGCGGCGGAATCTAAAGTTATTACACATGATATGCTATCTCCATACTCTAAAGATCTCTTAGGAAAATTAAATATTAAGGAGAATCAAAGTCTACCAAAACTTCTTCCTAATTTAAATAATAAAGAGAAATACATAGTACATTACCGCAATTTAAAATATTATGTAGAATTAGGTTTGAAAATAACCAAGGTTCATCGAGCTCTAACCTTCACTCAAGGAAAATGGTTAGAAAAATATGTTAGATTCAACACTGAAAAGAGGAAATTATCCAAGAGCTCATTTGAAAAGAATTTCTGGAACCTAATGGTTAACTCTGTTTTCGGGTAAATCAATTTAAATAATTTATTGCTGTTTTTTCCCTTACTTCATTTAATTCTTTAGAAAAACAATGGAAAATTTACGGAAGCATATAAATTTCGAGTTGATTCATAAACCAGAAAGAATGTTAAAAGTTACAAGTTCCCCGCAGTTTGAACACTTTACCATCTTTAATGAAGAGTTAGCCGGCGCTCATAAGAAGAGAGCTAAAATTGTTCTTAACCGGCCTATATTTACCGGATTCACCATTCTAGATTTATCCAAGGAGCTCATGTATCGGTTCCATTATGGATTCATAAAAAATACGTACGGGGACAAAGCATCACTATTATTTACAGACACTGGTAATTTAATTTAATATGCATTTTTTATTTAAATAGTACTAATATATAAAATATTTACAGACAGTTTAACGTACAACATTAAGACGGATGATGTTTATAAAGACTTTGAAGTTCATAAAAACCGCTTTGACTTCTCTGATTATCCACCTTCGCATTTCCTTCATTCTAATCAGAATAAAAAAGCTCTCGGTTATTTTAAAGACGAGACAAATTCGCAGTTAATTCAAAGCTTTGTAGGACTTCGTTCAAAGCTTTATTCTATTAAATTGTACGGGGAGTCTAAGACCGCTGAAGAGATAGAAAAGGAGTTGCGATTGGGGAAATCTTTAGAGTCAATTTTAAACCATAAAAAGGTTTGTAAGGGCGTTGCCATGAACGTTATTAGAAACGTCATCCGCCACGAAGACTATGAACGTTGTCTTTTTAATCAAGAAACCATGTCAGCCGAGATGATGCGTATAGCTAGTTTCAAGCATGAACTATTTACTATAAATACTAGAAAACTTTGTTTATCACCAAATGATGATAAGAGATACATTCTACCCTGCGGGGTTCGTACATTAGCGCACGGTCATAAAGATATTGAAAAATTATAATGAATGCTTGTATTTATGTATATATAAAAAAAACTGCTATTGCTATAAATTGTAAAAAATTATTTTATTGAATACATTTTGCATATAAACTCTTTAATCATTTTATCGTTTACATATTTATCTTTCTTAAACCTAGACACAATGTTATACATTTCTATTCCTTTACACCTGTTTATAGCAAAATAGATACAGAATGCTCCACACGTATTACTAGAATTACTCTGTAATTGATTAGAATTAAAAGTTACAGTTTTACTGTTTCGTTCAATAAAGTCATTAAATTTAAAATAATCTGGCGGGTTTCCAAAGGAATCCATGAATTCACAATTTTTATGTTTAGAAAAATATATTAGAACCCAGTGTTCTCCAGGTTCAGCACTCGTATCGGTATTTACAATAAATAGAGAAGGGAATATTTTTACGTATTTAGGTAGCTTGTCAGCCGCGAACACGCCTTGAAATATACTTTTAGTACTTAAATCTTTTTCAAGTATTTTAGTTATCTGTAGCGAATCCATTAATTACTGTAATCGAAAATCACGGTTCGATTTTTATCAATTTCAATAAAATTTTGAAACTCGGCGTAAATTAGAATGGAAATCGTCTCCGGTAACGGTTTTGCAAATTTTAATTCTAATCTCAGGTTACTGTTTTTTACAAGATGCAAGTGATTAGCGTTGTTATTAAGATCCGAGGTTAAATTGTACGCGAATAAACAATTTCCGTTAGGGTAATCTTCCCGACTTATCTGATTCCCTTCATCTACGTTCCACTGATTAGTTTGAATGAAAAGATTGCAATACGCTTGAATATATTGATTCTCCTCAAAGTTTAGAGATAACGCCTTATGAGGGACGCTGCTACCGTCAATGTACAATCCAATGCTTGATAAATCGAAATGTTGAAAGTTGTACGGGGATTTTTTCAAATCTCCTAGAAACGCTTTTTGTTCCACAAACCCGATAACAACTTTCTTGGGTGCTTGTCCGGTAAATAAATGATCTTGCACACTAGCCATAAGACCAGCGGGTATAGAAAATGAGGTGCACTCCGAACGAGTTACAGGATATTTAGCGGTTCCATATTGTAGCGCCTTGGCTTGAGCGAGCGATAGTTCCGGTATCACTTTAACTTTCCTCAGATAAAGGGAAGCTGATAAAATCTCCACTTTACATTTTACGTCGGAATGAACGCAAAAAGCTGCTCTATTTTTATCGAATTTAAATTTCAAATCAACCATATTTAATAAAAAGCGTGGTTGTTGACATAAATCAGTATGGACTACGCCTAACAAGTCAATCGCCCCTTTTTGCGCTAAACTCGCTCGTTTAGAGAAACCATCGTTATCGAAAAATGAATCGAACTTTCCAGGTGTATCCCGATAGAAAAGTGAACTCGTTAAATAACTTTTTTTCGCAGAATCTCCGAACGTTAATAAAGTTTGTATCATACTTTTATAAGCGTAATTTTGACTGGAAGGTGTTACTGATCTTTCATTAAGAAATACGTGGACGTCGCTAAAAAGCGAATGAAGAAACAAATTCTCGGGGGCGATATTGTCGGCTGGAGTTCCGGCGGCCCCACCCGCAACACCTGGAACCGCGGGTTGCGGTAGTTGACCATTATCTTTAGTTACCTTAACTCGAACGTGCAGCAAAGTTTGTGAAAGGTCTATATACGTTTCAGAGTTACCGTTGATAGAAAATGTAATTGATGCGTTATCAACTATATTTGATATTGGATTATACTCAACCCATTCTCCACCAATAATCGAAGATTGTGTCATAGGTACTTGAAACAAATCTAGATCGGAATTTATACACTCAACTGTGTGCGGGTGTAAAAGGGACATTATGAGAATATATCGGAACGTTTAGGGAACCGTCCTTTCGCTATCCTGCCTGCTGTTGAAATGACGCTTTTCGACTGAGTTCGTTTCCTTTTATTTCCGGAACCCGTCATTCTTTTAATATGATCCGTAGCTGAAGATGTTAGTCTCATGGCTTCATCAGCTGCTGAAGCTAAAGTTTCCCTTCCAGCGTTAATAGAATGCGATTTAAGCGCTGTTTTAATTGGGACTCCGCTAACAACATCGGTCGCTACTTTCGCTCCGGTACTTAAAAGTTTTTTTCCCAAGTAAGTAGCGCCTTTCTTCAGTAAAGGTACCGCGAATCTAAACGCTGAAGATAATATATTTCCTAGTCCATGTCCTCTTTGCACGGCTAAACCTCTATATACAGGTATTCCACCGAAACCAACCTGGTTTAAATAGTAACTTTCATAATCAGTTCTTGAAGGTGAATATTCAGACCTCATGATGTTAACTGTTCGCTCTCTTAAGCTAGAATGAAGGTGTGTCCTGAATGATTAAAGGTTTATAGTTAAGTCCACATTTTACGGGGTTTAAAATGTAATACAACGTGAGCTTTTCCACTATGAAACTGTATTGGCTCACCTAAATCATCTGTTATATTAATCTCTATAGTCTTAATATTATTACACACGACTGGTAGGTAATGAGGTTGTGAAAATATTTTTGTAGTTGTTTTCCCATTAGACTCGGCTTTCTCTTCAACGCTTATGATTCTTAATAGAGGTGCTAAACTATCCCCAACAACGCTATTTTCAACCAGATCAGAATAAACGAATAAGGAATGTAACCCAGCGTTCATATCAACTGGGTAGGGGGTTATCATTGAATTTAAAATGGTGAAATCATTATCTCTTCTATCCTTAAAACCTAGTAAAATCGATAGATCGGGGCCAATTGCAGCTCTGATTTTCAGTTGCAATTTAACTTTAATTCGATTAGAATAATTTAAATAAGCGAATGTAACTTGTTCTTCTTCTTGGTTGTGGACGTTCATAACATGTAATAGTTCTTCCGGAGTTTTATAAAAACCCGCGGGAACTTCAATTATTTTATCATCAGAGAGTGTTAAGTCGCTTCGCTACAGAGAGGCGCCTCTTCCTATCCCCGTAATGTTAAAATTTCGTGGTACTTTTTTCCCCATGAGAGCGTTGAAGAAGCAGACGACGGTGTTTGCAATTCCCGGACACACGATGGCACTGTAAAATTGCTTATCAAAGAAAAATAAAATTTGCTTTCAGTAGGTTAAAGTTGAATTCAGCTCAGTCAGCTGTGATGTTGAATTATTTTAACTATTTAAGTAAAACAGTTGATTTCGTAAGAAATATAAAAGTAAGTACAAGAAAAATCCCTCCCTATTTCATTTCATTATTATCAACTGTACTTTTTTAATATATCAAAAGAAATTCGTGGAATCTAAAGTGGAATATTTTATGGGCTGGCCAAATCTTAATTAAATATAATCTTTGTCAGTGAATTGTCCTTTACCTTGCAAAACCCAATGGTTATCATATTTGGACAATTCTTCATCATGGTCCAGGAGCTGGTACGTTAAACGAGTCTGTTTAAAATAAAGTCATCCAAATTGTCAATTCAATATGAATCTGATGGTTTTAAGAGGCTATTGACTGATGCAGCTCTGTACGCTGCCTGGTATTGTTGAGGATTTGGATGATCTCAATTGTCTCCTTATTGGCCAATGGAACCAAAGTAGTTTTCTAAAAATCTTGACTAATTCTTCCAGTTACTAAGAACTTAAAACCAAAATTATCCTTTATATCATTCCATAGGAGTAGCAAAGACTGAATTGATAGTTTCCACCCTTCAATACAAGGTAAGGTTTTATACCTACAGTTCTGAAGCTACCATGTATTAAACCTTTCCAATTTTTCTTTCAGCATTGGTATGTGGATGGATTGATCAGTCCTTGCTCTCTTACAGTGTGTTTCATTGTTTAATGTCCTGCTATTGCAGCAATCAAAAAGGCCGTTCATGTGTAAGAGGAACTCTGCTGTGTATGTGCTTTCAATTGTTAAAACTCTCCTAATCCCATTGAACAGGCCATTTGAATTAGAAACACTTTGACTGCAAATTTGGGCAGCTAAACTGACTTTCATGTTAGAAAATGCTGGTAACTTGATATGTTTACGTTTCAGCATATGTGTGCTTTGAAACTTACCAATTTCTTGGTCTATTTTGAAAAACTGTTCTAGGACTGCCCAAGAAACTAGATTGCCTTCCACTATTATGGGATACCGTTTGAAATTGTTCCTCACACTTTTCAAGAGATGTGGAGGATCAATTTCAATGAATGGCTTTTCCACTGATATCCCCATACTTTTGAACAAATTTTGATTGCCTGTTCCTTGGTCACAGACTACAGCTTTGACAATAAGGCCAATACGTTTTGGGTGAGTTACGCAATCATGAAGCAATATCTTCAAAGTCTGTTCGTGACAAGCATCTTTTGTGAGGAAGTAACCAATTGGTGGTTTGAATTTCAGTTTTATGTCATTCACCATGAACACTAGGGCCTGATTTGCGTACTATTTTGACCTTCCATATGGACCGAAGTCTATGAAACCCGAGGGGGTAGCCACTTAAGAAATATGGTGTACAAATAGCGAGAAATAAAAATAAACATTCCTAGAAATCCACAAGAAATATTGGAAATATCAGAAATATTTGGAAATCTGGTGTACAATTTTTTTCCAAGTGCCTACCCCCTCGACGAAACCTTCAATGTTATCGTTTTCATTATTGTCAAAATGTTTAGTTGAATGGCTATAATTATGTTCAGTACAAATATATTTAAATGGAATAGAATTCAATATATAGTTCTGGGTTTAAATTCATAGGAATTGACTTCATCCAGTAAAAAAAAATTCATTTAAAGCTAGTGTTCATCATTGTGAATATTTTATATAAATTATCATTTTCTTCGTTGAATTGATTTTGGAGGGCATAATTTGGCATTTGTAGTGCTGCGTTTACCTTACACAAGATTGTAGTTGTAATATGATCTTCAGGTGCATTTATATTTGCTACTATTTGAATTAATTATAAATGAACATAAGGCAGTAAGAGACCATGGCGGGATATGTTTTTGCCTTCAGTTTACCTAGGGAAAACTGTGGTTTCATTGGAATTTTCCAAAAAAAATAGTAGGTGTAGCTAATGGTGTAAGCCGGTTTTTGGTTTTGATATTCATAAAACAATCGTCAGTGAAATGAAGACCGCAAAATACGTGGTTAAAGTGCAAGTAATCTGTAGTTTTATTTTGGAGCTTTTCACTGTTTACATTTTGCAGCCACTGCAGAACTATTAAGTTTTAAGAAATGTTAATGCTTATTAAATTAAAACGCGTATTCACCGGTCTTTATCCCTTGGAAACTTGAAAAAAAAAAAAAGACAGACGCGTGGTTACCTTTTTATTCGATTTACAATTTTTAGCCGAACAAGACATTTCAAAATAAATTAAACTTGCAAAAATACCTAAAACACTTCCTTTTTTGCGTCTTCTCAAACTCTAATTTAGCACGCGCCGGAGATACTACTAGCGCCATCAAACGCCCGGGAATTGTGGACATTCTCGGCGAATAAAATCGTACCACGGATTTTTTAAAGAGAGGCGCCTCTCTGTAGCGAAGCGACTTTACACTCTCTGTTATCATATTCGAGAGGGTCTTTAACTAGAGGGTTATCAGTCATTTTATCATATTCGAGAGGGTCTTTAATAACCAATAGATTAGGTTTTCGAACGTTATGCCATGTCCGAGGATAGCTTATTTCCGCTAACCCAACTTCGTACTGTTCCTCAAATCTTAACGGTTCAGCTAAATACGTTCGAAATTTACCAACGCTATTATCTTGGTAATATAATGACGAGGAATCTGAAGGTAGCGTTACGTAAAAACTCATTTTAAATCCACTTCTTGTATCCAAGAATTAAATGTAGGGTCGTAATCTTGCCACTTGACATACAGTTCTACGCGGCCGTCCGATTTTTTCCTCTTTTTTATTACTTTTTCGATTATGAAGTAACAGTCTTTTAAATCTCGACCAACAATCTGAACCTCCTCTCGATAGAATACTCCTAAAATGGGGTTAGAATTTAAATCCATCAGCTTATATACAGGTGGGTCACGTGGTAGTCTCTCAGCTATTTTAAACAATTCTGTAGTAAAATTCGGGTTATATTTCTTATCGAAAATTGATAAATTTCTACTTATTCTACAAATATCTCCAATTTCAAACGCGTATGTTAACGGAGGAGAAAAATTTACCGAACCGTAAAGATTTTTCCATATTTTAGCAGAGTTATCTAGAGTAACTTCCGCGGGTTTACATTTAATTGATCTGTGATAACTATTGTTATAAGCGTTTATAATATCATCTAAAACGTCGATATATTTAAGGGTGTTATTCTGCGTGAAATAGCGATATAAACGAGATTTAAAACTTCTAATGAATCTTTCAATAATGGACGCTTTCATTTCTGATCGGGTAGCGAAAAATTTAATGTTCCTTCGTTGTAATTCACTCTGCACTTCTTGACAGACAAATTCGTTTCCATGATCACTTTGAATTCTTTTCGGTTGACAACCTTTTTCAAAAACGTTACGTAACGCTTCTAAAATTGTTACACCTTTCTTATTTTTAACCGCTACAGCCATAGCGTATTTGCTAAATATGTCGATAATACATAATACGTAGCGAGATCCTGAATTATATTTAGACAGCTTCTGAAAATCTGCCAAGTCCGCTTGCCACTGTTCGTCAATTCCATAAACAATAGTTCGATTTCGTTTGAATCGTCTTCTAGCAGGTTTATGCAGCGTATATGTATCCTGCTTTATTAGAAATTGTTTTACTTTTTCCAATGAAACCTTTAAACCTTTATGTCGAGCTGAATTATAGAGCGCTCGAACTCCAGCGAATGACCCTGGGTCTGCGGGGTTAGTATAGATCTGCTCAAGTTCTTTCTCCATATTGGGTAATATTTTGATGTAATGGCATGTAACGCCAAAAAAGGAAATTAAATAATTCTAATATTATAATAACTATGATAATTAATACAGCTGTGATAATTTTCGGTGATTTTGAAAATGATTGTGATAAATAGGCTAAAAGTCCTAAAGAGACCGTTTCTGTACAAAATTCCATTGTAGGCTTATACTATGAAATGAGAACAAAATTATCAGGTTAATATATTTTATTTAGTATGTATCCAAGATCTTAGAGGACTAGGTGAAGATGATGATAACATTGAACTACTTGGTGGTGTATTAAATACAGCGAATGTTTTTAACAGTGTCAATCTTACAGGATTTTTAATTAAACGTTTTGAAATATTTGACTTATGAATGCCCTCGTAAAACTCTGTAACTCCTATAGGATCAATCGCTGTTCCAGGCGTTTTTCTCACAGCGTCATACAAAAGATCGATTATATTAGATCCTCCAATCACTTGTCCTCGAATAGAAAGCTCTCCTGAGTTAGCCCATCTAATATATCTCGGATCTTCCGTAGTCGCTCGGTATAATGAAATCGCGTCACTAACATAAGTTGCAGGTAGAGAATAAGATATTTGCGCGAACCAGGTTTTAGGCCGTTCAGAGTTTTCAATAACGGGAGAGATTTGCTCTTTACGTACGTAAGTTAACCGTCGTTGGAGAGTTTGATTGTATAATGCTAATTTCTCTGATTCGTTTAAATCTGGATTATCTAGAATAGATTTCATTTCATCATCGAGTGTCTTCTCTTTTTGAAGTTCAGGTGTTTCTTCTGTTTTGGAAGGTGGAGTGTTTTTTAATCTCTCCATTACATCTTCAGGTACTAGAAGCATTTTTCGAGCCATCATCGGTTTATAGCTCGGCTAATTGCACTTCCGGCGACTGAGCTAACGATAGATAGCAGTGGCGCTAATAAAAATGGAAGAAAACCACCTTTTTGTACCAGTATCTTTCGTCGTTTTGATATAGGGTTCTTCTTCGACACGTTTCGTATAACCGCGCTATGTTTCTTTAACCGCTTACGATGACGTTCTGACAGTTCAATTGTTCCGTGTAATACATTTATACAACATTCAACGAGAGCCAGTATAGCTTCCTTGCTAGCGTATTTAATAGCTGTCTTTCTTTGATTTAGATTACAGGATGTTAGGAAACGTAGAAAGTCTAGGTTTTCCTTTACTCGTTTTGAGACATCCATTTAGAGATTTTCTTAGCCTTTCTTAAAGCGCAATGAACAGTTTCGGAATGAAAAGGGCAGTTTAATTCAACGTCTTCTAGTTCTGATAATTTAGGACAGCCGGTATCTTCGATGTTAGTTACTGGAACACCGACGAGTGTCGATAATACTGCAGCTTTTTCTAAACCTTTGGTGAAAAACGAAGTAGCTTTTTCCGCTATCTGATTGCAAATGTCACGTCTCGTTCTGTAAGGACGTTCGCCGTCATCCCATCGAAGATGACAAATGTTATGAGATATCCATCTGCATTGTCTTTTATCTTCGTTTGAAAGCTCTTTGAAAGGGCATGGAGATTTGAAAGTAAACACTTCCGATTCTTCAGTTTCTAATACTACGTAAGCTAATTCTTTAATAATCCACTCTCGATTAACCCTAAAAAAATTCCCTTCTATAATACACTTCATTTTGGAATAAAGACAGCCGATTCTTCACCCGGTATTAAACCTGTTCGTAGTAAATACTGATCTCGGGTGTGAGGTTTCAAGTCAACTAATAAATACCCAAATTTCCGTGACGTAGCTTGTTGAAACGCATCAATAACGTATTTGCTATTGGTTGGAGATATCTGCCTCGCGAGATGATAAATTGTTGATTTATCTCGTGGTGATTTAAAAATAAATAGATAATGAGCATTTAAATTTAAAGTTCTTATTTCTTTTCCGGGGTAATAAAGGTTTTGCATTAAAATTAGTACGGAGGTGTTTCTGTGATGAGATCCACGAATAAATAAATTAGTTACATCTTTATTATTAGATATCTCGCATAACAAATCGTCTAAAATAACTAAATTCCTAATTTGCGGGTTTAATATATTAACATCGAGTAACCCTTCGTGAAACTCGACTGAAGGTGTGTGTTCTAATATTGATTGAAATAGTTTCGGCTGATACTCGGTATAACACCATATTATCCTCTCCGGAGGAGGGGATATGCAGGTCTTCTTATGTTGAATCAACCGTCCCACCAGGAATGACTTTCCGCATTGGGTGGACCCGGCTACAAGCCCATTCATTGGATGTTGTAAGCTTAAATCCATAATGGTTAATGAGAATCGGAACATTAGTGCAATCAATTTTATTAATTTTTTAACAAGTTTTTAGCATTGCAAATTATTAGTGACATTATATTATTTAAAATTTCTTTCGACAATTCACAGCGAATAGTAAACATTTCAATAATATTTTCACAATCTACCGACATAATTATTTCATAAAAATGCAAATCTACACGCTTAGAATAATCTGTCATGATACAATCATGCTGGAGTTGAGATGGATGATCAATTTGGCAGCCATTGCACGCTTTCTTAAGAGATCCGTGTAATTGTTTAATTACAACGTTAGTCATCGCCTCCTTTATTTCCTTGATTTGCTTTAAACACTTCTGAATAGACTCGTACTGGTCGAGGAAATTCAACCAAGAAGATTGAGCGAAAGCTACCCCCTCTTTAGTCGGTAACAGTTTTCCATAGTTTACCCCATAACCATGGTACATTTGTCTAACATCTAAAACCTTTTGTTCGGCAAATCTATGAACCGAAAACCGTTTGGTTTCAGAACCTTGGAAAACCCATGAAGTTTCAGCTTCGTTATTGAAATAAGCTTCAATGGCATCTTTCTTTGTCCATAGCTCTTGCAGTTCCGCTTCTGTTAGTTTAATGCCCTTTGTTAAATCTAATAGACCGCAGTAGATGGTTTCATCTGCATAAACGATTAACCCTTTATCACCAGACACAGGAAATGAACAATTCCTATAAAATAAATACATTAAGACAAGTTAAGAATTATCACTGAGTATTCTTACTTACATTTTAAGGTTCCTCGGAGTCACTTCCAATACAATTCAGATGGTGAACTTTCTAAATATGGTCTTACTATTATACGGTTTTCCCTTTTTATACTCTGAAATTATTTATCTTCGATATCTTATTTATTAAAATGGAGTTTAAAATTAATTCCATTCTACTTATACGCATTTTGAAGTGTATCGCGTTACGTATATAGGGATTTACCCGGTCCTCATACGGAATCACGTGTACAATTACAATACTTGAGAACGATACGTTTCTCATACTTAAAATATTCGTTTGAAATAGTCGTGATATAGATTCAAGTGTCAAGTGTATTTAAGTACTACAATGATATTAAAATGAAGTTTAAAAATATTTCCATTCTACTTTAACAACAAATATTCCATGACGTCAAAACACTCAAATCCACTACAATGATATTAAAATAAAGTTAAAAAATATTTCCATCTACTTTAACAACGAATATTCAATGACGTCAAAACACTCTAAAATTCAAATTAACCGCGTCCCCCGGGGTAATCTGCGCACGCGTCCCCTAGGTTATCACTTTTTACATCATTTCAACTTATTCCGTACGATAAAACGTGATAAGATATACGTTCAAGTGTCTTTCAAGATAAGCGGAGATAAATGAACAAGCTGGCCTGGACACAATATGTTGATATACGAAAAAACAAATCGTCGCGAGAAATACCTTAAATACATTGACTTTTCGACGATTTTACCCTCATTTCACCCCTTAAATCCCGGACCCCGATCCCGAACCTGACCCCGACCCCGGGATCGATGCCACACCCTCACTTTCCTTCTACTAAAACTAATAAGCTAAAACACAATAGATAAAAAAGACTGAAAAAAAAACCGAAATAAATTACAAAAAACTACCCTTTAACCATCTTATCTGCTGACTGCGCTAAAACAAGATTTGACCTTTAAATTTTCATACGTAAAAAATTTAGACTTTAACAAGTTCACAAAATTCATAAGTAAAAAATTTAGACTTTAACAAGTTCACAAAAATTAAAAAACAAAGTTCAATAAACAATATCCACAGATATTGTATTCATACGTTTAGTAAAAAAACCCGCCTTTTCATAATGGTTCCTTTACTTAAATATTTTCCCTAAGGAAGTCAATGGCTCGGCGGTGAACTATCCGCATGGTATAATTTATAAATATTTAATTAAATATAAGATTAATATAATTTATAAATATTTAATTAAATATAAGATTAATATAATTTATAAATATTTAATTAAATATAAGATTAATATAATTTATAAATATTTAATTAAATATAAGATTAGTATAATTTATAAATATTTAATTAAATATAAGATTAATATAATTTAAAATATTTAATTAAATATAAGATTAATATAATTTATAAATATTTAATTAAATGTAAGATTAATATAATTTATAAATATTTAATTAAATATAAGATTAATATAATTTATAAATATTTAATTAAATATAAGATTAATATAATTTATAAATATTTAATTAAATATAAGATTAATATAATTTATAAATATTTAATTAAATATAAGATTAATATAATTTATAAATATTTAATTAAATATAAGATTAATATAATTTATAAATATTTAATTAAATATAAGATTAATATAATTTATAAATATTTAATTAAATATAAGATTAATATAATTTATAAATATTTAATTAAATATAAGATTAATATAATTTATAAATATTTAATTAAATATAAGATAAATATAATTTATAAATATTTAATTAAATATAAGATTAATATAATTTATAAATATTTAATTAAATATAAGATTAATATAATTTATTAATATTTAATTAAATAAGAATAATATAATTTATAAATATTTAATTAAATATAAGATTAATATAATTTATAAATATTTAATTAAATATAAGATTAATATAATTTATAAATATTTAATTAAATATAAGATTAATATAATTTATAAATATTTAATTAAATATAAGATTAATATAATTTATAAATATTTAATTAAATATAAGATTAATATAATTTATAAATATTTAATTAAATATAAGATTAATATAATTTATAAATATTTAATTAAATATAAGATTAATATAATTTATAAATATTTAATTAAATATAAGATTAATATAATTTATAAATATTTAATTAAATATAAGATTAATATAATTTATAAATATTTAATTAAATATAAGATTAATATAATTTATAAATATTTAATTAAATATAAGATTAATATAATTTATAAATATTTAATTAAATATAAGATTAAAATAATTTATAAATATTTAATTAAATATAAGATTAATATAATTTATAAATATTTAATTAAATATAAGATAAATATAATTTATAAATATTTAATTAAATATAAGATTAATATAATTTATAAATATTTAATTAAATATAAGATTAATATAATTTATAAATATTTAATTAAATAAGATTAATATAATTTATAAATATTTACTTAAATATAAGATTAATATAATTTATAAATATTTAATTAAATATAAGATTAATATAATTTATAAATATTTAATTAAATATAAGATTAATATAATTTATAAATATTTAATTAAATATAAGATTAATATAATTTATAAATATTTAATTAAATATAAGATTAATATAATTTATAAATATTTAATTAAATATAAGATTAATATAATCTATAAATATTTAATTAAATATAAGATTAATATAATTTATAAATATTTAATTAAATATAAGATTAATATAATTTATAAATATTTAATTAAATATAAGATTAATATAATTTATAAATATTTAATTAAATATAAGATTAATATAATTTATAAATATTTAATTAAATATAAGATTAATATAATTTATAAATATTTAATTAAATATAAGATTAATATAATTTATAAATATTTAATTAAATATAAGATAAATATAATTTATAAATATTTAATTAAATATAAGATTAATATAATTTATAAATATTTAATTAAATATAAGATTAATATAATTTATAAATATTTAATTAAATAAGATTAATATAATTTATAAATATTTACTTAAATATAAGATTAATATAATTTATAAATATTTAATTAAATATAAGATTAATATAATTTATAAATATTTAATTAAATATAAGATTAATATAATTTATAAATATTTAATTAAATATAAGATTAATATAATTTATAAATATTTAATTAAATATAAGATTAATATAATTTATAAATATTTAATTAAATATAAGATTAATATAATTTATAAATATTTAATTAAATATAAGATTAATATAATTTATAAATATTTAATTAAATATAAGATTAATATAATTTATAAATATTTAATTAAATATAAGATTAATATAATTTATAAATATTTAATTAAATATAAGATAAATATAATTTATAAATATTTAATTAAATATAAGATTAATATAAGTTATAAATAATTAATTAAATATAAGATTAATATAAGTTATAAATATTTAATTAAATATAAGATTAATATAATTTATAAATATTTAATTAAATATAAGATTAATATAATTTATAAATATTTAATTAAATAAGATTAATATAATTTATAAATATTTAATTAAATAAGATTAATATAATTTATAAATATTTAATTAAATATAAGATTAATATAATTTATAAATATTTAATTAAATATAAGATTAATATAATTTATAAATATTTAATTAAATATAAGATTAATATAATTTATAAATATTTAATTAAATATAAGATTAATATAATTTATAAATATTTAATTAAATATAAGATTAATATAATTTATAAATATTTAATTAAATATAAGATTAATATAATTTATAAATATTTAATTAAATATAAGATTAATATAATTTATAAATATTTAATTAAATATAAGATTAATATAATTTATAAATATTTAATTGAATGAATGAATGAACGTGGGGTTTATTGTGTAACAAAACAATCCTGGTTACAAGATCAGCTAGTTGATACACATTTTAACAAATGAGAAAAATATACAATGGTGAAACTAATGACATAAATGCATTTTTATGAAAATGTACAGCAATAGATAAATAGTATGGAAGTAAAAGTTATAAATTTTTTATGTCTGACAAAAAAAAAAAAATTGGTCAGATTCCAATGTTATATTCAGTAGGAAAATTTCCATTTTGTGTTGCTAAAACATTTTTGGTTGCCATGGCAAAACGGTTGCCTATGGAGACATTTCCCTTCAGAGTTTTTCAAGTTACATGAAGGTCCATATGTGCCGCTTGTAAGAACCTTGATGAAGGTCTACCAAACATCCGAGTTTGATCAAAATCGGTGTTACACCTCGGGTAGTCTCCTTGTGAGTTAAAACCGTCGCGACGGTGAGCGTTAACGAAAAAAAAACAACCAAACCTAACCGCAAATTAATCCGTTAACGCTCACAGTCGCACGGTGGTTTTGCAAACCCTTCGACAGTCCTAGCAACTGCCAACGCAGAGATTTCGAGAGACTACGTACGCAATGATTACCTTTGCACGGAAAATGCGAACGCGTTCGCAGGACAGACAGACACGGTGATTGTATAAAAAATACATTACACTAAATAATGACACACAACAATCATACTGATAATTGTCTTATTTTTCAAAACTTTACCTTCTATTTAATAATATGCTTTTTCTCTTAGAAGCATAGCCAAGATAAATGTCCCGCACTCTGCTTAAATTCAGGGGGAAAGACAAAACAGCACCGGCGTTTGATTTCCATCGCGTTAGGTGACGTAAATTTTAAGCAGCCAATGAAATACCGGGACTATTCGTTTTATTTTAAGCGGAGGAGCGTACTGGGGGGACCAACGGGTGGATTGAGAGAAAAGCTAAAAACCGTCTCGACATGGACATTCTCCCTAGGTATAAATAAATACATTCTTGGTTAAACAACATAAGAGATAGTACTCAACAAAGAACGATATTTACAATCAGGCCCGTAGCCAGGATTTTTCAGTTAAGGGGGCCTGAAAAATTCCTAAGGGGGCACACTCAGTGGCGTACCGAGGGATTGTGGCGCCCGGTTAAAAATGAGTTTGGCGCCCCCAATTAAAGTAAATTAGGCTCTAGTTGAGTTTCGTTTTGGCTCGACAGTTGTCGCCACCGTGCAAATTTAAACAAGTTGATTAGGCACATTACCCAACATAATTTACCCTTGGATTATTATTATTTACCTGGATATATCACTCTAGCGTTCCGCGTGCATTTCCTAAGTGTTTGTTACGGGTTCTGCCTTGTAGAAGGCTACGTGTTACGGGAGTTTCGGAAATTCTCCGCTAACGTCGCCGAAGCGGCACTGCTTTCTCAAAAGTCATTTGCTTGTCAGGTTTTTTCCAAGTGATATATCCAGGTAGGCACTTAATCCAAGATTTACCTATATGGTGTGGCCCAAAAGCATGCTTTTAGGTCATTGGGTATTCGTAATCACGTATCAGAAAAGACTATTTGTAATCACGTGCTCAGTCGACACCTCGCTTGGATTGGCTTTTCGGCAAACACGTAATTGTCGACTTGAAAATAAACGATAAATCGTTTTTGAAAGTCGATACTAGGTGGAAGCACCTTCCCGGCGATCTGAGCAACCATAGCCATCTTCGATACATAGACCCAATCCAAAATAACGTAGGTAATGATAGAGACGACACTTTCTTTAATTATGTTGAAATATAAATGATTTAAACACGATGAATTTACTGGATTTAGAAGCCTCAACATCGGAATCTCTTTTCCTTTTCCGATAATAATCGCCATTCGCTTTACTTTTTTTTTATAAATAGGACTATTACTGACACTGTTCCTAACTTTTACCGTTTGTTGTATTTTACCAAAAGTAACGTGAAAGGCTTAGTTTTTTTAATTACTAATATGTTAGGCACATTGAACAGTTCTGCTATCATAACTTTTATAATATAATAATAAACGATTATCATGTAACAATAGCACAAATATAAACTTACTTTTCAATCGATTGCCCCAATTTGGGTTTTGTTTTGATTGTTTGTTACGAACTTTAAAAATATTAAGTAACAGAAACTGACACCTAATAGATTAGTACCTATAATTATCTGCTGAATTCTTGATAAAATTATTTTTAAAAATAAGAGACTCCTTCTGTTAAAGTCTGTTAAACAACTAGAAATCTCCATAATGGCCTTTCGATATAGACTACATTCTAAATTGACGATTTGGAGTTTTTGGACTAATTTAACAACAAACAAGTCGCTTTTCTTCCTTACTTCTTACGTCGTTGGTTCTGTTCTACCGGTAATTTAATATATTGCCAACGAGATCGAATAAAGATAAGTCCATTCTTCGCGCTCGATTCTTCGACAGGGTTTTTTTTTAAAGCCGTTGTAAACTGAGAACTACGCAGAGGGAATAAAGTGAAATACGCCGCCATTAATAGTTGGATAACTTCGATACAACTGAATACACGACGACGACGACCATTAGCAGTTAGACTACAGTGCTACGGGAAATTAACCTAAGTTAGTATAGTCAAATCAATATTTGTACCAGATTACGACCCATATTATTGTTTCTGCTACAGCCTAAACTTTCAACTTGGCGCACGTGGAATTGAACTAATATAGTAAAGCGAGGTACACGAAATGTAATAATAGAATTTTGTACAGTTGGACTGAACTAAATATAATATGTAAATAGGAAATATTTTATTGATTTTGTTTACTTTGAAATTTTTCTAGGGGCACAATAATATTTTAAAGGGGGCACCGAGACTTTTTGAGGGGGCACCACGGGGCACTCTCAGATTTTTTTGAGGGGGCCAGGCCCCCTCAGGCCCCCTCGCTGGCTACGGGCCTGTTTACAATGTTAAATAAAGTGTTTTAAAAAAACGGATATTGCTGTAATTATTTATAGTCCTGAGTTGTTGTTCCACTGTAGGCTCACTGAACTTCCTGAAGCAACTTTTACCAAAAATATATATATTTTTGCTTTTACCAAATCATCAATTTGAGAGCCCGCCGTTTGTTAACATTTCAAATTGCCCCGAGGCTTAAGGAAGACCAAACTTTTACCTGTACAACGACACTGCAAATCGTTTTCTACATGTGGAAATGAATCATCGGTGAGCCATAACAACAAACAAAGCAATAGTTATCCAAAACGTTTGCATATAAGAGAAAAATCTTAACGAGTAAAGAAACAGTCTACCATGTTTAAAAACTACATTAAACTCGATCACGGCCCCCTGCACGCGCGTGCAGGGGGCCGTGATTCGATTGACGTGGGCCAATCAAATGCGGGTTCTTAAGGTGACGTAATCTAAAATCGAATTATTATTTTCAGCTCAAACTAGATGGCAACGAGTCGTTGCCGTAGTCACTCTTTGAATCGTGATTGGCTGATAATGACGAAACCTCCGAAAATGTAATTGGCCCATTTTGTATCTATACGGAATCATTCTATCTTGGAGTAGATAAACATGGAGGGGAAAATTCCGTATCTCTAACGTTGAGTGTCTTCCCCCATCATTACTACCAAAGGACTACCATAATTCCTAGCAGTTTTGGTAGGGTCCTACGTTTCGGCGACACCTATATTCGAAAAAACGTATACTTATCGTCTGCTCGTATTCAAACTTGACAACAATAAAAGTTTGCTGCTTGAATTAAATTTTATGAATTATTATAGTTTTAATTAATTGCTGCTATTATAACAAAAGTTAGTTGTCTTTGCAATGAAAAAATACTGTGGTTTTCAAAACTGTAAAAGTGATTCAAGTTATTTTTCTCAGGTAATCCATATTTTCACGAAAAAAAGTACCCTTTGAAGGCTTTAATGCTCCTTTTATTTGTTTAGATAAAATACTATACGTATGATCTCCAAAGTTAAATCTTTTAAACGACATTTTAAAAAACAATCGCGAAAAAAATTCTATTATCACAGGCTTAACAGCTGATACTCATCCGAGCTACTCCAAGGCGACACGTACGCGCCCCTACCAAAACCGCAAGGGCTTCTGGGTACCGTACAGCCGTATAGATGACGCGCTCTAATTTCCTCTCCATGTTTAGCTACTCCAAGATTCTATGTTATAAGATTTCTATAGTTAACCCATTGAGTTGGGAATATAAAACTAGAGATACAATTACGGCTTCAGAAATCGGGATTTCGCGGGACAAATTTTTCACTGATCGTAAACTTTATCATTCGGCGGTTTCCAAAAAAAACTATATTTTTATATACTTTTTTTGCACGTGTTCACGTGGTAATTTGTATTTAGATATTTAAATTACTGGGAAGAAACTCAAAATAACTTTTAATATTATGATTATAATAAAAAGTATATATTGTATTAGGCCCTATTCTAACATAACTCCAAACTGTTACAATGAAAATAACTTTTGACCTTTGAACAATATCAATTTAGTATTTTCCTAAATTGCATTCCCTTTTCCCCTTCTCATTAATATTCTTCGCTATTTTACTGAGTCTTAAGTCGGTGTAAAAGATATTACTATAGGGACGAGGAAATTTAAATGATATAGTTCAAACCAACCTCTTGGTCAAACATATGATCATTCGAATCTGGGAGAAGTGTTTCATCATGGTCAAATATGATCATGGTTGAAGCACCTTCGAACCAGCAACTCAATTTTTAAAGGGAATATAACCCGCAACGTCATCTTTACGGAAGACCCCTTCAATTTTTAAAATTTCCCTGTACAGTGGCGCCAAACCCTTTTAAAGCCAAAGGCAAGAGTGGCCAGAACTGTAAACGTTGGTGTTCCACACTAAATACCTGAGGTTATATTCCCTTTAAGGTAAGGCGTTGATTTGAGGCCCCTTGATTTTCCAGTTTAATGCCTCTTATGAACTTTTCCTTTATTTGAAGAATTTTAACAACACTCTCAGATGGATAATCATGTTGGCGATATTTATCCTTTCTTCCTGCACCAGCTCAAGCAACATTACCAATGACCAAAGTATATCCTTAAATATAAGCTTAATTTAGAAATTTTCCATTTAATTTTATTTTAATTTTTTCCCAGGTTTTGTAATTTGGTTTATATTTTAATTGTATTTGCGGATTCATTTGCCCCGTGCTTTACTTTTTTTTAAATCTACTTTGCATTTTTAGTTGCAATTTTCATGTATCAACATTATTTTTCTTTCAGTTTGATTTCATTTATGAATGTATTATTATGTTTGATCTTTTTGTTATGTTTGTTCTGAAGCCGGGAACGTCTTAACATTAAATAGATAAAATTTCAAACTTGGCACTGCATTTTACCTGAGACTACTCTTATTTTCGCGTGTTCACGATAAGCAGACTGATCAAAATAAACCCCGCAAATCGCGTCTTCGTGTTGTGGACCAGGTGTCGCATCAAGTTGCCTTATAGCCTCAAGCCAAAAGTAAATAGGGGGAGAAAGTCTATCACTGACTTCAGATTTTACCTTCCACCATGCTTGACACCCTTTTTAAAGAGCTAGTGATCACGTGATATTTCTAACCAATAAGGATAGCACATTACGCGCAAAGTAGTGCATTTGTGGTATTCCGGTCCGCGCTCAAGATGAAAATTTTGAATTTTATTCCCTGGCAACCATGTCACCGCCTCGCGATTTCAAATAGTTTCTCTGCCGAATGCTGATCATTATTTCCTTCGATAACGGTTGATTTTAATTAATAATTACTATATCAATTGTAAAATAAACAAAAAAGGTCGTAGCTATAGCTATTATTTCAGTTAAACTCGCAAATTGTTAGGCCTTAACATCGTAGATTTACCAATTAGTCCCGATCTCTGCTCTTAGATGGCGCCACGCTCTCCACGATTGAAGTGAGCGTTATTCTAGTTACGGTTTATTTCTTTTCAAAAGTCGTGTTATTATTTTTTAAATGTCGCATTTTAGTTTCTATCATATATCTACTTTATTTAGGAACTAAATTAACCAAATTATCGAAAGCAAAAGTTTAATATTCACGTATTTTATAGAGAATTATTTTTCATCGTGGCGGAGTACAACCGATACCTTTTTGTCCCTGTAAAGAGGCGAGGGGGAAGTCATTTCCGAAGCCCAAAAAATTTAGAAATCAAATAAAACGTCGTGCGGTTGGACAGACTTTCTCCCCCTATTTACTTTAGCCTCAAGCTATTTCTTTATTAAAGTCGGTCTTTAATTGGGAATCTAAATATAAAATCATTGCTTCAGATAAATCCCTTCTATTCCTCATTTCGTATTATCAAAAGTAAATAGGGGGAGAAAGTCTATCACTGCCTTCAGATTTTACCTTCCACCATGCTTGACACCTTTTTTAAAGAGCTAGTGATCATGTGATATTTCTAACCAATAAGGAGAGCACATTACGCGTGAAGTAGTGCATTTGTGGTATTCCGGTCCGCGCTCAAGATGAAAATTTTGAATTTTATTCCCTGGCAAACATGTCACCGCCTCGCGATTTCAAATAGTCTCTCTGTCAAATGCTGACCATTATGTCCTTCGTTAACGGTTGATTTTAATTAATAAGTACTATATCAATTGTAAAATAAACAAAAAAAGCTCGTAGCATATACCTATTATTTCAGTTAAACTTGCAA
The DNA here is from genome assembly GCF_980474605.1 of Leiobunum rupestre. Classification (NCBI taxonomy): domain Eukaryota; kingdom Metazoa; phylum Arthropoda; class Arachnida; order Opiliones; family Sclerosomatidae; genus Leiobunum; species Leiobunum rupestre. Next base: position 82,771,323 of record NC_143385.1, read on the forward strand.
ATTGTTAGGCCTTAACATCGTAGATATACCAATAAGTCCCGATCTCTGCTCTTAGATGGCGCCACGCTCTCCACGATTGAAGTGAGCGTTATTCTAGTGACGTTTTATTTCTTTTAGAAAGTCGTGTTATTATTTTTTAAATGTCGCATTTTAGTTTCTATCATATATCTACTTTATTTAGGAACTAAATTAACCAAATTATCGAAAGCAAAAGTTTAATATTCACGTATTTTATAGAGAACTATTTTTCATCGTGGCGGAGTACAACCGATACCTTTGTGTCCCTGTAAAGAGGCGAGGGGGAAGTAATTTCCGAAGCCCAAAAATTTTACCCCTCAAATAAGACGTCGTGTGGTTGGACCCAAGTGCCAGACTTTCTCCCCCTATTTACTTTTGGTATTATATACTTACTTATGCATTGAACATTTTTGTTTCTACCGGAATAAAAACAACCTTTAACTAAAACGTTTCGACCCATTATGGTGTTTATTAAACAATTACAATAGCTTACTTTTAAACAATTACAATAGCTTATTAAACAATTACAATAGCTTATTATTAAACAATTACAATAGCTTATTAAACAATTACAATAGCTTATTTAACAATTACAATAGCTTATTAAACAATTACAATAGCTTATTAAACAATTACAATAGCTTATTAAACAATTACAATAGCCTATTAAAAATAATTTTTTACATTAATTTACTTTGTCATTTTGTCTAATAAATCACTGTAACTTCGAGACGCGTTTAGTTTGCTAAGCCTAATTCACCGTTTAAAATTTTGCGTCAATTTCGCCATGAAGGAATAGTATTAGTACTATTCCTTCATGATTTCGCGTGAAACAACGTCGTCTGAAAGTAAAATCCACGTAACTAACTACAGAAATCAGAATGATATACGTGGATTTTGCTTTCCGGTTTTAATGATTTCCACCGCTAGAGATAGATGGCAACATCGTCGAGTGATAACGTTTCAGATTTGAAGCTAAATTTTTGTCCGGTGACTACCACATTTCAATTGTACCTCTATTAATTCCCAACTCAATGGTTTAACCCATTGAGTTGGGAATATTAATCTAGAGATCCAATCAAATCTGCTCCCCGCGAAACAAGTTTTTGAAAATTAGGAATGTGTCATCTCCCAGACTTGTAAATAGTGTATATTTTTAAGAGAGTCCACTGGACCCGGACCCCTCCGCCGATCTATTTTTTCGACGAGTCCAGGACTCTTCCCTCTTTCTTCGCCCACCCCCCTCGTTTGAATTTATATGTTCTTTAATCTCTCTTTATTCCTCCATATTATATTCTAAAATAAATGGCACCTAACCAGGCAAAGCCCATAAAATTTTTATGGTAATTATAAAAGAGACAGTCAGTAATCGAACTACAGCATCAAAGTTTACATATTTTCATATGTAATCGTGATCGGGTAAATTAAAATGCTCGTAAATATTATCACAATTAATTTAACCATTAAAGTCTTCATTCCAAACCCATAGAGCTTAATTTTCTTTCTACCTCTATTCATTTTAATAAAGCCAAATTTTGGTCTTCAATGGCACCGTTACAATTACTGTGCCTAATGGAATAAGCCTATTTCAATTTTATTTGGAGCATGCGCAAAACAATGTTTGTTTCATGAAAGGTGACCAAATTATTTCGCCGTAGCGGTTCACAGCTTTTCACAATGGATCTCAATGCTTAAAATCATACTTAAGAAAAATATATCAATAAAACAAGACTGATACTTTGTTTTTAAAACATTTTATTATAATATTAACAGTAATATAAAAGAAAACTAACGCTAGCTTTCGGGTCGAAACCCCTCTTCAGGCTTTTGTAAACCAGACGCCCGAAGAGGGGTTTCAACCCAAAAGCTATTGTTTGTTTTATTTTAATATTATAATAAAATGTTTTTAAATTATGAAGTATCCGTCGTTTTTTACTGCTATTTTTTTTCTTTAGAAATGGATTATACGTGATAAACTAGAAGTTCCTAACTTTGACAAGTTCCCAAAATAAAAATGTTACTAAATTTAAACTAATGGTTCATAAATGTTAGTTAAATACGAACACACTGCAAAAACGTCATTAGTTAGTTTTGCGAAAGTTATAGGTACAGTTCCATCAAAAAAATGAAACTTTTTAATCCTAGCTATAGCTCGTTCCACGTGAATTCTTAGTTCTGCAATTCGTCGAGTTGCAATAACTTCACTCTCTGAAAACTGAGGATTATCTTTAAGAAAAAGTGGTATATTTAACCTACACTACTCATTCAATAAATCCTCTATCAAAAAACCTTTGTCAGCCATAACGTTATCACCCTCATCTAGCAGTAATATTACATTTGAATCCCTGGTTATTACTTTATCTGATACTCTACCACCCCAGCCTTCGGACACGAAAGATACTACACCTCCAGGGGTTATTCCAACTAAAAATTTAATAGTGTTATGGCTTTTATAATTAGAGAAAGTTAGATTTTGCGTTTCTAGTGATTTAGGCCGTTCCAAAAATATCTCCGAACAATCGATCACGATGCGCGTGTTGGGGTATTTTAAAAAGCACTGGGGCATATATTTGTCTACCAAAGCTCTTGTTGGAAAAGGAAAAAGATCTGCTAATTCCAATTTCATAAGTTTTACCCATGTAGCAAATATACGAGAGAATGTTGTTGCCGAAATTTCAAATCGATCTGCAATATCTTGATGGAAAAGTCCAACTTTCAACCTCATCATTACAGCGAGAAATTGGTCCAAGAGAGGAAGTTTCTTCTTTTTACTACTTAAGCTGGTTTTTTTCACTCCCCAATATGCCATTCTTTCAGCTTTTGGTTGTAAAAAGTGGAAAAGCCACATAAAAACAGCAAATGTTGGAAGACCAGTGTAAAACTTTGTCATTTCATCGTTTCCTCTGATTTTTCTGCGCTCCAAGTTTTTTTCTTCATTTCCTCTTTAAGCGATTTAATTTCTGCACGTAGAGTTCGGTTTTCAACTTCATGATCAGTATAGTCAGTTTGAGTTCCCTTAGATACAAATCTTGTAGGCTGAAGAACTGGGCACGTTTCATTTTTACCATTAACCACTTGCGTTGAAGTATCAATTTCTCCGTTATACATTGGCTTTTCAGTGAAAATTTCATTTGTTTCTAAGCTATCAATGCTGGAAGTTAACGTAGATTCTGGCAAACTTGAACGCGAAACTTCAGCTTCATGTTTTGATGAATTAACAATGCTATCTCGCAGGCTAAGGCTATCATTCACAATTTCTTCTTTACTTATCCCTGTACTAGCGTAACTATGAAACTGTAGTGAAAGTTCAAGTCTTTGCTGCTGAATTAATCCATTTAAAAACCTTGGTGGTTTTCTTCCTGTTAATAAATAGAAATACACAATAGTTACTATAGCATCAATTTTACAATACATTCACTTCGCTACTAGGTAACATGCGCCCGTATTTGGCTTATAATTTATCTACTATTTCGACAGGGAAACCCTTACACGAAACAAATATGATAGAATTCAAATGTAGGGACGAAGAGTTATAGCGTATTCCATTGGGATGCTCGGAGTGCTCGACGAGTGCTCGGGATTTAATTTCGTTTTCCATTGGGAAAAATCGAGCAGCTCGGAGGCCGAGTTACGTCCTCCATTGACAACGCCACTCGCTCGCAGATCGGAAAAAATCGCTCGGTCTTTCAAGACCGAGCGATTTTTTCCGAGCGCTCGGATCACCAATGGAATACGAACTTCATACACTTTAGCTTGACTTTCGGAAAATAGCAGACGATACGCCACTCTCTTAAAAATTCGTATTTCATTGAGAGCTGCTCTGGCGAGGAGTTTTGTCACATCGGAGCTCAAGTAGTGACGTCACCGTATAATCCAGATCACTCGAAAAGCGGTCCCAGTGGAATACGCCATTAGACGCGCTAATAATACCTTTGGTTTTACACTATACACTCTTTTACGCGCGTCTTTCCCCCCATCAAGGACCCTCCCACGATTTTCTCCACAGGCAGCTGCCATAGACGTACTGCACGTAGCTCTACCGTGGAAAGTTCTTTCCCCCAAAACCCGTTATCTCGCGTGTAGCACGGTAATGGCGACTCCCATGAAATACGCGCGTAAAATAATCTATATTTTTAAGTATAGATTATGTTTTATTCTGCCTGTACCCCTGCAAATAAACTGGCGAAGGTTTCTTCGTTTGAAGCGTGTTTTTTAATTATAAAACACTTGTTTTTGTTATACCGGAGGATACTACTTACAAAATAAATTTGGACGGTTTTGTTCTTATAAAATGACTTTCTGATATGCCTGATGAAAATGATTTACAATAATTTTCGTCTTTGAAACCCAGTTTATTAAAGGCCTAGTTTCACTTCGAATCCCGAAAAAAGGGTTTAGGCGGGTATGTTCCTAACCCTTCCGACCCCTCTATTCATGTTGGGCTCAAGCTGACCGTCCCGCTCTCGCCACTAATCGGATTATCTCTCCCGCACTTCTCCGCGTCAATCAAGCTACACGACAACTTGGTAGCGCCAGTAGTGGATAACTAAATTTGAACATGTAAATCCAAGATGGCCGCCAAGATGTCCGCCAAAATAACCCCCAAATTTTTTCAAAAAAACGGTTTTAACCCTAAATTTGACCTTGAAGATGATCTTTGACCTCGACGCTTGACCACTGTCCACAATCCCTAAGCCTCGGTCTATCACCCCAACAAGTTTGGACACAATCGGACAAGCTCGGACCGAGATATCGGCGGTAATGTTTTTTATTTTTTTTTCGTTTTCTAGCCATTTAAAATGCTAATTAGTCAATTGCGAGATAGGGAAACCTTCGCTTTATAGCCTTGGCAACGTTTGGACACACCCAATTATCAACATTAAAAAACCAAAACACGGCGCCAAAAAAATTAAAACATAATTGGGCGCCCCCTTCGAGTTGCGCCCATGGCACGCGCCATGTCTGCCATACCCTAGATACGCCTCTGGGAATAGAGCTTAGAATATAATTTGAATTTATTTTGTTACACATTTTAATTTTATCATAGAAAACAGGAGGAAAAAAACCTCTAAACCCCCTGAAGTTCTTTCCAAGAACGATCCAAGCTGTTTACATGTATTTCTAAGATCGTTGTAAGTGCGCTGGACTACCTCGTTTTATCGTTTTTGCCAATCACGATCCAACTATCGTTCCAACCTGTTTACATGCTGCTAGATCGTTCTTGCGAAGAACGTTCTACTTAAGATCGTTCTATCGGCCTGCGTGTAAACGTAGTGGGTGGGCTAGTTATTTGGTGGCCCCTTACAACTTTAGTGACCCCTTATAAATTTTCCAGGAAGCGAGAAGAGCAAGGTCGTTTTATTGTTTGGAAATAAAACTCCGAAAAACTACAGCTGAAACAATTCGATATATTTATAACATTAGCTTTTTAATATGGCCTTGTGTGGTATTTCAAATGCCGGTACAAATTGTGTGTGGAAAAGGCTCTCGGATGGAAGTGTTAAAACCTACAAGTATCAAACTAAAGCCAGAAAAACTCTATCGATATATTTTGCTAACCAATTTAGAAAGAAATGTTTTGAAGAAAAATGGCACAAAGCAAAAATAAAATAAAACAAGTCCTCGGCTGAAATCATTGACAAATCGATAGATTTGATTATTGAAAAGGAAAATTGCGATTCTGAAAATCAACACCTTCCAAAAGTAGGAAACAGCAGAATTCAAAAAATAAAACCTCAATCCAAAATCCAAATACGCTAAAATACAGGCTGTCCCTGCTGACTATTGACGCGAGTTAGGCAATTAAATATCTATAAATTAGTCAATGGCACTTTGCAAAACGCAAAGGTAGTATTACTCCCCGCCATTACCTGCGGGGAGGGGGGGGGACTAGGCTCGGCCAAAACGGCGGCGCCCAGCGAAATACCTCAGAAAAGAGTGAGCAAGCGATCTCCTTGAAAGCCAGCGGGATGCCAACAGTCCGACAGAAAATGTCCGAGTGACGTCACTCGACGCTCTCCAAAAAAACTGTTTTGAGGAAAGCGTAAATGCAAGGGAAAGTGTTGAGGGTAAGATAATTTCAAGGGGGACAGGCTGAAGAAAAAATCTTTACCTGCCCAGTTGATGACAACGCTAGTAGTGGATAACTAAATTTGAACATGTAAATCCAATATGGCCGCCAAGATGGCCGCCAAAATAACCCCCAAATTTTTTCAAAAAAAAACAGTTTTTGACCTTGGAAAAAGTCAACAAAATATTTTGGTTTTCAATCTCAAATTTGACCTTGAAGATGATCCTTGACCTCGACGCTTGACCCCTGTCCACAACCCCTAAGCTTCGGTCTATCACCCCAACAAGTTTGGACACGATCGGACAAGCTCGGACCGAGATATCGGCGGTAATATTTGACCTCCCGACCACTTCAACTTAGTTACTTTTGGTGTAACTTTTTTCGATTTTTCGTTTTTTAGTCATTTAAAATGGTAATTAGTTAATTTCGAGATGGGGAAACGAATTCACGACCTTCGCTTTATAGCCTTGGCAACTTTTGGACACACCCAATCACGTGATATCCAACTTACCCCTGTTGAAAATTAAACTTTATTTACTTTTTGGAAATAAATAAATAAACAATCAATACACATTTTAAAACAAATTATAATGGGGCTGGTCAATATCCGCCCGAGATATACTTATGTATAACCCCGGTCGAAATAAAATACAATTTATTTACTTTTGAAGATACAATGTTTTTACATTTGCAATACAAGGTATAATTTTCCCCAAACAGGAAATTGGTTTTCAATAGTACACTAATACATTCTAAAATAATATAATCAAATAAAAAATCCGAAAAACAATTATTTTAAAATAATAAATTAATTACATAAACATTCAATAAACATTTTAAAACATTATAATGAACTTAATAGGGCGATATCCGCCAGAGATAAAGTCACTAATGTATTATGAAAAAATTCAATTTATTTACTTTTAAAGATACAATGTTTTAGCAATTCAAAAGTATAATGATATCCACCTACAATAAAACGTATTACTTTACCATTATAAAAATAATTCTTACATTTTTAAAGATACAATGTTGTTTTTATTTGAATAAAAGCGGTATTTATTTAAGTAATTGTTTGTTTTTATTTAAATAATAGGCTTATTCACTTTCAATTATTTAAACATTTTGCAATTTTTATTAAACTATTGGTTATTTAAATAAATATTGAAATATAGCCGAGCTTATTTTATTCATGGATAAAAATTAATCGACTGCCGAGCACTAACTTTTGCAACTCAAAAGATTATAATTTTACACAAATGGATGTCTGGTTAATTTTTAATAGTAAAATAATATATTCTAAAGTTGGAAAAACATTTTTAAGTTACGTAATCAATAAAAATTCCAAAACCCATTTATTTAAAATAAATAAAAAATAATTAACTTTTTTTAAATTAAAAATAGCAAAATTGTTAATACCTTAACACGTAGATAGAATTTTCTCTGACTATACACAGTAAACGAACGGGTATTTATTTGTGGCTAAATTAAAAACCAACTTAAGTTTAATAATTTTAATTATTTTCAAAATTAAACATTACTTACTTTGATTTATAATTTTAACTTTCTGTTGAACAGCGTTACCAGAAGCACGCTCTATGAAATTCTGCCTGATTGCGAGCGATATCTTTAAATTCATAAATTAAAATTACCTCTAGGATAGAACTGGTTCAACATTCAATTGCATTTTTCAACCTTGTAGAAGTAATTTGATACCCACCCCTTAATTATCGTCACGTGTAAACGTTATCAACTACAATTACAGCCTTGAAAAACTAGTTTGGATTTTTCAACAATTTACTAACGATATCACACTTTCAAAAGCAAAAAATGTTTATTATCATCTGGCATCATTGATCCTACTCTATTTTTACTCACTTTCGCATCTCCGCGCCAGATTGAATTAATCAATAAATTATAAACGCAGATCACGTTACGCCAGGAGACATTCCACAGAGCCCCGTTATAAAGAGAAAAAAAACTGGTTGCTCTAATAAACGTTGTATATATTTGATGTGAATCAAAAAACTGATTTTTTACAAAAAATTAAATTTTATTTTGTATTGCTCTGTTGTTTATGTAACTTTTCTCTATATAATACAAGAAATATTTATAAAAAAAAAAGATTTATTTCATTTTATACACAGTGTTTTTTTTAGATTGAGGATAAATACATACCGAGCTATATTCGGATTCTTTACAATCTGTATCTCTTGAACGACTTCTATTTCCTCTAACACCACATATTATACAAATTAAATGTTGAGGAAAGATTAATAATGCATCCGATGGAATTCTTATTGATGAACAATTGCCTTGTCTAAAAACAACAGGTTGGTAGTAAAATCGACATTGTTTATTCCAACAATAATATAGGAGTCCACCATAGGTTTCTAACGACTCAGTATATCCAAAACAATAAGGACAACAAATAAAACCATCTTTTTGTACTTTAACAGAACCTCTTTCCAACAAAATTTTGCAAGAAGTTTCATTCACTATATAAAATAAAGTAATAATTAAAAAAATATAATTACAGAATATTAAAATTACTAAATAACATACTTTTATCTCCAAAATTGAAGAAAAACTGTATTTCTTAATATTCAACTCGCTCGTTTAGACGGCGAATATATTTCTAATGATTAAAGGTAAAATTCGAGTTTTTATACAAATGCTGTATGTGTAGATATTAGTATTAACTTAAATTAAAAACCCCGAAGATTTTAAGTTAAATAAAAATAAGTCAAGGTAAAATCTTTTTTCGTAATATAGTATATTTAAAATAACCTTTAAAAATAATTAATCAAATAATTATGTTTCAAAAATAATTTATATTTTGTAATTATTTTCAACCTTATTAAACGTTAATTATAATACAAATTTATCGTAAATACATGTACTTTTTACCTCTCCGAGGGGACAAAGTCCCCTAGGAGGGGTTATTACCTCTCCGAGGGGACAAAGTCCCCTAGGAGGGGTTATACAACGACCGTGTCTGTCTGTGGGTGGGTCTGTGGGTGGGTCTGTGGGTGGGTCTGTGGGTGTGTCTGTCTGTCAGGACTGCGAACGCGTTCGCATTTTCGGTGCAAAGTGTAATCACTGCGTACGCAGTTTCTCAAAGGGTTGGCAAAACCACCGTGTGACGGTGAGCGTTAACGGATGCATTTGCGGTTTGGTTTGGATGGTGTTTTTTCGCTCACCGTCGTGACGGTTTGGTGTATTACGGTTTTTGTAATGTTTATGCGTAGGTTGTGAGTGTTGAATTTCTTGTGTTTGTGTTCTGATGGTTGTGCATGTTGAGTCTGTTGTGTTTATATGGGCGTTTTCTCTCCAACTTCTTCTTAATGACTTTGGGACGGACCGAGTGCTGAGTGTAATGCTACCTCTCAACGTCCAATGGCAGGGTTTCCACCAGTTGTACACGGTATTCGTCTTAGTATCAATTTGCGATCGCATCGGGCGGGATTTGAACCCGAGACCTCCTGATTGACAGGCGGACGTTCTACCACAGAACCACCGACACTTGTTACGCCTTATTGAAAATTAGACCTTCAGCTTTATCGGAAGCGTATTTAATAGAGTACGAAATTTTGGTTTAATTGAAATAGAATTGAAATTGAAATTATTGCATCGAAGAAATTCTAATTTAGCGTTTCTCTATTGATTAAAAACAAATGCGCCACCCAGGTTTCGAACCCAGACCATTCGGCTTGGCAGTCGAGCGCTCTACCACAGAACCACCGATAGCTGCTTAGATTCACTGAAATTAAGACAGGCATCGTAAGCATAATAGGTAATAAAGTCTTTTTTTATTAATGAATTTATGAAGGCCTAATCTGGTATTTTTTAAAGGTTAAATCTTGTTTTAGCGCAGTCAGCCGAGATTAGAGGGTTAAAGGGTAGACCCTGTGGGTGGTACACTTTCTTAACGACCTATATATAGTTCTGTTAATTCAAAGGAGATAATTTAACGTTAATTGCTTTAAAAGCTGGCGGTTAGTCAAGTGGCTCTCTGTGCTTTGTTGATGGTAAGGTTTTTGCTTCTTGTAAATACATTTGGTGTGGATATTTGGATATCTACGATTTCTAACGCAGTCAATGATTTCTTGGGTGTGCGAGTCATTATATGATATTGGAAATTGGACGGCATTGGTCTTTTTCATGTGGTATGCGTCACAACGTCAACAGGAAGTGAACGAGTCGTCCACTACCAGATATCTACGGTATCTTCATCAAGGGCGAGTGTTGAAATAAAATGAGCGTTAAAGATGCGGCAAGTATTTCGTAAGCGAGTAATTCCAAAAAGCCTCTGTAGATATTTATTTCATTAAAATTTGCTTCGTATTATATTTAACTGATAAACTTGTTCTGTAAAAGGGTTTAATTCAATTGTGCATTGTTATAGTACGTCTAACTTACTGTTGTAACTACTTAACTTATGATATTCTGAATAAATTAAAATTGGTCGTTTCGTCTCAATTATTTTAATTATAATAAAAATTTTATACCGGGCGGGATAGAAATGGGTTAATATTTTTAACAAATAACTCTAAATTGCGGAGATATATCTTTAAGGGTTATCTCGAGAAATTAATACCACTAGGGACAATTCTTCCGAGGAGAGGTATATTTTGGCTTGCCAACTTGTTATATATTAAAAGGGGTGTTCGTATTGTTGGAATGTGCTTTCCCCCATCAATACACAAACCTGCTAACCTTGAGGAATTTAATCTTTTTTTCAAAATTTAAAAAAGTTATAGATTCTTAAACGCGCCTCCCCAATCGACCGCCATTACCTTACAGTCTACGGGGAGGGTGATGAAAAAACCGGTTGTGGGGGGATGAAATTTCTGCGGTAGAGGGCTGGCTCGTTGGTTGTCTGTACGATAATGGCGGCGCCCAGTAAACGTTTCTAAAAAGAGTGTAGTTGTTGATCTTGTTTTTTCAACGGGTAGGGGGGCCCGATTGAGTTGTATAATGTAACTGTAAAACCTAATTGCGAGTAATTTTTTTTATTTTATCACAGTTGAAATGGGAAAACGCAAGATGTCTCAAAAATCGCCCCCTTTAAAAGTTAAAAAAATGAAGTTATTTATGGGGAAACCAGAATTTAAATGCGACTCACTCGTTCATAATTCGTGTTATTTTGACCCGCCATGTCGAAAACACGCGTTTAAAAGTATGGAGGGATTTACCTTTAAGGAAAAATGTTGGATTTGTCAAGATCTATTTCTAGACAGGATACTTTTTAAGCAACATTTAATGAACCATTTAACATGTAGTTTTTCGAATAAAACACTCACTAATAAAAGAGTGTGTCATTGTTTAAATTCAAAACACCAGAAATACACACTCGAAGATGAACTATTAGACGATCAAATTATTGATTATTTGAACGAGTTTAACGTAAAAAATCAAGAATGGTAAGATGATCTAGTAATCGACGGTAAGATTCAACCTTCGAACTCAAATGTTGAACCAACTACTAACGAAGAAGAAAGTATAGATTCGAATATTCTTTACATGACTGAAGAAACGTTGAATTCTTTAATTGAGTCTAACCCTGTACTTACAAACGATTTGAAAATGGCGAGCGATAATCAGCTGGAAGCACTTATTTATTTTAAAGAATATTGTAAAAATAATCAAATTTTAATTCCCAACAATGCGGAAACACCCATTGAAGTATTGCAAAATTTTGAAAAAACTTGTAAAATTATTTTAAAACATGTAAATAAATCTTTTTTCTATTGAATCCACTGTTATTATTTTCCTATGAATGATTTATTTCAAAACAAAACGTCAATAACAATTTACTTTTTATAATATGTATTTTGCCTTAGACAAAATTTGTAGTCGACCACAGAAAGTCTATATGTAACGGATACCATCCTAGTACAAACACTTAATTAGATTAAATTTTACACCAATAAATATTTTTTTTGCGAAGAATTACAAATTAAATTATAAAATTCATAAAGATTTTAAAAATAAAACAATTCCAAAATCTGTACAAAATAAAACATACAATAAAGATATTATTAGGAATATGAAAAAAAATAATGGTTGTAAAAAACTAGAAATATTATAACGATATAATTCAAAATATTTATAATTACATTATTTCGTAGAAGTTTTTCTTCTTAACTAAAAAATGAGGTATTATGTTTAAAATTTAGGCTAAAATTTGTAATAGTTAATTAGTATAATTATAAGAATATATTGTAAAATATAAACCTAAAATTTATTTAATTTTATACTCTTTCTCTAGTTCCTATACATTAAATATCTATAAATCCTTTTATTAAAATTTATGCACAGTGTTTTGAGATCAAGGATGATTACATACCAAGCTTAATTCGACTTCTACACAAGTTGTATTTTTTTATATACTACATATCTTAATCTATCTATTTACTTATAACTGTTTTAACCAAAAATATCTTGCTATTAAATATTTAAAGATAAATTCTCAAGTTTTTATTTATTTTGTGAGATAAATATAAATATATAAATTAGTAAAGATTTTAAATTAGAACGCTGAGAGTTAAAAATATTGATCAAATTTGTGTCAAGGTGCAGTTTTTTAATACTATCACATATTTAAAAACATTTCTAGAAATGATTAATCAAATAATTATGTCTCAAAAATAATTAATTTCTTATAATTTTAAATAATAGGTGTAACCTTCGGTCTTAATATCAAACGTAAATTATAATACATCATTCTCGTTAATACGTATCTTTTAAACACATTAAAAGGGTGATTTCAAATTTAAAACAAAAAAGAACTATACTTATTTTTTAAATTATAAACCTAACCTTGGATATATTATACATAAAGTATAGTGAAATGTTGATTTTCTTTTTTAGATATGTGTATCTTTTTGTATAAAAAATAGGGCGTTGTCAGATTAAAAAAATTACGGTTAATAGTATTATACATACATTCACATTCTGTATAAAAAGGTGAAATTTCCATGGTAGGAAAGCACATTGACTGACAAATTTTTTTTTCGTTCCGGGGACGTAGTTCAAATAAGACAAGTGTTTGAACATTTTTTCTTACATAAAAAGTAAATAAAATTTAAATGGAAATAAAATTTGTGAAAATATCAAAGTATGCTTTCGATCCAGTTCGCGCAACAAAATTTTCAGCAGGCTTAGATTTAAAATCTGCATATGATTATATATTGGTTTCTGGAGAAAGATTGTTAATAGAAACAGATTTAAAAATTTTACTTCCCGAAAACACCTACGGTCGTATTGGTAAAATTTTTCATAATGTTGTAAAAATTTAAGAAATCAGTTCGTAATTTACCATGTTTAAAAAGCTCCTCGCAGTGGTTTGGCCCTTCATTACGGAATTGATGTTTTAGCCGGAGTTATTGACATAGACTATACTGGACCAATTGGTATTGTTTTAATCAATCATGGGAAAGCTGATTATAAAATTTTAAGAGGTGATAAAATAGCGCAATTGATTTGTGAGAGAATATTTTATCCATCAGTAGTAGAGTGTGAAGTATGTTTAACCAAGACTTTACCTAAAGTTTTTACGTAATATACTATTTCTTGTTATTAAACAGAAATTTAAAGAAACGGAAAGAGGATGTCATGGGTTCGGTTCAACCAACTAACACAACTTAATGTTTAAATTTAATTTATGTAAAATAATTAAATAAATATTTAACCAACAGTTAAAAATGTTTTATTTTTTTAATTTTTATATAAACAAATATTGGTATATATGATTATATATAGAATTTGTTAAAATAGAGTTAATATAATTTTATTACAAGAAAACAACAATGTATAAATACAATTCCGATAAAAAAATTAACTAGGTATATATGATCAATTCTTTCTAAATCAGATCATCCCTACTATGATTGTTTGATGAATATAATTATTGATAAAATAAGAGTAGTCTCTCCAAGTTTAGTAATAAAAACTCAATAACGCATAATTTTTATTAACAATTGATAGCATCGACCTTAAACTAAATTTATATTGCCACACAAAATTATTTAAAAGCTTTAAAAATTATAAATGTGAAGCATGAAATATTTCACTGAGTTTGTAAAAAACTGGATTTTCAACTAATGTTAAACATGTTAGGAATTCTATTTATAAAAATATTTTAAAAATTAATTTAAATTTTATTTTTAATATTTGTTAAAAAAAATTCAAAACAACCATTTACTTTCATTGAAGATATTCAATAATAATTATAATTTATATTAACCAAAACAAACTTTGCAGATAAAAAAAGGATTTTTATATATGTTGGTAAACAAGACAGCACAAACAAATATACTAAATTAATATTGAGTTAATTAAAAAATAAAATTAAATTAAACCAAAAACAAAAATAAGAATAATAATTTAATAGAAAAAATAATCAAAAGAAGTTTGAGCTATATTAAAAGAAAAATTAATTAGTTTATAACAATTTAAATAACAATGTTATAAATTCCTCTATCCGTAAATAATATTTGTATCTGTTGTCAAGTAGTTGAGATTTAAATTTAAAAAAAATAAGTTTGATATTTTGAAACAAATGTTAGTTTGATGTTCTAAATAAAATAGCCTTTGTTGAATATTTCAATTTGAATTGATTATGATTTTGTTGTTTTTGATGTATAAAAATCATTGAACAATCGCTTATAAACCCAATATCATTTTTCTTTATATGTGCACGGTAACTTTCCACCAACTATTTAAATTTCTATTACAAACATTGAAGATTTAAACAACATTAGCAATTGGTGGCTCAAGGTTTTAACATATATTACATTACAACCATTTTCGTTCCGAATACAAGATCTTTACGACGTTCTAGTTCTATAATAAAGAAAATCTACAATTAACGTGGAAATTGTAGATATCCTTTCCAATACCAAGATCCACATTTGGAAAAATTATAATTTTATTTAAAAATCTATTTTTTTGGACAAAGATTTCCGTCATACTCCTACAAACTGTTAAATGTACACATAAGACAAGAAAATTTACACTTATACGAAATGTTTAGTATATTTTCTACAAAATCATGTTTGGATGTATTATGCAATAACCGTATGAATAAATCTTATAAGAATTAATGTCGTTATCGCGATGTTTAGTGTTATTTAAAACTTTGAATGCTTGAATTAGTAAAATATTTCAAACAAGGCAAGAATAAGTTCCACTTAACCGAGAGAAGAGTATATGAATCGCAAAACACATTCTAGCCGGGGCCCACACTATTAATGGATAGGTAATTAACTTCTAGTCGTTTTACCTGTGGGTAAAATGTAGTCAATCGAACCTGTGGTAAAACTGGGGTGTTATCATGTTGCCGAGCTTGTTCACCTTGGTATTAGGTATTATTTTTACGGTCTGTTATTGAACGTTCACAATTCACTTCTCTGTGATTCAATAGGATTTATGTATGTTACAATTATTACAATAAGTTTAATTTATTTATTCCGATAGTTGGATTTACCACATAGTATACAAATAATCCTTTAAAGTTGATCATAGCAAATTTAACATATTAATAATGGTGTCCTAGGTAAAATATTTACATGCCAAAAGAACATTATTAGATAAATAGACCCAGCTTAAAGACCATTTTCAATATAATAATATATCAAATGGGCTTTGAATTTTAAAATATAAAATATATTATAACAGAATTGACATACTATGAAATACATTATTTTTGCGGTATTTATGAAGATTATAGTAGAATATCGCATTAGGAAACATTTCCATAATGTTAGTTTTAATGTAGTATGCAATTGTCAATTTAAAAGTAACAGTCCATCAGTTTGATATTTAAGAACATGTTGCAAATTATGTGATTATTAAATTTTAGAGTCATTCCAGGTGAGATAATATTAAATTATTTTAGAATAAAGTCTTTATCTTTCAAGATTTACTGGTTCTATTAAATAACATGGAACAATGACAACATTTTTATCATCAAAGTAAATCAATCCTATTTCTTTTGAAAGAAATTGTGCACCGTTTTGCAAAATAGCGCAAATTAATGTATCTTTTGTTGCGATAAATTCTATATTATTAGTGATTTGAAGAAAAAACCCATGGGCAATTTCATATAAAATGGGTAAATTTGAATACATTTCGGCTAAATCAAATTAAATTGGGTAAGTTCTTATATTATTGGATTAACTGAAATTATTATGATTGACTTGATAATAAATTGAAAACTTTCGAATACATTTTGGTAAATTCTTGTATCTTGGGTTAATTGAAATAAATAAATTTAGTAGAAACAACATTGTCTACATTTATATAAATTTGAAGAAAATCAAATGTTATTTTTTATTTGAATAATTTTTGGTAAATTCCAATGATATTGCGTAATTAATATCATTTTGTTTAGTTTTTAATTTTGACTAAGTTCAATTGTTTTTCGGATTTTTTATTTGATTATATTATTTTAGAATGTATTAGTGTACTATTGAAAACCAATTTCCTGTTTGGGGAAAATTATACCTTGTATTGCAAATGTAAAAACATTGTATCTTCAAAAGTAAATAAATTGTATTTTATTTCGACCGGGGTTATACATAAGTGGCTATATCTCGGGCGGATATTGACCATCCCCATTATAATTTGTTTTAAAATGTGTATTGATTGTTTATTTATTTATTTCCAAAAAGTAAATAAAGTTTAATTTTCAACAGGGGTAAGTTGGATATCACGTGATTGGGTGTGTCCAAAAGTTGCCAAGGCTATAAAGCGAAGGTAGCGAATTCGTTTCCCCATCTCGCAATTAACTAATTACCATTTTAAATGGCTAAAAAACGAAAAAACGAAAAAAGTGACACCAAAAGTAAATAAGTTGAAGTGGTCGGGGAGTCAAATATTACCGCCGATATCTCGGTCCGAGCTTGTCCGATCGTGTCCAAACTTGTTGGGGTGATAGACCGAAGCTTAGGGGTTGTGGACAGGGGTCGAGGTCAAGGATCATCTTCAAGGTCAAATTTGAGATTTAAAACCAAAATATTTTGTTGACTTTTTCCAAGGTCAAAAACTGGTTTTTTTGAAAAATTTTGGGGGTTATTTTGTCGGCCAGACTTGGAATTAGCGGGAGTCTTGGTGCCAATGGCTCTTAATAAAAATCAGTGGGCTCTTAAAATAAATCATTCGAACGGGGGTTGCGGGCCACCAGGGCTCCCAATTTAATAAAAAAATATTTATTAAACATTTTACGAAAATTTATGGAACATGATTTGTACGCCGTTTATGTAAGTAACGTAAATCATGGACAAACTACTAGCACGTGGCGCCATCTAAGTAAACTGACCGTTATATTTCGGGAATAAAAGCTAGACAAAATGGTTGTTTAACTGTAAATTTACCTATAACTTGAATTCTTTAAATTAAAATTATTAACTGAGATCAATCGTAAAAGACGTGAAAAACTGTTGAAATTATTTCAGTGACAATTAAAGTCGCGAAGCGGGGAGGGTGGCAGCCATGCTGTCACGAAACGTTTCCCCTTTTTTCGTACCCCCAAATTCAAAAACCCTTCAGAGGCCGGGAAGCCCCGCGTGCTGTGACGTCATGATTCCGTTTAACAACGAAGAAACCGGCTGAAAGACCAGGTTCAAATGTTTCAGCAACGCTACGTCACACCGGAAATGGAAAAAAGCGTACAGTAGAAAACCGGTTCCGAAATACTGCAACGTTTAATTTGTTGCAAGCTACTGAACGTAGCCCATGTTCGAATTTTCCCCCGGCACGTCAGATTTAGCTAACCAATAAAAACTTGTTTAGTTTAACGGTAATAATTTAATATGTACCATCTTTACGTTACTGACCTCCAATATTAATTAAAGCTTATAGTATTAAATGTATGAGCTTTAAAAAATACAATCAATTCTAAAAAACAGATATCAATATGAAACGTTTTATAAAGTAAATCAGAAATATATATTTTTGTTGTTTATATTCAAATTTGGCTGACATATCCATTCAGTGGAAGCTCTGCAGGTGGAAGTTGTTTTTTTATTCCTTTCCACCTGCGCCGTAGATATAACAAACAGACTTGGAATTAGCGGGAGTCTTGGGGCCAATGGCTCTTAATAAAAATCAGTGGGCTCTTAAAATAAATCATTCGAACGGGGGTTGCGGGCCACCGGGGCTCTCAATTTAATTAAAAATATGTATTAAACATTTTACGGAAATTTCTGGAACATGATTTGTACGCCGTTTTCCTACCCTATACGAGAGCGGGATCTAAAGTTACAAATGATTATGTGTGATATTATAATATACTTGCTTGTTTTAAAGTTAATAAATGTTATGTAAGTAACGTAACCAATTTTTATTTTCCTATTTTCCCTACCTAATTTTAAATTTTATCCCCCAATTCCCCCCTCGCTTGGGCCAGTGGCTCTCAATAAAAATAAACTTAAGGGGGGTCGGGGGCCCGCAGGGCGCCCTTAAAAAATATAACTATTTCCAAGTCTGTTGGCGGCCATCTTGGATTTACGTGTTCAAATTTAGTTATCCACTACTAGCGCCGTCATCAACTGGGCAGGTAAAGATTTTTTCTTCAGCCTGTCCCCCTTGAAATTATCTTACCCTCAACACTTTCCCTTGCATTTACGCTTTCCTCAAAAGGGAGAGTTTCGTTTGGCCGACTTCTCATTTGGCCGACCACAAAATACACGTTACGCCGACTGTCCATTTGGCCGACTGCACATTTGTCCGACTGAGAAGTCGGTCATATGGACAGTCGGCCAAATGGACTACTCATTTGACCGACTGGACATTTGTCCGACTGTCCATTTGGCCGACTGAGAATTCGGCCAAATGGGCAGTCGGCCAAATGGACAGTGCATTAGACCGACTGCTCATTTTTCCGACTACTCATTTAGCCGACTGCTCGTTTGGCCGACTGCTCGTTTGGCCGACTGCTCGTTTGGCCGACTACTCGTTTGGCCGACTACTCGTTTGGCCGACTACTCATTTCGCCGACTGCTCATATGTCATTTAGACGATACTAGGTGCGTTTGGCTAGGTACTGTCCTCTAGGTCGCGTTTTAGAAAGCCCAGCTTGGTTATAAAGAGCGGGGCTGGGGGGGGCGCCGGTCCGGCCCCC
Organism: Leiobunum rupestre; assembly: GCF_980474605.1. Lineage (NCBI taxonomy): Eukaryota > Metazoa > Arthropoda > Arachnida > Opiliones > Sclerosomatidae > Leiobunum > Leiobunum rupestre. Next base: position 82,790,540 of record NC_143385.1, read on the forward strand.
CCAGCGCTCGAGCGAAGTGAGTGCGCGGCGCCGTCAGGCGCCAATACTTAGAATACATTGCCCGTTCTATAAGTCAACCTAACACTAAATACATAGATAAGGACAGGCTATAGTATAAGAGTCAGTGAAATGAGCAGTCGGTCAAATGAGCAGTCATTCAAATGAGCAGTCGTTCAAATGAGCAGTCGGCCAAACGAGCAGTCGGTCAAACGAGCAGTTGGCCAAACGAGCAGTTGGCCAAACGAGCAGTCGGTCAAATGAGTAGTCGGACAAATGAGCAGTCGGTCAAACGGGCTGCTCATTTGGCCGACCAGAATTTCAGCTAAAAGAGTAGTCGGCCAAATGAGTAGTCGGCCTAATGAGTAGTCGGCCTAATGAGTAGTCGGCCATATGGTCTGCTCATTTGGCCGACCGAAAAGTCGACCAAATGAGCTGTCGGCCAAATGGGCATTCGGACATATGAGCAGTCGGCCAAATGAAAAGTCGGTCAAATGAGGAGTCGGCCAAATGCGGAGTCGGCCAAATGCACCCCACCCCCTCAAAACAGTTTTTTTGGAGAGCGTCGAGTGACGTCACTCGGACATTTTCTGTCGGACTGTTGGCATCCCGCTGGCTTTCAAGGAGATCGCTTGCTCACTCTCTTCTGAGGAATTTCGCTGGGCGCCGCCGTTTTGGCCGAGCCTGTTCCCCCCCCTCCCCGCAGGTAATGGCGGGGAGTAATACTACCTTTGCGTTTTGCAAAGTGCCATTGACTAATTTATACATATTTAATTGCCTAACTCGCGTCAATAGTCAGCAGGGACAGCCTGTATTTTAGCGTATTTGGATTTTGGATTGAGGTTTTATTTTTTGAATTCTGCTGTTTCCTACTTTTGGAAGGTGTTGATTTTCAGAATCGCAATTTTCCTTTTCAATAATCAAATCTATCGATTTGTCAATGATTTCAGCCGAGGACTTGTTTTATTTTATTTTTGCTTTGTTCCATTTTTCTTCAAAACATTTCTTTCTAAATTGGTTAGCAAAATATATCGATAGAGTTTTTCTGGCTTTAGTTTGATACTTGTAGGTTTTAACACTTCCATCCGAGAGCCTTTTCCACACACAATTTGTACCGGCATTTGAAATACCACACAAGGCCATATTAAAAAGCTAATGTTATAAGTATATCGAATTGTTTCAGCTGTAGTTTTTCGGAGTTTTATTTCCAAACAATAAAACGACCTTGCTCTTCTCGCTTCCTGGAAAATTTATAAGGGGTCACTAAAGTTGTAAGGGGCCACCAAATAACTAGCCCACCTGTGAAAAAAACCTTAGCGCAGCTACTGCAAAAGGCGAGGGTAGTGAAGCTTTATCCCATTGTGACAGGAGGTACGAGTTCAGTAACTCAAATTCTACGAATTCGGTGTTTTACACTTGGCAGTAAGGCGAAGGTAGTAGTATTATAATGGCCGGCTGTCCGGCGAAGAGCGAGAGGTTGAAAAGAATAGACAAGCGAGCCCCCGAGCAACCCCGTCCCAAACTCAGCGGGGTGCCAACAGGCAGGAAGAAAATGTCCTGGTGGCAGAAGCAGGCACGACGCTCAATCTTCGCCAAAATCATGTATTGCGGGAAGTATAAATGCAAGGGGAGTGTTGCAGGTAAGAAAACTTCAAGGCGGACAGGCAGAAGAAAAACTGGGCCTTTAAGGGGGAAGTCTGAGGTTTTGTGTTTCGAGAAAAAATACTAGATGGCGCTGAAACTCGTCTCTTGGCAGTGTTGCCGGTAAATATTTTCGGCTGAGCTTTACGGGTGAATTTAAAACTGAAAGCATTGATTGACAGCGAGTAACAATAGAGCTTCTACCGGAGTATCGGACCGGCGACAACGCGCAGCGAGGGGTCGTTGCTGATTATAAACAGACGAAAGCCCTGCTTGCCAACATGAGGCACCAGCGTAGGAGTATGGGGTGAGGGGGAGGGTAGGTAATGCAAGGTCAAACGCTCCCCCCCTCCCAAAGTTTCCTACGCTGCGATGCCGTCTTTCAGAAAGTAAAATGGACCTTAGACCACGTGCTTAGACCAAGAAACACGGTCTAAGTATGGACCAAAACAAATTCTGTTGTGAAATACTTTTATTTTTTAAAATGCGGCGATGAATGTCTTATATGCGTTTAACTAACAAGGAGACTACCCGAGGGGTAACTCATCGATTTTGTTTAAATTCAGGGATTATGTAGACCTTCATGTAACTTCAACCCCAAATGGAAAAAATGCGAGGGGCTTAGTTTTACCATGGCAACCGAAAACGTTTTTGACAACTAAAGTAATATATTTATCTATGTAAATTAATAATGATCTAAGACGGTTACTTACGTATAAGGTAAATAAAGAAAAATTAAAAACCACTTTGTTTACGTAATACAAATTTTAATTAAAAACAAATTAAAATCGACGACTAGTTTCGCTCTCTATACACAGGCATCATCAGGTCTGGACAGGAGAATACAAATTCCAAATGAAGTAAACTACGTTTCGCGATAAAAACATACAAAAGAGGGGGGAAATAAATATACATAGAAATGATCACGTGTCAAGTGTAGAGTTATATAGATTTTTAAACCAGAAATCAGCTAATAGAGACAACGACCCGGGTTTCCTATTAACTGATTTCTGGTTTAAAAATCTATATAACTCTACACTTGACACGTGATCATTTCTATGTATATTTATTTCCCCCCTCTTTTGTATGTTTTTATCGCGAAACGTAGTTTACTTCATTTGGAATTTGTATTCTCCTGTCCAGACCGGGTGATGCCTGTGTATAGAGAGCGAAACTAGTCGTCGATTTTAATTTGTTTTTAATTAAAATTTGTATTACGTAAACAAAGTGGTTTTTAATTTTTCTTTATTTATGTAAATTAACATGGCAAAATCGAAGATTCTAAGGGTCCCCCCTCTTATGAAATTATTCCAAAAAAAATTAAACAAAGGTGGTTAAATTTGGGTAAATATCTAATTTTGGGTAAATATCTAATTTTGGGTAAATATCTAATTTTGGGTAAATATCTAATTTTGGGTAAATGTGTAATTTTGGGTAAATGTGTAATTTTGGGTAAATGTGTAATTTTGGGTAAATGTGTAATTTTGGGTAAATGTTTAATTTTGGGTAAATGTTTAATTTTGGGTAAATGTTTAATTTTGGGTAAATGTTTAATTTTGGGTAAATGTTTAATTTTGGGCAAATGTTTAATTTTGGGTAAATGTGTAATTTTGGCTAAATATCTGATTTTGAGTAAATGTGTAATTTTTGGTAACTATCTTAATTAGGGTAAATGTCTAAATTTTGGTAAATATTTAAATTTTGGTAAATATTTTAATTCAGCTTAATATGCAAATTTTGTAAATATTTTAATTCAGCTTAATATGCAAATTTTGTAAATATTTTAATTCAGCTTAATATGCAAATTTTGGTAAATATTTTAATTCAGCTTAATATGCAAATTTTGGTAAATATTTTAATTCAGCTTAATATGCAAATTTTGTAAATATTTTAATTCAGCTTAATATGCAAATTTTGTAAATATTTTAATTCAGCTTAATATGCAAATTTTGTAAATATTTTAATTCAGCTTAATATGCAAATTTTGTAAATATTTTAATTCAGCTTAATATGCAAATTTTGGTAAATATTTTAATTCAGCTTAATATGCAAATTTTGTAAATATTTTAATTCAGCTTAATATGCAAATTTTGTAAATATTTAAATTTAAATATTGAAATTGAATTTAGGTAAGTGTTTAAATTTAAATATTGAAATTGAATTTAGGTAAGTATTTTAATTTGGGTAATAATTTAAATTTGGGTAAATATTTAAATTTAAATATTGAAATTGAATTTAGGTAAGTATTTTAATTTGGGTAATAATTTAAATTTGGGTAAATATTTTAATTTGAAATATCTGAATTCGGGTAAATATCTAAGTTTTGGTAAACTTCTTAATTTGGGGTCATTCCACGACAAATCGACCAAATGTTTTGGAATTTACCACCCTACCTTTTTAGATTTGGATAAAAATTAGTTTAAAGGGTTATTCTGGTCGATAAAGGCGAATAAATTTGGGTAAAAATCTAAATTCAAATGGGTATATTGGGTAAATTTACTATAAATATCTAAATTCAGGTAAATTGGTATAATTCATATGAAATGTCTAAATTTAGATAGAGCAACCATATGACGTTAGCGAGACCATGGAAGAAGTAGCAAAATCCCCTGTTTTCCCAAATATTTCTAATTCTGCACTTTTAAACCCCCCCCCCCCCCATTATACCCAGAGTAATGTTTGACTCGCCCTTTGCCCTTTCTTTGTTTACCCACCCCTTTCCTACCCTACGGACATTTTTCTACCGGCTATCGGCGGGTGGTTCGGTGGCCCGCGAGACTCCCTGTTGTGACTTCCGAAAGATAGCGCGTACTCCTCCAATTGTCGTAATTCGTGGAAATGGGATTTTCTTTTGTCGCTTAAGTGATTGACACACTGTCTTCAAAAGACCTATATATTCCAAATATCTCACAGTAGCGACATCTCTGATCTTTCGATTTAAACCACGACAAAACGGTGGGGTTTCAGTAAAACATTAATTTTTAATAGTACAATTCATACGTCAACTTTGATAAAGATTCATTAAATACCCTGTTGGTTTCTCTACTTTTCAAAGGTTCAACCATAGTTATCTGACAAGCCATATTTTAATTATTATGACAAATAGAAAGTTACGTTTATTCATTTGTATTTAATTAAATTTTAGTATTAGCTTTACGAAATGCACTCATTAACTACTTCCAACCTTTTACTTCAAAGCGCCGCAAACCGTTTATTTTTATCAGTATTAGTTATTCTGTAACTAGTTCAAGAAAAAACTATGTTTTTCTGAGCTTACCTCAGACTTCCCCCTTAAGTCTGTCTGCCCTTTGCTTTGCTAATTCAAGTTTTGATTCCGTTATTATTCTTCGTGATGGTATATTTAATGATGGAATCCAATCTGGATCTGAAGGTTCCCAACCTGGATAGCCAGAGTGAAAATGTAGACTGCAAACTCTGGAGCTTGACGTAGGCTTCCAATTTTTTCGGTTAATAATTCTTTCCCAAACTCGAGTTCTCTGTTTCGGAATACGATGGAATCGAATTTCTGGCGTTCCATATCTACTTTTACAACCGACGATGCTGCACCAAACCATACTTAATTTAATTACTATCACGTTAACGTTAAGACTAAATAATCTCCATTGAGAATACACGGCGCGATTTCCTAGATGGCGTCTCACGAAACATTGTTATACATTGCGCATGCTCAAATTTCACCCCCTCACCACCCCTAAAAGTTGTTGAAATAGGAGTATACAGAGCAAGACTATTAATTATGGAATAATAGACCCATGTTGAAAGTTGGGGGGCCGAAAATTAACAAATTTACCTGGCAACTCAGCATTTGGACGGAACATCCGTTTCCTTACTTCCGCCTGTATATTTCAATGGCGGTCACGTGGTTCAAAACGTCACAAACAGGATGTTCCGTCCAAAGGTCTCACTTAAGCCTCGTCTGCGGTCCCTCTTTTGTTATGGGTCTATAATTTCCATACTTCGTTAGTCTAAGACTAACGAAGTATGGAAATTATTCCCCATACGGGCCACACCAGTCCTGTTTAAGTTAAAAGAGGTTTTCCCTGGTAGGTCCAAGTTTTCCAAATTTTTCATTGGTCATTGTCAATTTCTATAGGCCTCACAGATAAGTAGATAGGGGAGCTCTAGCTACGTGGGGAGTCCGACTAATATTCGGAGAGCTAAAATAATTCAATTGGGAATAATACTGCTAGAATTACAATTACGATTTCAGTTGCCGTGGTTACGCGGGACCTGTTCTGATAAGACTGTACGAAATTAATCTTTTTAATTAGGCGGTAGCGCCATCTATATTTTGTAAAGTTATATGGCTAAAAATAAATAATTATTAGCTAACTCACCGTAACTTGAGTTAAAAAGGATCGTGTTGACAGAATAAAATTATTTTTAAACAACTTCAAAGGCTTGTTTGTTACGAGAAATCATACATTTCAATTTCGCATCAGATTCGCGAAAAAATTCAATTGCAATAGAGTAGTTTCAGTTCGTAGCTTTGGCTATGGCCGATATTTTGTACGGGATTTTTTCTCTATGGGAAAAGAATAGGTGACGTAATGTCACGTGATACTGAAATCACTGTATATAGTTGCCACCACTAGAGACAGATGCCCCCACGGTAGAACGATAAAGTTGATAACGTCTCCATATGGAACGAAATTGGTCCCGCGCCAGCCAGATTTAGTTGTACCTCAACGGGGGCGCATTCAGAACTTACTCTGGGGAAAATTCGCGTAAAGCTTTTCTCCCGCGCCAGTGACCAGCCTTGGAAATAAGGTTTTTTTTAATCTGGTCCTTATGACCACTGACCCCTTAGAATATGAATTATTAAAGTGGTCATTATGACCAGTGACCCCTAGCTTATGAATTATTTAACTGGTCTCATATAAAATGTTCTAATGTCATTTTTTAACATTAATTTTACACGTATTCAAAATAGTGTAAAGTTTATTTTATGAGTATCACAAGAATAGTACAATATAGTACTATCTCATCTAAGACTACTGCCATAACCTAGAAGACCCTCGTAATTTACCGTATTCTCTCTCTCTACTCTAGGCCCCGTAGCTCCCGAGTCCCCGGTCCGTTACCGCGTACATTACCGTACTCGTGAGAAAGCGAGACAGAGGATTGAGGGTTTGGGGCTTTGAGGCCAGAGGGGGTTCAACAGTTTGACTCGTTAGTGGGATGCGGAGTCGCGGTAAATAGAAATCCGGTGAATTGGGAAATCAAAATTGATCGAAACCTTGAAAAAATAATCTGTTCATCTCCTATTATTTGATATTATTTGATATTATTTCGAATTATTAAACTGGTCACCTATTTTTTTCTAATTATTTCGAATTAATAAACTGGACACGGTGACCAGTGACCCCCCAAATTTTGAATAAATAAACTGGTCTGAGCAATTAATAAACTTGTCTTTGACCACCTGACCACCGTTATTTCCAAGGCTGGTAGAGACCCACCAACAGGCTTGGAAATAAGGTTTATTTCTAAACTGGTCTATTTGGCCAGTGACTCCCAACTCTTGAATTATTTAAGTGGTCACGTAGACCAGTTGGTTAATAATACAGTAGATAATTTTGAATTAATAAACTGGACACTGGACCAGTGAACCCCTAGCTTTTCAATAAAAAAACTGGTCCGAGCAATTAATAAACTGGTCTTTGACCCAGTGACCACCGCTTATTTCCAAGCCTGCCCACCAATCTAGCAAAGATAATTTAAACTCGTACCCTAGATTCGAAATCACTCTCTCGCGCGTTGCCGATAGCGTTTACCCACTTCCCGCCGGAACTCAGAAAAAATTCGCTCCATGGTTTGCGCCTTACCGCAACCACAGCCAACTTCGATCACGCGCTGCCGCGCTATATAGGCAGCGCGTGATCGAAGTTGGCCGTGCCGCAACCAATGGAGCCCGATTTTTCTGAGGTCACGTGCCGGAAAAGGGTAAACGCTTCGTGGCAAAACCGTCAATGGGAAAGCTCTCAGTATTCGAATCTAGGGTACGAGTTTAAATTATCTTTGAATCTAGTAAGTGCACATCTCTATAGTGGAATCTTTATAAGGGGCCAACATGCTTCTCCATAGACTTTGAAAGCACTATTAATGCTATCAAAAACGTAAGCTTTTTTTTCACTTTTAAATTTTAAGCGATTTTCATGCCCAAGATTCGGTATTAGGGAGTCTAGCGATAGCTTAACGAGTTTGTTATTACTGTCCACTTAAAATATAAAACACTTCATAATCGCAATACATTGCATGGTTTACTCGACAGTAGGTAAAATCCTACCGAAGGCTTTGCTTTATTGAAACATTTTTGACATGACGGCTTTACTTATCGGCTGGGAAGTTCATGAGCAACCCTGTTCCAAAGTTTGAAAATAAAATTTTTGGTCGGTACCGCCTTAAAAGTTTTAAATCTTCTCAGTGTTAATAAACGTATTATTTGTAAATAAATTTGGTTGTGGTGCATTAAATTATACACAAAGAATTATTTAAAAAAATAAAATAACCATAATCTTGTGTAAATTAATTGTAATCAACATTTAAAAACTTAAGCTTTTGCACCCCTGTAATACGGTAATAGCTAAATTTACAACTTTCTTATATAATAATTAACCATTCTGGATCGATTAGTTTTTACATATTTAATGTTAGCTATCACATAGTACTAACTATTATTACTAAACATTTTTATTAAAGTTGATGGTTTATTTGGTTGAGCTGCTTTGAAAAGAACGGATGATTCGCTGTTTTCAAAGTACATTTTGGCCAATAACTTTTTATTATTTAGCTTTTAGGTTGTATTATTGTTCAATCTCATTCAAGGGTTCACTTAAAGCCCTAATTTATAAATCAGTAGTTTATTTAGTGAAATTGTAACTCCAAAAGTAAGTTTTGCGGTGGTCTCCTTGAAAAGTAGCGGAACAATAACAGTTTTCACAGTAAATTTCGGCAGTAACTTTTCATTATTTAGCTTTTAGGTTGTATTATTGTTCACTCTCATTCAAGGGTTCACTTAAAGCCCTAATTTATAAATCAGTAGTTTATTTAGTGAAATATTAACTCCAAAAGTAAGTTTTGCGGTGGTCTCCTTGAAAAGTAGCGGAACAATCACAGTTTTCAAAGTAAATTTTGGCAATAACTTTTTATTATTTTGCTTTTAGGTTGTATTATTGTTCACTCTCATTCAAGGGTTCACTTCAAGCCCTAATTTATAAAGCAGTAGTTTATTTAGTGAAATTGTTACTCCAAAAGTAAGTTTTGGGGTGGTTCACTTTGGCCCATTACATTTTATTATTTATCACTCAGTCAAGGGTTCACTGAAAGCTCAAATTTATAAAGCGATAATTTATTGAAATGCATTAATAAATTAATGTATAGCTTTCAAAATTAAAATAGCAGAAAATATGTATGGTTTGCAATATTTTTTTGTAATTCACAATTGTATGTATTTCATATTTTAAATTCACTGTGAATAAATTATTTTTAAAATTAAATAGTAATTAATGTCCCTAAGACGTCGTTGCTGGCGCAAAATTTATCCAAAATAAAACCCCAGATGAACTGTTAAAAATCCAGCTGACATCCCTAGGATCGTTCCATAGGCTCTAGACAAACCGGACATTTGGGCGTCTGTACGGTGTGCCACGGCCAACTTTGATCACGCGCTGTTCGCGCTACTACGGCAAACACATTCGTCGAAATTCCGCGAGCAAGGATTTTCCCCCTATAAACTGTACTATAATGTGTAGGAGTTCAGCGCCACGCTCGGTGGTTATATTGTCCCCAATGTAAAAACTATACTAAAAATAATAATCCGCTAGGGGCGCTGACGTCATACACATCTTTTGCTCATAGGTTAACACAGGAACGTCAACGACTGAGATGGCCGCTGTAGCGCGAGAGATGCGCGAGAAATCAAAGTTGGCCGTGGGTGTGCTAACGTCCGACCGACAGTGATGTCAAGTCGCCAAAATTGAAATTTCCCTCACAGGGACTTAAAACTTCCCTTTTTGACCAACATTTTCCCAAGTTTCATTGTTAGCTTTCAGAAAGTGATATTTAACACATAGCGCCTTCTAGATAACCAATATTAAACTATAATTTATATATTTATAATTTTCTATTTATCTAAATACATTTCATTGCTTTATATGTAATAGAATAATTAGCTGAAAAACAGTACGTTATTACACGAAATAACGATTTTTTTACTTTTCCCCATTAGTTTAATCAACAGAGTTAGATGACTAGAAACTAGAAATTATTACTTTAATTATAATTGTTTATATAATTTATCACACTGCACGCGACCACAGTCACCATTCCGAGGGGAAGACGAGTCCTCGAAAATAAAACGAAAAAGTGGAAAGCAAAATTGCAGGGGTGCCAGGTTAATAGAAAACATTAAGCTTTCTTGCTAAAATTACTCTCTTAATTTTCATAAAATTAAATCAATTATTTTAAATATTGTGATTATTTAGATTAGTAACTTCACTTTAAAATCACCCTACGTGGAATTTCCTTAGATTTCGCAAATTTTTAGCCTGATTTCCCTTTTCCCTTTTTGGATTTTTAGGGTTAAAAATTTTCCTAGATCTGGGAAATTTTCCTCGACTAACCATCACTGCCGACCATAGAAATCTCACAGGTTACTAGAATGCTGCCGTGTAACTGGCAAATGGACCAAACGCCGTGGCAGATGATAGTCAGATCTCAGCCAATCAGAGCTGCCAAGAATTTTATGTCATCAGAGAGAATGACGTCACCTATCTCCCGCGATAGTAGCGGAACCAAAGAGGATTATTATCCTCCTTGGCGGAACCACTCTACGGCCTCTCATTGGCTGAAGGTTCAAAACGCCAAGCTCGGCCGCAGGCGGCAGCATTCTAGTTACCTATGAGATTTCTATGCTGCCGACCGACGTCAACCGCGGATTTTGGGGCGTCCTACGGACGAAAGAAAGATCCGAGTGTGACGTCAATCGGATGTCCAAAGGACGATTTTGTGTTTGCTGGGTAGACAATGTGGGTTTAAGAAACAGCGTTGCCAGATCTGAAATTATCGTATCTAGGCCAAAAAATTATCGTACATTTCTTTTTAGAAGTCAATTTGACATAAAACAATTATACATTGTTTAGTATAACATATTTAAAACTATTTTAAATACCGTTAATTACATCCAATAATATAGTAAAATATCCTAAGCAAAGTATTGATCTGTTCTATTTAAAATATTTTTATAAATTAAACTTTTTATTTTCCAACTTACGGCTTTCTTTTACAAACATTAATTTTAGGCAAAATTTGCCCAGTGAGGCAGAGCAAAGGGACAGCTATTAAATAAAAAATGCTTTTATCAAAGCAGTTGAAAGGTTGGATTAAGGGGGAGTAGTTGAGATCTATGAAGGCGCAGATATTGAAAATGTTTTAAGTTTAAAGAGTTTTGTTTTTGGAATTTTCAAAAGCGAAATATATTTCTAAAATAATTTCCATCGATTTTCCTCACCTTTTATATATTTTAAAACCCTTCCCTTAAATTTGAGCCTTGAAACTGTAACAGTAAACTGAGAAAATTTTTAATTGTGAAGGATTACCTGTAAAATGACAGCATTTATCTTCTATATACACATATAAAGTAGTGTAACTCAAAAAGCATGGGTGACGTCAAGAACGACGTCGTATCACGTGACACTGAAATCACTGTATAAATACATATATAACAGAAACTGAACTAGAAAAAGTCATAAATAAAAGAGATTTGCAATAATTTTAATCAAGAGTGACGGTGTTCAAGTTAACAGAGAAAATTTTGATGTAACTACTAACTATAGCTTCTATTTTCACAATCAACAGATGACATTATCTTCCTATAGAGAGCCTGCAAGTGCAAAGAGAGCCGTGTGTCTTGCCCTGTGGCTTAGAAAAGATAAGTCATTGTTTTTCTTCCAATAACAATAAATTCTAATAGGCCTTTCTTGAAAGAAACATGGCGTTTTAATGTAACTCTTAAGTCTCTTTTTTTACTACCAGCGCTTACTCGACTTGTGCACGGCCAACTTAGATATACTCGCGTACTCGCACATAGAGGCCAGCTAGCTTTATTTAGCGCCCATGTTAACTAGCGTATAAAAAATTTACGATTTACCTCGCTTATCGCCGCTTGGAGCGCTAGTAAGAGGGAATGCCTCTCCAATGCTATTCTATGGGGAAATATTTTTTAAAGTGGCTTATCTATTAAATAACTTTTTGTAATTTTCGCGTTGTTTTCCGAAGCTGAATTTTAAATATAATTAAAAGTGATTTTCAAAGATTATTTTAAAACCAATTTCATAATTTTAGACCGGTTTGTTCACTCACAATCTTTTTCTAAAATCGGTACAAATTTTAAGGCGGAGAAATTCACCAGAAGAGAGTTAAGCCTAATATCTGTATTTTAGCGCGAATAATGATGCGATATTTGAAACTGTAAAACTGAAAACCAAAGGGACTTATTAAAACAAATTTAAACAAGTTTAAATTAACAACTTCAACACTTACAGAAGTTTTTTTTAATTCCAGTTCGGAATAACCTTGGATTCATAATAATATGTTATTATTAATCCAAGATTTCTGCAAGTTGACGACATTCATGGATTTTTTGACTCCCCTTACAAGGCTTAACTCTCTTCTGGTGAATTTCTCCGCCTTAAAATTTGTACCGATTTTAGAAAAAGATTGTGAGTGAACAAACCGGTCTAAAATTATGAAATTGGTTTTAAAATAATCTTTGAAACTCACTTTTAATTATATTTAAAATTCAGCTTCGGAAAACAACGCGAAAATTACAAAAAGTTATTTAATAGGTAAGCCACTTTAAAAAATATTTCCCCATAGAATAGCATTGGAGAGGCATTCCCTCTTACTAGCGCTCCAAGCGGCGATAAGCGAGGTAAATCGTAAATTTTTTATACGCTCGTTAACATGGGCGCTAAATAAAGCTAGCTGGCCTCTATGTGCGAGTACGCGAGTATATCTAAGTTGGCCGTGACTTGTGTGGAGCTTCAGATTTTCATTAAGCATGCCAAAACTGTATAAAGCTCCGTGTTGTTATGTGTAATTCTACCATGGATTAATGAGGTTAATGATTCTACTTTAAACGAAAAGTTTAAAAATGCAGACTATGATAGATAGAAATAAGTATATGACATATATAACATCAATTAAATTCATCAAGATAATTAGCTAACATAAAACGTTGCCAACTCCTTTAACCGTTTAATTTCTTTTATATTCATACAACATTTTTAATTTAACATAAAAAAGTAAATTAATTAGGTTATAACTCATTACGAGCAGACATGGGCAAAATTGATAGTGATATTTAGAGATACACTCTCACTCAAAAGTGAGAGTGGAACTGAATTAAAAATTTCACTCTTTGCCACTCTCGCTTTTCGTTACTCGCCGAGTGCACTCTTCCGCAAAGAGTGAGATTGCTCAAGGTCACCAATTTCACTCTTATTCTTGGCGGGAAATTTGAATTCGGTCCAAAAAGTATATTTTAGCCTCATTTGCCGTTAATAGATGGCAGCACGCTCTCCAGTTAAGTCATTAAATTAAATTTAAATTCAAAATTCCCGCCTTCTTTTAATAGTCTTGAAAACTGATAAGAGTGAAGGAGCTGACCTTGACTACCTTCACTCTTTTCCCGCGAGCTCACTCGGCGAGTGACGAAAAAGTGAAAATTCCACTCGTAAAGAGTTTTTTGTTAGGGAGTGGAGTGAGAAAAGTGAGAGGCGAAAATCACTAGCACAAATTCACTCGGAGTTTTGCCCAACTCTGATTACGAGTAATTTGCAAAATAAATCTGCACGAGCTAGTTACAACAACGTAGCAGACGTCTATCGGATTGAAAATCAACGCAGGAAGCCCAGAAATAAGCTTTTCATTTGAAAAATATGGTGCCGTATCAACTATCAAGCAATGTAGCCTACCTCGTATTTTTGTCTTTTTCTTTCTAGATTTTGGTCATACAGCCCTATTAATTTATCCACGGCTAAATGCGTGTGATTTTAAAATTGGTTTAAATATTTCGATTAGAATAGAAAAAATTCAGAACTAAACTCGCGTACTCATTTACAATTAAAAATTTTCTCAGTTTACTGTTACAGTTTCAAGGCTCAAATTTAAGGGAAGGGTTTTAAAATAAATAAAAGGTGAGGAAAATCGATGGAAATTATTTTAGAAATATATTTCGCTTTTGAAAATTCCAAAAACAAAACTCTTTAAACCTAAAACATTTTCAATATCTGCGCCTTCATAGATCTCAACTACTCCCCATTAATTCAACCTTTCAACTGCCACGGCCAACCGAAATCAAAGTTGGCCGTGCAACTGCTTTGATAAAAGCAAAATTATCTCTGATAAAAGCATTTTTTATTTAATGGTCTATGGAGTTCACACACGGACTGTAAATTTTAGTCCATGGTTCACAGCACCTATGTGTGAAAATATGGCCGACGTTGAAACGGAGGAGCTGCTTATACTGGTATTTAATTTTACGTTATTTTTATATATTCTTGATTGTTTTAGTATTTTCTTTTACTTAATATTACTTTATAATCTCTTAAATACATAATTTCGTATTAAAATACTTCATTATCATTGCAAAATTTCTCCACGAATTTTAGCTTTAAGCCTTTGTTGGTTTATTACACGTTTAGTTCGTTTTTACAGAGAAAAGAATTTGAATGGTTGCTCAATGAAGAGGTTACAGTGATATTAAAACAAATTCAAAGCCTTATTTTGGTAAGCATCTTAAATATTTTAGTAGAAATAGATTCAGTGATGGTTTCCTTTTATATCAATGTCACATTTGTTGCCATTTCATCATTCATTTTTAAATCGACAAAACTTCCCCATGAATGAGAAATGGCTGCAAATTATCTATTAATCTGGTTATTATACCCAAAGTTAACCATTTAGCAATAGCTACAATGTAAGCTGGATTTTATCTATGCATCCCCCTCATTCTTGTGTATACTCCCTCTATATAAATTGAAAGTGTTCTCTCCACCATGGCAGCGAGAGAGAGACGACAAATTCGCAACAGTAGAAAATATTGCCACTGAGACCGCCATCTTCTCTCTCAAATTACAAGCGTAGAGAAGTGTATGGGTAGGAGCCATTTTGTGTTTGAGGGTTGACAAAGTGTTAGAGTTGAATATTCTGTTCTATAATTAGCTCTGAGAGTTCGTTCTTCCTTTTGAGGAAATTTTTGTGGTACTCTGCTGAGGTGTTCATATATCAGTAAACCAATAACATATTAACATAGATTAGATTTGGGCAAGAAATGAAAGAAGGGGGATAAATCTAATGACTTGTCATTCTATGTTTTTAAATTACTTTTCCCACTAATTATAATTTCAAACTGCCTGGAGCCTTATTTAGTTTTGTAGTCTTTAACATTGGAAATATCGAATTATGTTGTGGTATATATGGCAGAATGTGTCATAATGTATGCCTCATTAAAGTTGTATTTTGTATATTCTTCTAAAAAAAGAAAAACCTTCTATAAGAAAAGGAAAATCTAATTAAAGCTCTGGAAATAAAAGTTTTGAAGTCATATGAGGGTCAAACTTTCGTTCAATTTAGATTTTTATTTTATGTTCTAAATGGCTTTTTGGATCTTAATAGTTTGTGTTTGTTCCCAGGAGTGCTGTCGGAGGTTTCCAGTTTCCTTATCAAACATTGAATCTCTTGTGAAAACTGAAAAATTCATCATAACAAATTCTAGGTAAGAATTTATGAAGTTTTTCTGTTTAAAGTACAGCACAAATGGAAATAATTTCAAAATTTAAGTTTAAAATCCCACTGATATGTGTTTCCCAACTAAGATTTCTTATCATTTTTGGAAATGAAATGTATAATTTTTTCAATCCTAAGGACCAAAGATAAGTGTCTTATCACTACAGACTATCAAGTACTTATATACTCATCCACCCATCCATGTGCTTGGGTACTGTACCAATAACAAATTGTTTACTGGGTCAAAGCTTCTGATTTAATATGATAAAAATTGGAAAAATACGCGACCTGCCAATACATTATTTACAAATGAGATTAGTCATCTTTGTGGGCTGCTTTTAAATTCCATTGTTAGCAAAAGTCCATGCCAGTGGAAAATATTGGAAAAATTGCTAATAGTGGCAAATATTAATAATACATATCGCTAATTAAACAATATTGCAAGTAAAATGCTCAAAACAAACAGCTTTTTTGAAAATTTTAAACTACTTAAAAGTTATATTTAAATTATCAAGAGTACACCAAAATAGTCCAAGTTCAAGTTGGATTGCTTATTCTTTAATTGGATCTGATATCCCTTTAGTAAAACTTCTATTTTCCAATATTTGCCTCATTGCCCAATAAACTAAATATTGTCCAGGGCATTTTTTCACTATTTCCATACTATTTGCCACCTTGGTTTTTCCACCTCAGAACGCTTAAATTTTGATTCCAATGTTATTTTCTTCGTCTTCTGTGGTACGCTGTATCAATGACAGAGAAAGCAAAAATCCAGTGCTTGCGAATCTTAATAATTATTTTTAATGTTTAATGGTTTCAGAGCTGTTTGAGATTTTAAATGGACAAAATGTGGTAAAAATTACGTTGAGCTCTAAAATAGTTATGTATTGAACAGCCCATTTTAAAACTATTTCGACGAGGTTTTTATAGATTTTATCAAAGTAGTTCTAATAATTAGATGTTTCACCTGTACCTTTAAATTAAACTTTATAATTTTTTTAAAAAAATTTGATTTCTATCAGTGATTTAATAGAAAATCGTGTAATACACTTATGATATTTTAATTTAGCAAGACAAAAATAACCTTTTTATATGAATTTTCCTCAAAGAAACATTTTTTTGCCAAATAGACTAGTATTAAAATAGTTTTTTATACGTTTTGGCACCTAAATTAAAAATATCACAAACAAATCGAACATCAGAGAAAATGGAAAAAAAAAATTAAATCCCTTTCCAGTGTTGAGTGTAGAAGTTGACCCCCCTTATTTTTTAAAAAGTTTGAAATGTACTCATATTTTTAAATATGGTAGAAATATTTCATAGTTATTTTAAATATGCCCCATTAAGTATCTTACACCCATACACGGATTACATAAGATTTTCTTTTACGAATATGGTCTCTAAAAGGGTCTTGTGAAAGTGAACACTTGACTCAAAAGTACACTAACAGTTATAGCTTGTCTGTGATAAGCTCCAAAGTTTCAAATAAAATTTACCAAATTAATATTTCATTCTGGTTATTAGTCCATCTGCCCAAGATCATATTAAAGTAATAGCGACATTGTGTGGAGACAATGTTAGTCATGCCGTGAGTATTGTTATTCTGTTTCGTTATAGTTTTGTACAAATTATTTTCAAAGGGCTCATTAGAAATAAAATATTTCTAGGACATAAACCTACGACTTCATAAACACATTGTTCCTGGACATCGTACAATTGTACAAAATGACCAACAGTGGAAATTGCAACAGGTGCCGTGTTAATGATTTTTAATATTCTTATTTTTCTAAGAACCTAGTAATGTGAACTTCAATCGTAGATTAGGAAATGTTTCACAAGAACATCGCAAGGGTAAGATTTGGTCCGTAAAATGTCTCGCTTCGAGATGGTGCCAGGTGTTACAAAAACTAAAAATAACAAGCATGTTCTTCTATTTTACTCTAGCTATCACTGATTTTAAGCTGTTATGGGTATGTTATTTGAAGTACAATGTGTTTACGTACTCAGTTTGGATTAACAGCTTTGAAAGTCGGTCAGACTTAGACCTAAGGTGGTGCCTTGGGTATTGTCCTAGCTGATTATTGTTATTTTTAATGGTATATAATTTGTTTTTAATATTACATTTCTAAACTTAAAATCTTTAGGGTTTTTGAAAAACAGCAACCATTCCGCAAGATCCTAATATACAGGGAAAAGTGTAGAACGGAGTGCTTGGTAACATTTGTGAAACATTTCTTAGTCTATGCTGCAACTAGATAGCTTAATACCCAAAGTCATGAACATTAATTCTCTTCTAAAATCAATTACTTTTTAACTTTACATCATAAATAGTGTTGCATCTTGGACAAATTGTTACTGGACGTGAAACCAATTGGTGAGCTTGGTGCTTTTACGGCAGCGTCGCTGGTAACACCGTAGTGTCAAGTATTGGAAAGATTTCTATCCAAATATTAAACACGTGCCCAATATTAGAGGACGACGTTAGGCCTAATGTTCTTAGCTCATCACTGCCTTCAAAGCTTACACCTTTATTTCCATTTGGACTACACATTTTTAAATTGATAATCTATTTAAACCTTCACACAAACTATTTATGCAAGAACATTTAAGCAAACTTAATATTTAAATTAAATCATTACCGTTTCATTTTTATTGCAATAAAATTTTACTGAATAATCTAAAGCCTATGGATTGCAGGTCAATCATCCGACATTTTTACACATGTGTTTTGTATTTGGATATAAATATTTCGCGATTATCTCGAATGATGGAACCAGGTATTTTGCTTTGGTTTTACAGTCCAGTAATTATTCATCCAACGTTGCACTAGTTGTACAACTCCAAATTTGTAGTATAGTACTATACATTATTTAATGTTTTTCTAGTTACCTTATTTTTTGACTACCTATTTGATTATTTTTCACAGTCTTTCAATTTATTTTCGATTTTACATATAGTAAAGGAATTATTACTTTATTTTAAAAAAAACAGCGGGGTTAACAAAAACTAGTTTTACCAGTAAACAAAAAATAGCTGAGATAGTTGAATTGATTTCCAAATCTGGAAAAACTTTGCCAACCCTATTTTGAAATGGTTGGTTAATTAGAGCAAATATTTTTAGATACAAGATGCTGGAAACCATCTTTTGGGTGCCTTGCAAGTTTTTGATACTCACCGACTTGATAACGCGAGTGGGAAATTTGATTTTCACTCAGCTGATGAGGTGATACAGGTTTGTCTGGTGCTGTGATGGCTGTTTTTATCTCTTCTCTACGTTCTTCCTTCTCTTACTACACACATACTGTTACACCTTAATTAGTTTCGTTGTGAACTTGATTGTTGGTAGATATATAGGATCAAGACTTCTATTTCGTAAAAGCGCCATTTTACTTTTAACTTTTATTTTTTTTGAGTAAAAAATAAATAGTATGGTAATAAGCACTTTGTTGGAGTGTCATACACCCCATTTCTTTGCTAGCGTTGGTGGTAGAATATCTTTTTGGCTTACAGAGGATAGTTCTGGCACTGTTATTTAGTTGGAATTGTAGTTTGTTAAGATCGGTGTCTGAAGCGTTGTTATAAAATATATCTGCAGTCTAGAATTGATTGCACTAATGCATTATATAGTATGCAAAGTGTTTCTTATTGAAGGTTTGACGAGAAGGACTTGACCAACCACAATTTAATAAAGCTCTATTTTAGTGAAATTCTCATTAAAACGTTCACCCCTCTGAACTGCGATCTCAGAAATTACTGAACTATGGACCCCAAAAACAATGCCCTAAAAGCATAAAAGTAGTGAATTATGCAAAATTTAAAATTTATTGACTTAATGTATCATTTTAAAATACTCTTCCTAACGAATTTGTCAGCCATGACATTAAGCCACCCATGGTTGTCACGCGATTATTCGTCACATAGGATCGTCTGCTCTTTGGCCTTTGTGAGCTATGACTTAAGAGTAATGTCATGACTGCTGTTTGTAGATGGGGCTTAGCTATGACGTAGGCTTCATACGCACAGAGCAAGGCACTGAATAGCAAAAATTGGGCAATACATATAATTAGTCCAGACGTAATCTCACAAATATTAATTAGAAATTTGTTAATTACTTTACATTGTGAACAAATTTTATTGGTATGATATCCTTATTTTTATTGAAAAATTCCAAACAATTGCTTTTACTAATATTCCGTCTTGTAGTTGTCTTTCACGTGAACAACCAAGTATGGGGTTTTTATAAACCAGGGTAATACAAGACTATAATACCTAGTTTTAAGTTGGTCTGAAAGCTAGTTTCACCCAATAAAATTTGATAGAAACTCACTTTGACTATGAAATACCAGTAACATATATTTAAAAAATTTCACATAATTTCCCTTCTTTCTGAGCCTGTTTTTGACTTTGCTTTAAATGTAGCTTGTAGCATGCTCAAATTGACACAATTTTACTAACATGGTAAAGCAAAACATAAGTTTGATATTAATGTAGTAAAAATTAAAACTTTTTCTCCAGATGGTTAACAACTTAATGGGCTGCCTTCAACGTGGTCGTGAAAGCCTTATTATGCCCAAAAAGAAGAGAATTGATGAACTGCAGCAGAGTCGAAATATGGTATGCTCGTCTATTCAGTTAGAATTTTAACTATTTCTAGGAAATAACATTAAATGAGTATGTAGGGTTTAATTTGTTAATTTGGTAACACCACTCTCTCAGTATTGACAATGTTGACAAAAAACCCAGTCTTGTCTAAATGTGCCTGCTTTTTAACCTCACCTCTAGTTATAGAGGGATTGAGGCTGTTATTTTCACTCTTGATGTTATTGATGGTGGTGGCTTTGAATACACTGGGGCGCGTAAGTCCCTGCAAAACGGTTAATTCTCTTCGGTGGTGCGTGCGAATGATTCCATTAATTACAGCATTTGATCGGTATTAGTTTCCTCTATCTAACTATACTAGTACTGAACCGTTATTGTTGATCAAAGGGGGTTTTTTCATCCCTGAATAAAAATGTTACGCATAAGTCCCTGCGAAACAGTCAATTTATTTGTCAGTGACCACTGAGGCGACTAATATAAACGATACGTCCATGAATGGGGTATCAAAAACACTCAGGTGTGATAACCTTTTGGGCCCTTGATTGACCAGAGGTGAGGCTGCTATTATGACCCTTGCCATCTTGTTTATGAATGCTGCCAGACTATCTACCTAGTTAGTAGAATGTATCGTCTTCCCTATATTGCTCAATTTATAAATGCTGAACTTGTTTGAGGGTAGTTTTCACTTGTTTTGGCCTTTCAAGTAAGGTAGCCACAGAGCATAGACAACAAAAACTTGCTTATTAATTGGCGAATTGATGTGTTTTTAATTTGGTGGATATTTTTACTTCTTTTGGGATAATAGTTGGTAAGCCCTCAATGCAACTCCCTACACTAATTATTACTGTTAACCTCAAAAAATGTTACCAATATGGTAAACCGTAGAATTTGGGGTGGAGAGGGAATTTGCGAAATCCACTTAGGAGTTGCTCAGAGTTTTCACCCAGTACCACAAGCTGGTATTGAACCCGGCTACCAGGGCCGTGCTTAGAGGTCACGCGGCCAAGGGCGAAATGCATGGGCGAAACTGATTGTAGCGGCCCTCCGGTATATACATCCCTATGGTAAAATTTTAGAGGCCCTGGGCAACCGCCCGGCTCGTCACCCCCTAGGCACGGCCCTGGGGCTGCTTTAGTTGCAAGATAAAAGTTATAAAATGAGTAAGCCTCCCAAATTTGTGATAAGGAAGCTAGTGTAGCCAGTTGACGTCATTTTACTTATTCTACCCTTTTGAAACAGTTCAGGTTTGAAAAATAAGTGGATTATTTAAACTAGCTGGTTTTGATACTAAATGTGTACACTTTTTACTCTACTTTTAATTCGCTTACCTCATTAATGGAGCAGTTCCACATTTGACTTTTTAAGTAGACGATTATGACTTAACATATACCGAAAGCAGATTACTTAAACGTAAGCGAATAGTTTGGTTTATGGGAGAAAGTGTACATCCATAGTTTCATAATGAGCATATTCTCATGTTATAATCTTATATTTGTGAATGTTTTTAGCAAAATCTTCAGCCTCCATTACCAGCAGATTTAGCTGTCAGTTTTTATATCCAGTCTCACAAATTGATATTTGCTGTATATCACATTCAGTATGATATCCATGGGCAAAAGAAATTTGACTGTTTCCAAGTAAAGACGACTGAATATTTTTAATTCTAACTTCTGTGTGAATTTATATATTAATATATCTATCATTTAAAGGCAGAGTCCTCAGTTCCCTGGTTAAGTGAAGCTTTGGTTCTTTTCACAGTTGCTTTGCAATTATGTCAGCAACTAAAAGACAAGGTACATTACGTTGCTATTAATATAGGACCTGAGGGGCTAACCACTTCCTAAAATTCTGTACACTTATTACAGGCATATGAAACTGAGTACAATGCTAATTTTGTAATCAGTTACGTAATCACTTTAGTACAGTCAAAGCTGCAAGTTTGTGCACCGATTATGGGGAGTTATCAGCCCCTCGATAGGACCAAAAACCAAACATCATTTAAAAATTTTTCACGTTGATTTTTTCTTTCAGGTAGCTGTTTTCAGCCAGTACACAGAACTCAATGCAGTGTGAGACGTAATATATCCTATTTAGTTCCCAGCCATATCGTAAATGTTAATTACAAATAGTAATAATTAGAGTTGTTGTGCCAAAGAGTATTGTTTTTTTCTTCAATAAATGCCATATTTATTTTTCTAATTTAATTTAAGTGATATACATATTTAAAATTACGTTACTTTTATAAATTGGAGTCACAACATCAGCAATAATCATTAATTTTAATTTAATGATTCATGCCTGTAGGCTGTAGCATTTGTAAGAAATGTTGCAGTATAGATATTGTTCCATAGTCATTTTATATTTTATAATACTGATATAATGTAAGACACGTTATTAGCCACTGCCTTAGTGATTGAAGAACATTTATAGGTAGCTAAACACATTAAAAGGTACAGAAATGAATTTATATATCTAATTTCCCCTGTTGCATAAATTTGTAATATGCACAATTTGTTACTGGTACTTTACATTCAAAGTTACACTTGGTATTGTTTCTTTATATTCTTTGTTATTGATTTTGTGTGTAATAAAAATATAGATAATGAATTTTTCTTATTGAAGCGTTATCTTGAATATTTAAGTCAACTAAATGCTAATGAAGAAGTTAGAAGTTATATTCAGGGTATAAATAGAGGTAGCACTTGCTAAATAAGCTTAAATGACAAACTGATATGTTCACAAAATATGATTGTTGCTTAAATTGTTGAAACATTTTCCATTTATCTGTCGATCGGTATTCCAGAGTTGAAAAGGAACACGCGATCTCGATACTTCGATCGGTCGAAATCGGCAGATAAGTTATGAGCGATCTCAGAGCGCTAGAGAGCAATAAAAGGAACATTAATTAATCAAAGGGGGCTCCAAAGTTCGGTGGCAAAATGTGTGTAAAGTCAGTAAAGTGCGAAATTTACGGTTGATTCTGCCCGCCTCTGCCACAGCATTGCCAGATTCCGAAAGCCCGGTTATCGTACAGAGCTACGATATGGATCGTATTTTCAAAATTGAAATCGTACGGCTCCTCAACCCCCTCTATTAATGAAAACTCCCTGAAAATAGGCACAAATGTTTTGTGACCAGGAATTTTTCTTTTAAATTTATATAAAAAGATTTAAAAATAAATAAATTTTACGATGTATGGTGTAAGGAAACGTATGTAAATTATAGACCAATGGTTTTATTAGTTTTATAATAAACCAATGGTTTTAGTAGTTTTATTATAGACCAATAGTTTTAATAGTTTTGTTATAGACCAATGGTTTTTTAGTTTTATCATATGTAACATAATCACTCATAAGTATGCCATAAAAGCATTTTCTTTAATGAAACCTTGTTCACGGGATATGTCGTAAATTACGTCACTTAGAACTCCGTGATGAAATACGCGTCATCAACTTTATTGATGGGAAACGGAAGTTAGTGAGAGAGAATTCCTCTCGCGTTTCTGGCTTTGCCCATGTCAAGCAACTCTGCTCTGCCAAGGCAGAGTGAGGGTTTGGGGGGGGGGGATGAAAAGCATGCTCATTTTTCTTTTTTTTTGCCACCGAACTTTGGAGTCCCTTTAATCAGAGCAGATCCGTGCAAGAAAATGAATGGAACATGAAAAGTTAATCGGGGCGATCTTGGAGCGCTGAAGAACCGTCAAATGGAACACGCTATAAAACTAACAACTTGCCGATGTAATTCGTCAGTCAAAAGACAGCGGAAAGATACTACATTAGCAATACTACAGTCAAGCTTTTGTTGGGCATAGACACAATAGCAAAGTATTTGAATGAAAAATGCTAGACAGCAATTAAAAATAATTATCCTGTTATTAACTTGGTTTTGCGAGAAATTCCACTTTAAGAAACGCATTATCTCCAAAAAGCTGTTTTCGCGAAAAATCGCTTTTTGTGATTTTTATAAAAAAAAAAGAAAATTAAACTAACTAGAAATGAGGAAATTAGTTGATTTGGGGTATTTTTTAACGAAGATTCCGAATATGACATTACCAATGACTTAAATTACTTGGATGTTTGAATAATGCGACATAATGCGTTTTGAACATCCCCAAAAGAACAAAATACTGCGCAGAAACGTATTATAAACACATAATGCGTTTCTGCGCAGTAAATTCCAACTCCTGAGTCAAAACAGAAACGCATTAAATTCAATTTGTTGCATTTCTAATTATAATCGGACGATTCCACAAAAATCGTGTTTGTCAGAGTACCTAGGCTTAGTTATAAGTTAATTTTAGAGGAAAATAATCAAAATAATTAGTAAAGAATAACTTAAGTAAAGTCACTATCTTAACATTATAAATATATTATCATAAGTTAAATTTTTTGTTGTTTTCTGGAAGCTCCATCCAAAATAATCTATGAATCACGGGGATTCAACAAATAATTTCCTCAATTAGTTTAGCTTTCTTGGAAGGATTAATTGCCCATTGAAAAGTAGTCGGAAATGAAGGAAAAACATTTAAATATGACGTTTGCATGAAGTTCCATCCCTTTGGCGCAACTATGCCCCCTCTAAGCGCAGGTATGCCCATTGAAAAGTAGTCGGAAATGAAGGAAAAACATTTAAATATGACATATACATAAAGTTCCATCCCTTTGGCGCAAGTATACCCCCTCTAAGCGCAGGTATGCCCATTGAAAAGTAGTCGGAAATGAAGGAAAAACATTTAAATATGACGTTTGCATGAAGTTCCATCCCTTTGGCCCAAGTGTGCCCCCTCTAAGCGCAGGTATGCCCATTGTAAAGTACTCGGAAATGAAGTTAAAACAATTTATTATCAAGTTTTATTATTGAAATTAAATTAAATCATTTTAAAGTAATTTTAACTGAATAAAAATGTCGGTAAAATGGATAAACATTCAAAACCTTACGCGAAAATGAAGCTAAAACGCTTTGTATAAGCTGGCCAGGTCGATTTGTATAAGCTAGAAAAATTTCTGGCCAAGTTCGCTCCTATCTTGGCTAATAGTATGCCCGGTATGCCCGGTATGCCGGTATGCTTTTTAGTAGGGGCACCAGTGGGTCCTAAAACTAATCGAGAAAGTCTAGCAGACAATGCTATCGCGTTTGAAAAATTTATCGGACCAATTCCAACGTTACGTCCTAAGCAGATGCTTATCTCCTGCACGATAATGCGTTTCTGCGCGCTAATTTTGAAAATTTGGCTTAAAAATGCGTTTTGTCAATTACAATATCTTGAAATCTAGGAGATATAAAAATAAATGGATTTGAAATTAGGAATCAGCGACTTAAAATTAGTATAAAAGGTAGTGAAACGCAAAATCTCAAAATTGGTCGATAATGCGTTTCTGAAATGTAGGGCAGCTTAGTCTGCAAACGACGAGGGTGTTAATTATTCTTTCGAAGGCCAAAAGCTTGAATTTGATTATAAATTGAAAAAAAAGCCAGTTGGTGTCCAAATAGGCCATTACGATATTCAGATAGATCATTACCATTTTATAAGCAAAAAGCTTGAATTTGATTCTAGATTTAAGAAAATACTCCGCTAGACAGTATCCAAATATAACACTACGATGTACAAATAGCCCAATACGATATTCTGATAGATCATTACCCTTTCAAAGTCAAAAGCCAAATGCACCGGACGTTGTCCATATAACGTGTTACGGTGTTCTGATAGCCCGTGACGGTGTCCATTAAACCCGAGACTGGTGTTATTAAGTCATTTAAGAAATTGCTATGGTTCTAAATGCATTGTTTCAAATTCTAAAATGATCCTTTAGAGATTTTTTGGTAGATCTAAATTCAAATAAAAAGGGTATTTGAAATAGAGCCGAACTTCAAATAAATTCCTTGTGTCTGAAATATTATATAAGCTTGAAATAATTTAAAGAATGAATGTAGAACAAAATCAATCCTGAATAGCTTAATATATACGTTCACGGGCTATTTTTTTAATCTAGAATTAAATTCAAGCCTTTAGCCTTCTTAAGGGTAATGAACACCCTCGTGGCTTCCAGACTAAGGAAAATAACATGGTGCCCTTAAAGGGAATGTAACCTCTGGTATTTCTGTCGCTCTCCGAGGGTTCCAATATTGTCCGCTGCCTCCCATGGCTTTTCACAACTGCGGCGCTGATAATCGCTGATTGTGAAGGGTATAAAGTAAATTGATGGGGTCTTTCATAACGAACGCGTTGGAGGTTCTATTCCCTTTAATGTAGGTTTTATGGCAAAACCAAGCTAGATAACAGGATAATTATTTTTAATTCCGGCTTCTGACATTTTTCATCCAGACTTAGTTGCTATTTTGTCCTTTAACAGCTTGAACGTACTAATGTTGATGTTGTGTCTTTCCACTGTCTTTTGAATGACGAATTACATCGGCAGGTTGTAACTCTGAGTACTTTATTTAATACTGGTAACGTCCTCCTCGACGAAACTGCCGACGGCAATTCAGATTTTGAAAATGTGGTAGCTTGCGGTAATACAATATTTTTTGTCGTTAGTGAGAAATAATAGCAACAGGTTATAGTGTATTTCTTATGAATTCTTACCCCTCGAAGGGTTTTTGCTACATTACTTAACTTATTAGTTAATTACTTATCTAAGTTGCTCGGATCCCTTCCGTAAACTGCAACCTTGAACCTCTTCGTGGTGGAAGGGATTAACAGGTGGGGAAGCAACTCCCCACGCTGGATAATCAAGGCTGTGTGGTACCGAGGAAACGAAAATGCGGTATAGTTAACGATCCCCTCGGGGTACCAGGCGACACCCCATTGTATTCTAGCCTTCCACCCGGTTATAGGATTAAGGTGTGGTGACTTTAATTTCCTCCTTACTTGTGGGATCTTTCATGAATTCCAACAATAAAAACCAAAAACCATCGAGCAAGGGTATGTCTTTGACAGCACCTGGCTCTAAACAGGGGAAGGGTGTATCTTTGGATGCTACCCTCCCTTTAACAAGCTTAGGTCATGGGCTAGTCTCGGACGATTCCGAGCCCAAATTGTTAGGGTCTGTCTCCGGCAGTACTCAGCATTTGGAGCAAGGGTCTACCGAAGACAATAATCAGACTAAGGGAAGCAAGATAAGTGCTTCCAAGGCTCGCAATAGTAAGATAAACGAGCGTCGCAAGGCTCTTAGGAAGTTGGCAGAAGACTCTGGAAAAGGTAACTCCTCTTCCAACAAGAGACCAAGAGAGTCTTAAAAAGACTACAAACTCTCAACAACTGGCAGGCAAAAGGTCTAAACCTCAGACCTTCAGTGAAGCTGTCGGTTAGACGCGAATGGCCATCATAAAAGATGGCTTTCCCTCGGAACTGTTTAACTGAGCAGTAAATAGGCACCATTCAGCTTGGAGTTCTGGAGAGGCTAGATGGGATACCCTCGGGTAAAAATCTTCCTCGATTCTGGCACTTCCAGCTGAGGGGGGTGCCTTAATTGACCTCAATGAACAGGTTCTTCAGGGAACAAGGCTTTTGTTAAAAAAGCCAGTCACCCGCCGAAACCTTATAAGGTCGCTCTCCGTACAAGGGACGTCTGGAAGCAGAACCCTAAAGTCCTAAGGAGTCTTCAAAATTTCAATGGGGCGTTAAACACCAACTGTTGGAAGGTGCTTAGCAAGGCAGAGGAACCGACTGTCTTCAAGGAGGCAGGATCGAAATAAATTTAAAATATTTAAATTGTAAACTATTCAGACGAAAGAGGGTTACATTTCAAACATTTTAAACTGTAGCTTACATGTAAGAAAATGCCGAATTTTAGCTATTTTTAGTGGTGGTTTTAACTTATGACAATGACCTTTGACCTTTTTACAACATTATAGTTTAAGACGATATGTATAATAAGAACAACACCTCATTTGTTGATTTTGGTTCGGTAGTTTTGGGGCTATATGCGATTAAAATTGGCGGCCATTTTACAAGATCACTGATTTCCACACGATTCAAAATCTTTTTTAATGGTCTAATGTAACATCATGCAAAGAGACTTGCTTGTGTACCACTGCTACTTTAGCAACAAAGTTCCTTTAACTCGTGATCTAAACAGTTCTCACACTTTTTGCGAGTAAGAAGTAAGCGATTTCCATGGCAATCAGTAAAACAGATGAAGCCATTCCAAACAACCACTGACGGATGATTGGCATTAGAAACTGAATTGTAGTTTGCTTGGGTATAATAATGGACTCTAATGGGTCGACACGGTAGAGTTTGAATTCTTCAAAGACAAAGTATGGTCGATCCTGTTTAGTCTCCACAAAGCGCGAAACACTGGAAAATTTTATTTTTTTAAAATCAAGTTATTTGAGTAACATCAAGCCAATTTACATTTGAATTTTTGACAAATGAGCGTGATGGGGAACCTAATCTTTCTTTGGACTTAAAACGTCTGGTGCTGTAAAATTAACAACGCTGTGAGAGCGAAACTCACTTCCTGCACAGTTGTGTGAAGGCCCAATAGTATGCCTAGCAGGCAGGCTTTTAAACAATTGGCCCGGTAAATTTTGCATTTTTTGTACGATATACTTACAGATAATCCGATCTCTCTTTGAGAGATGATGAAAGCCTGGAATTTAAAAACAGGCGCCAAGTGGTCAAGAAGTATTCCACTTGTCCCTGATATATTTTATTGCAGAGTTTACTTTGTTTCTGCAACAATGCGTATTGTGAAGTGGTATCCATATAAACTGCCATGGCGCTTACTAACTCGGGGAAATCTTCTGTATTGGCGAACTTCGCTCTCTAAACAACGCTATCATTTCCCGATTTTTTCCTTTCTGTAAATGGAAAGACATTTTGTATAAACCTCCAAAGATTTTAATCTGCTAAAGTGCGATTTTTTAAGCTGCCATTTTTCAATCTTGCCCAACATGTTCTCCTTCCTTAAGTATTACAGTTAGTAGTAAAACACTTCAGCAAACACTTAAGACATCGTCATTACCAGGGCCGGCGGATCGTGTTAATCTCGGGTGGGTAGTCAGACGAAGGTTGGGGGGGGGGGGGGTGGATTTATTGGGCTATGCTACATACAACGATAGGCCTATGTAATACTAATTATGCGAACAAATTCATAAAAGAAATTGATACAGCTAAAATCTACAAAAATTTAGTATTATTCAAATTTATTATTACATCGTATTAATTAAATACATAATAGCAAAAGTAAATAGGGGGAGAAAGTCTGGCACTTGGGTCCAACCGCACGAGGTCTTATTTGAGGGGTAAAATTTTTGGGCTTCGGAAATGACTTCCCCCTCGCCTCTTTACAGGGACACAAAGGTATCGGTTGTACTCCGCCACGATGCAAAATAGTTATATATAAATTATCAACGTCCTATTCCTCTAACTCTGGAGGCAAGTTCCCATTCCCCCCTCTATTTAGTAAGGAGGAGAAAACCCCCCTCGAAATTCCGCCTCTCCCGATTTCACCAAGGCTCAGGGCCGGCTCAAGAATTTTTTTCACCCGGGCAAGGGAGATTTTTGGCGCCCCTCTTACCTTGAAACTAAATTAAACTACCCCCCCCCCTTCTTAAAAAAATTACCATGTCGATGTTATAAATTTACCGTTTTCATAACAATAAATAATCCCTTTGATCACTTTTTATATACTTTGTGTAAACATATTTAATAACTTTTTTATATTACATGGTCATTTTACATGGAGCTTGAAACACTACGTAAGGTGGCAAGAATTATTATGTCCATACTGAATAGTATCACGGTTAATATATGTGAAATAAAAGAATTAAGTTTACAAAGAACCCTTGAGTGAAAGATTTTTAACTCAAGGGTTAGTCTTAGTAAACTTAATTCTTTTATTCCTTACATTAATTGCTTTAACAACTTAATTAAAACACTATTTTGCGGGATTTTTTAAGGCCTACACTTATGAACATTTTAAAAGCTGTCGCTTGCTTTTCTGCTTCAACGGCTTCTCTTCATTTCCTTTTTTTTATAAAAAGAACCAGAATGCTTCTTTTTCTCGGACATCTTAATTCAATTCAACGTGACTCAACTAATATCTATCTAACTAAATCTAATAAATGGTTTTCTGCGCGATAGACTGCTTTGGAACGGTTATATACTATTGGACCGAATCCCATTGAACCGAAAAGTATTTTCGTTTATAGCCCAACATGGCGGAATTCAGTGGAATGGGAAATTTAAATCTGGTTCGTTTTCACTTCGGGTAGGTTAGTTCAGGTTGGGTTAGGTTAGGTTAGGTTAGTTCAGGTTGGGTTAGGTTAGGTTAGGTTAGTTCAGGTTGGGTTAGGTTAGTTCAGGTTGGGTTAGGTTAGGTTAGGTTAGTTCAGGTTGGGTTAGGTTAGGTTAGGTTAGTTCAGGTTGGGTTAGGTTAGGTTAGGTTAGGTTAGTTCAGGTTGGGTTGGGTTGGGTTAGTTTAGGTTAGGTTAGTTCAGGTTGGGTTGGGTTAGGTTAGTTCAGGTTGGGTTGGGTTGGGTTAGGTTAGGTTAGGTTAGGTTAGGTTAGGTTGGGTTAGGTTAGATATGGTAGGCAACTATTTCACGTCGGGTCTTATCAAGGTTATTTTCCAAAATTAAACCCGGAAAATATCAAATTTCAAGGGAAAAAGGTGTAAAAATACACGTCGGTACGAAATAATAAGTATTTAAGACATAGTTTAGTCCAAATTAGATATACTATCGTCACGTAACCTACGATATATAAATATGTATCACTAACGGTATATTGAATGAAAACCGCGCAAAACCCGGTTTTCGGTCGATTGGAATTCGGTTGAATGGTACATTCGGACGAATGGGATTTCGGTCCAATGGTCTACAATCCTTTGGAACTAGCCATCGAAAACGATTTAAATGCATTTTAGAATATTGAATGCAGGTTCATAAGAGCCTAAAAAACAAATTGAAGATGGCCTGCTAGTTAATTTATCATAAAGCTGGATAAACGATCATGAAATAGCAAGTACAATGGGGCACCAACCCTCCGGCTGCTGTCGACTCCGGGCTAGCGGCCAAGACTACCAAAGCTCTCCGCGCCTCCCAGGTGCATACCTCTGTTACGGCGGCTCAGATTGAGGGCCACCTCGTCGACTTGGGTCTTCATACCACTTCTGTCCTGACTGAAACTCGAGCTGATCGCCGGAACTATTCTTCGTTCATCGTATCCCTTCCTGCGCAAGAAGCTCCCCTTGTTTTGGCGCCAGAACGTTGGACCAAAGGAATCACCGTGGACTTCTATCGTTGCAATGACTAGGTCGAACCCGGCTCTCCCTCCTGTACACCAACATCGACTCGCTTAAGACGAAGCGCTACGCACTCCGTGCCTATATTGATACACATCGTCCTCCCTTCATAGCACTCACCGAAACCAAACTAGATGCTACCATATCGTATTTCGAGCTTTCAAGGTCTACCGGAAAGACAGGAACTTACACGGAGGTGGTGTTTGCCTGGCCGTCCACAAGGACCTCAAATCCTACCCATTGGACCTGAAGACTGAAGTCGAAGCGGTCGCGGCCCGGGTGACAATCGGCTCCTCATGTCTCCGTCTCTGCTACATTTATCGGCCACCGTCGGCCACCCTCACGTACCCCAAGATACTTAATTCCCTACTTGGATGTCTTTCCGGGGGGAAGTCCGATCTCATCATCACCAGCGACTTTAACTTTCCCAGTATCGACTGGGTTATGCAGACAAGTTCCTCGTCAGTGGCAGAGAGCTTTCTACATACTCTCCTGGCCTCTCACCTTAACCAACGTGTCACTGAGCCCACCAGGTTACGTTATACAGCTGCCAACATCCTTGATCTGTTTTTTTTCCCGATGACAACATTCTTGAAACTGTCTCCCATCTTCTGGGCATCAGTGACCATGCTTTTCTCCTGCTCAATATTCGTGGGGTCCGCCCCTACCCAGGAATCCTCATAGATCGGTTCCTGACTTCAACAAGGCCGACTTCGCGTCTACGGCATGCTTGCTCTCTGATATCCACCTCCCCGGTGCCACTTCTATTGAAGAGATGTGGAGCGCTTTCACCTCGGCCGTCAGGCAAGTGGTGACGGATCATGTTCCCACAAAGCATCTATCCTCCAGGCATAATCTTCCGTGGGTAGGCTCTTCCCTCAGATGTCTGATGCACATCACAAAGCGTAGGTACAACCGCTCCCGGAAGTACCCTTCTGCTGCCAATGTACAAGCCTTCAGTCGGCATCGTGCTATAGTCAAATTTGCACTCCAAGCTGCGCGCACCCATCATGTTGACAAAGTAGCGTCGGATATCACAACCCACAGGAAAAAGTTCTACCAGCTTGTAATATACATTACAAACTGTACATATTTATTTTATGTTCATACCCAGCCAGGTATGGATAGATGGCGCCACTTTGGTGGTTTCAACATTGAACTTTAATTTACTATCTTAGGCCATCTTCCCAGGTAATAATGGGAGATATGGTCTGGCAGTCCGGCAAGCGGCGGGCTGATTTAATAATGTCGTTTTGGTTTGTTCCTATCATAGACATAATAAAGAAATAGACACCTTACGCGGAGTTTGATTTGCCAAAAATATACGGGAGCGATAGCTAGCAGACAACCGGTATTTGTTCCGTATTCCTGTGGTACCACGTTTAAGCGACGCCTGTCGATTAGGCAAGAAAATAAAAAATCATCACGTGACACGTCACACATGTTCGTGTTTGTAATCTTTTAGGTACTCTGACGTGATTCGCGAATATTTTGGCTGTGAGAATTTAAAATAAGGTAAATGTTTATTATAATTTTTAAATAAGTCAATTAATTCTTTCAAAACCCAAAAAAAAAAGCAGCAGATGACCTTATAATAAAAAACAAAAAATTCTAATTGCGAAATGATATTTTGTCAAAGGCTTAAGTAACTCCTGTATCAGGCTTGTTGTGGTTATGGCTTATGGGAATATTCTGAGATTCTAAACTGTAAACAAAAGTAAATGGAATTTTGATGAAATGGATGATTCTACCTTGGATTAATAATGACTCCAAGATTCTACTAAAGGTATGTAGCTATTGTCCTTGAAATAAAATTAGCTTTTACAATTTAAGTCTGATGGCTTGACCCTTCATTTCTAGATTTTTTTCCCTCGCTAATTTGTGGAGTCAGAGCTTGCAATATAGATTAATAACTTTCTTAATGATGATGTTCGATTCCAACTTCAGCATCAAACATGTTCGTGGTGATCTGGTAAGAGGTCCATGCCAATAATATTTCGTAATACAGTTCTAGTTCTTAGACTACATTTCTTTTATAGAGAGAGGAATATCTCTTCATAACAACTAAACAAAATTGGCTAAAAACCAAGGAGATCTTACTCAAATTATAATAACATAATTAAACCTACATGAAATGATCCTTGTTCAAAATTTAAAGGTGAGAAGTTAGCATCACCGGTTTTTTCTATTTCACTTTCAACTGGATGTAATTTCTTTAAATTAAATAAAAAAATTATTTTGACTATTTTTACTTGTTTTAATTTTATGGAAACCAAACCAGAGTTGGAATGGCTTTTGGTGTGACCCACCTTTTTCCATTTACAATTTGTATATCCTGTTCTAAAAAGTGATCATTACAAATTAAATCATGATTTGAATGTGTCGCGATTTACAGCAATTGTCCATTGAGAAAGTATTGTAGGTTTAGATAAGGGAAACCTATAGTTATAAAAAGATTAAATAAGAATGAATATTCATCGAAATAATATGATAATTTAATCCTACTTATAAAGCGCCACTAAACTTAAGTGGCGCTTTAGACTAGGCGCCCACTGGCTCTCCGTTTCGTATCCGTCCTGGCTTCCACAAGGCATTGTCTCCGTTACGAAGCAAAGGCTTGTGGAAGCCAGGACAGAGACGTTACGGGGATCAGTGAGCGCTTGGCCTAGGCCATGTAGTGCCTAACGCATAGGAATATTTATCCGGTTAAAAATCAGACGCAAAAACTTTAGGGGTGAATTTGATAAACGGGTAGTACTTTTATGTTAGCTAACATGTTTCATAATTCGTTTGTTATAGAAAAAGTGATTTCTACTAAAAATCTTGTTTTTATTTGGTAAAAAAAGGTTAATTTTAGTGTTTTTACGCATTGCAATAACAAGTAAAACAATACCGGAAAAGGTTTCATTCCATATGTAGGATTAAATTATCATATTATTTCGATGAATATTCATTCTTATTTAAAATCTTTTTATAACGAAACCTACAATACTTTCTCAATGGACAATTGCTGTAAATCGCGACACATTCAAATCATGATTTAATTTGTAATGATCACTTTTTAGAACAGGATATACAAATTGTAAATGGCAAAAGGTGGGTCACACCAAAAGCCATTCCAACTCTGGTTTGGTTTCCATAGAATTAAAACAAGTAAAAATAGACAAAATAATTTTTTTTATTTAATTTAAAGAAATTACATCCAGTTGAAAGTGAAATAGAAAAAACTGGTGATGTTAACTTCCCACCTTTAATTTTTGACCAAGGATCATTTCGTGTAGGTTTAATTATGTTATTATAATTTGAGTAAGATTTCGTTGGTTTTTAGCCAATTTTGTTTAGTTGTTATGAAGAGATATTCCTCTCCCTATAAAAGATATGTAGTCTAAGAACTAGAACTGTATTACGAAATATTGTTGGCATGGACATATTACCAGATCACCACGAACATGTTTGATGCTGAAGTTGGAATCGAACATCATCATTAAGAAAGTTATTAATTTATATTGCAAGCTCAGACTCCACAAATTAGCGAAGGACAAAAATCTAGAAATGAAGGGTCAAGCCATCAGACTTAAATTGTAAAAGCTAATTTTATTTCAAGGACAATAGCTACATACCTTTAGTAGAATCTTGGAGTCATTATTAATCCAAGGTAGAATCATCCATTTCATCAAAATTCCATTTACTTTTGTTTACAGTTTACAATTTACTATTTAGAATCTCAGAATGTTCCCATAACAAGCCATAACCACAACAAGCCCGATAGTAGTACAGGAGTTACTTAAGCCTTTGACAAAATATCATTTCGCAATTAGAATTTTTTGTTTTTAATTATAAGGTCATCTGCTGCTTTTTTTTGGGTTTTGAAAGAATTAATTGACTTATTTAAAAATTATAATAAAAATTTACCTTATTTTAAATTCTCACAGCCAAAATATTCGCGAATCACGTCAGAGTACCTAAAAGATTACAAACACGAACATGTGTGACGTGTCACGTGATGATTTTTTATTTTCTCGCCTAATCGACAGGCGTCGCTTAAACGTGGTACCACAGGAATACGGAACAAATACCGGTTGTCTGCTAGCTATCGCTCCCGTATTAACCCTCCGTAGAATATTGGGTCTATTTCTTTATTATGTCTATGGTTCCTATTAAAAATGTTATTTGTGTTAAACCACGGCCCCCTGCACGCGCTCACGCTGCTCGCGAAGATAGCGGCCCCGGCGATCGACTGAAAATTGCGAAAGTGAAATTAGTTAACTTTTTTCCTACATCGACCTTTGGCGCTGACGTAACAACTAAGAAATGGCTGGAGTATATGGCGAAAACGTTCCAATTTTTAGAGTTTCATTAATTATTACTAATTGTGTAATTTTAGGGTTATAATTTCTTTCCGTAATCTTTAAATTACTTATTAATAAATAAGTAAAATACGTTTGGATATTTTTTAAATCAAAATACGCGCCGAGAAAACCAGACAAAGAAGACGCTGTCGACGTTAATAATGTAAACAAAAGAACTAGTCATGTGTCCGCTTATCAGCTGTTGTTTTTCGATTTTATTCTTACAGTTCTTTGATAGTAAGTTGTTTTAATATTTACAAAGTTAACTTCAATTTAAGTAAATAAGTAGTAAATGTAATGCAGATTATAAAACTAGAATATTATTTTTACGTTAACAAAGTCAGACAATGTTGAAGATTGCTGAAAATCTATGTATGAGACATGTAAGCATTCTAAATCACAGACTCACTAGTCTCACTCACAGTTCACAATATGGTTTAGGTCTAAATGTAGAGATTCCCATTTTTTTTACCATAATTTAAGTTAAAATTGGTTTTTGTTAATTGCTTTTAAGAATCTCGATAACTTAGTAGTCCCACGCTCACATTAAAGTAATCAGCTTTTTTCAAGTAAAATTCATCAAGATTCAATTAAAATTACTGGATGATGTAGGAACATGCTGGATGATGTAGGAACATGCTGGATGATGTAGGAACATGCTGGATGATGTAGGAACATGCTGGATGATGTAGGAACATGCTGGATGATGTAGGAATATGCTGGATGATGTAGGAATATGCTGGATGAGGTTGAAATATGCTGGATGATGTGGATAAACATTCTTTTCGTTTCTGATGGTAGTTATATTCGAATTTGAGACCTAATCGTATATTGGCTCATATGTAATGCCACCAATTAAGTAATAGATAGTGACGTACATCTGGTTCCAAATCCTACGATTACGCATTAGCCTCACAACAGACTATCATTAACTGAAGTTCCTTAAAATGCAAACCGCAAACCAATCTTCCATGTGAAGTGTATGCTTCGTTGACTACAAAATCATTCCTAGAGATGCTCTTAATCCACAGTTTGCATAAATTTTCATCAGCGGGTAACTGATGAAATGACACTTTGGTCTTCTTAAAAGTAGATGAACACAATGGAACAGAACAATGCTGGTATTTTTTAAATGGGTAATTTGGAGGGGCAGGTCACTTCCTTGATTAACGACGCACCTCTCAAAAGATTAAATCGTTATTATTTTGATTAAATTCAATTTAATCACGATTATGTTGATTAAATCATGTTTAATTAATTAATATAATCTTTAAATCTATTTAATCATGATTAAATGATTAAATCTGATATAAATGATTAAATCTGATATAAATGATTAAATCTGATATAAATGATTAAATCTGATATAAATGATTAAATCTGATATAAATGATTAAATCTGATATAAATGATTAAATCTGATATAAATGATTAAATCTGATATAAATGATTAAATCTGATTGAAACAATTAAATCTGATTGAAACAATTAAATCTGATTGAAACGATTAAATCGTGATTAGTATGATTAAATCGCGATTAGAAATTAGAACGAGAATCAGAATGATTATATTGGTGATTGGAATGATTATAATTGTGCGTGATTTTATCGAGCTTATTAGAATAATTTACTAAGTGATTAGAATTATTATTTCGTATTTACCGCGCTCGATAAAATCTCGATTCGACCGATTATATTGATTAAATCATGATTAAAATGTTTAAATCATGATTAAGTTTAAATCGTGATTAAAATGTTTAAATCATGATTAAGTTTAAATCGTGATTAAAATGATTAAATCTAATTAAAATGTTTAAATCTGATTAAAATGATTAAATCCTGATTAAAAAGATTAGATCCTGATTAGAATGATTAAATCTCGTTTAAAGCGTGGTTAGATTTTCTAATCTTGATTAATTTTTGTTGAAGAAATAAAAAACAATGAAGATATTTTGTAACAAAGTCATTCAACAGTACTAGTCCGTTCTTACTAGTCAGTTTTCTGTTGTACTACCATCGTTTCATTAATTGCTATGTATATATATATTTTAACCAAGTCGAAAATAAACCGTTCATTACTTGTAGCTGATGTCACTGGATTTATTTCGGTATCTGCGCTTTGCTCCGTGTTGCTGTTGAAAACTTCAACAATTTTTTTAATTTTAATTACGCTGATTTAATCACGATTACCTTGATTTAATAATTTTACTATGATTAAGACGCACCCAAAATGGAAGTGACCTGCCCCTCCCAGTAATTTTCACTTATTAAAAAAACAGGATGTAACGCAGCCAGGGTAATGGCATTTGAGCAAATATTAATGTTTTATCTTATGCAAATTATAAAGAACAAAGTTTGGTGAATATGACAAAAATTATGAGCAGTTATCATAATTATAGTCTTAAATAACTACAAAATACAGTTTTTAATAACTTGAAAACTCATTGCCAATACAAAACTTAAACCATTTATGGTTAGGCTTAGCAATAAAATGTTACCACTCAAAATATTGAAATATTTATTAAAAAAAATTTTTTAAATGAAAACTTACATACTTAAAAAGTGTAATTACTAATTGTTTGTTACAAACTTCTCCAAATTCAATAAAACAGTTGGAAAAAAACTTCACTAATGCAAATTCATCGCCATTGAAACGTATGTTAAACTTCCCGCCTCTTTGATAGATTCCGGTTGTTACACCAGCGTTCCAAGCGACGGAAAATCGCTGTCGCGAAAATACATGGGGAGGAAATTCTTTGCCGGGGCCGCTATCGTCGCGAGCAGCGTGAGCGCGTGCAGGGGGCCGTGGTTAAACTAAGAGTGTCTTATTAAATAAGAAGGACACAACAAAAATGGCGACGGAGATGGGATCTCAACCCTAAATTGAAGGTTCTACATATCGTGACTTTGATTGAAAAGAGATCTGACACTTCACATCCACGTGCCAAGGCTTACACAGCATTCTCTTGTCTTGGAAAAAGGGGCGAACCATAAATCCCTGTTCAAACATCAGACAACAAAAAGGAAAGAATAATTTTTCATTATTAGGAACAATACTCCATTATACGACAATGGCAATGATTGGACACCTAACAATTTTTGACAGCAAAACAGAGTCATGGGAAATCTATTCTGAACGGTTGAACGCATACTTCACTGCCAACAATATAACAGA
Organism: Leiobunum rupestre; assembly: GCF_980474605.1. Classification (NCBI taxonomy): domain Eukaryota; kingdom Metazoa; phylum Arthropoda; class Arachnida; order Opiliones; family Sclerosomatidae; genus Leiobunum; species Leiobunum rupestre. The sequence goes on from NC_143385.1 coordinate 82,829,365, forward strand.
CCCAGGCATTATGAAGGCAGTATTACAAACTGTGTTAAGCACGGAAACTTACACCTTACTGACCAATAGGTTGCGACCAGCCAAACTGGCCTCTAAAGATTATGCAGAGTTGGTCGACGTTCTCACCAAACATTTCAGTCCACAACCGCTACGCTGCATAGCACGACTCCGCTTCAACAGAAGAAATCGCAAGCCTGATGAATCGGTGGAGGCTTATATAGCCGATTTGCAGGCATTAGCAGTCAACTGTAAATTTTACAAGCCAGATGAGATGATAGTTGACAAAATAATATTTGGAATTAATGATGATTTAATGCAGCAGAAGCTCATAGCCGAAGAGGAAGAAAAGAAAGTCATCACTTTAGCTCGAGCCACAACAATTCTGCTGGCTATTGAAAATTCCAAGCGCATTATTGGCGAGATTAAGTCGGAAGAAGGGGATAAGCAACAACAAGTCAACCGCATTAAAGCGAAACAGGTTCAAACCCGCAACACGCCCAACAAGTCAAAGGGAGGAAGACAAAACACCTCTAATAACACTACTGGCAATTTTCACCAACGACAAGGAAACCAAAGCATTAATAAGCCTCAACCTGATTACACACGCTGTATAAGATGTAAGAGTGATCAACATAAAACGCACGCATGTCCTTACAAGGATGCTAAATGTAATAAGTGTTCCCGCATTGGTCATTTAGCAAAGGCATGTTTAAATCCACCGAGTAGGGACATGTATCAAGGCAACAACTCGTCACAGAAAAATAAATTTAATCGTGCTAATAAAATAGGAGAGCCGAAACCTATAACGCAAGAGGATGATGAATACGATGCAGCCATTTATCACCTTCAAGACAGTCGACAACAACGAAATTCACTTAAACAGTTAAACATCATTGACGAAGATGTACCTCCACCTGAAATAATTACTCTTGAAGTTAATGGTTATCCATTAACTTTTGAGCTCGATAATGGAAGTGGTTTTTCAACAATAAACGAAAAAGACTTTCAAATTGTGGGACAGCATACGGAAGTTCAAGAGTTTTCTCGACAGCTCACATCCTACTCTGAGAATATAATTACCATTGTTGGCAAAGCTCAGATGCATGTTAAATTCCTAAATAAGGAAGCAAATTTACCGCTTGTGATTGTACAAGGTATCAGACCTAATTTATGTGGTCGCAAATGGTTGTTCTCAGAGTTAGACATCCTTCCATCGATTCGAAGACAAATGGCCAATACGACAAACGTTTACTCTGTCGACTCAACTTACGACATTACTTCACAAGGAGATCCTGATTTACGGAAAATACTTGACAAACACTCTCACCTCTTCACTCCTGGCGTGGGAAAAATTAAAGGTATTAAAGCACATTTGTATATGAAGGAAATTGCAACACCTGTCTACTGTGGGGCGAGAACGGTCCCTTATTCTAGAAAGGACGCAGTGGAAGACGAACTACGTAGGATGGAAAAAGAGGGAATTTTAGAACGGGTCAATTTTTCACATTATGCCTCTCCCATCGTTAATGTTCAAAAACCTGACGGAAGTATCCGCACCTGTGGGGACTATAAAACAACTGTTAACCCCAACTGAATATTGACCGACACCCTCTGCCTAGGACCGAGGACATTTTTGCAAAATTGGCCGGTTGCACGTTTTTATCTCGGTTGGATCTCAGCGACGCATACAGTCAGGTTGAACTCGATGACGAATCCCAACAGTACACTGTTATCAATACTACGCTGGGGCTTTTCCGCTTTAAGCGTTTACCAAAAGGGATAGCTTCTTCTTCCGCCATTTTTCAGAGTGTTATGGAGATGATTCTTATTGAAGTAAAAAGGGTCAGCCCTTTTCAAGATGACACCTTGATAGGTGGACGTTCCAAAGAAGAACACCTACAGGTCTTAGATAACGTGCTTCAAAAGTTTAGTGACTATGGGTTAAAATTGAATTTACGCAAATGTAAGGTTCTCCAAACCGAGATAGAGTTTTTGGGTCATAAACTAGACGCCAACGGCATTCATCCTCAGGAAGGGAAAATGAAAGCGATTATGGAAGCACCGTCACCCACGAATGTCGAAACTTTGAGATCATTTCTGGGAATCATAAATTATTATTCCCGATTCCTTCCCCATAACTCCACGCGTCTTGCACCGCTTTATTCACTGCTTCAACATTCAACGCCTTGGACATGGGGAAAGGCCCAGGAAGATGCTTTCAACGACGCTAAACGAACACTTCAAACATCTAATTTGTTGGTGCACTATGACGTCACAAAGGACATCACTTTGGCCTGTGATGCATCTCCCGTAGGAGTGGCGGCTGTAATTTCGCATATCGTCGATGGCCAAGAAAGGCCCATCGCCTTTGCTTCAAGGAGTCTGGCACCCGCTAAGAAAAATTATTCTCAATTAGACAAGGAGGCTCTGGCATTGATTTTCGGGGTCAAGAAGTTTAAATACTATTTATTTGGAAAACATTTTACGCTTTACACTGTCCACCAACCACTCGTATCATTACTTGCATCTAACAAGCCCATTCCACCAATGGCAGCAGCACGCCTGCAGCGTTGGGATCTTATTCTGGCGGCCTATTCGTACAGTATTAAATTTCGTAAAGGCTCTGCCAATGTCAATGCGGATGCGTTGAGCAGGTCCCCACTTCCACTTGAGAGAAACACAACACCCGTGCCAGCTGAATATATATTCCTTATGCGAGATTTAACAGCTACCGGTCCTCTTACACCACACCAATTGGGTAACGCAACTAAGGACGATCCAATCCTACAAAAGGTTACCAAATACATGCGGCAAGGTTGGCCAAACCAAATCCACACAGATTTAGCAATTTATTACCGACGTCGTAATGATTTGTCTAATTTTAATGATGTCTTGCTCATGGGAAACAGGGCCATTATTCCCGAATCTAAACGCCGCGAGCTTTTAAGTGAACTTCACAGTACCCATCAAGGTGTTGTGAAAATGAAAGCTGTGGCGCGTGCTCGTATTTGGTGGCCACGGATTGACGAAGACATTGAGGCCCAGACAAGCAAATGCGAAGTTTGTCGCCAACACGCTCCAATCCCCGAAAAGGACTTCAAGGCATGGCCGACAACGCACGCCCCTTGGGAACGGGTACACGTCGATTTCGCCGGCCCAATTGAAGGCAAGAATCTATTTGTTATTGTCGATAGCTATAGCAAATGGCTTGAAGTTTACATAACTGCATCCCAAACTTCGCAAGCTGTCATACGAATTCTCGGAGAGGTCATTTCCCGATTTGGAATCATGTTTACACTTGTGTCGGATAATGGGACATGTTTCACTAGTGCCGACTTTGAACAATTTGTCCTTCACAATGGGATACACCATTTACGGAGCGCCCCTCATCACCCCGCTTCGAATGGGGCTGCTGAGCGCGGCGTTCGAACTGTCAAGGACAACTTACGTAAGGTCTCCGATTTACGTTTCGAAGCTATGGATGTTATCACCACTGGTCTACATAATCACACAAATGGAACTTTAGAGGAACGCCTGGCTAAAATACTCATCAATCATCGTCGGACACCCACATCTCATGGGAAGGCCCCAGCCGAACTGATGTTGGGAAGATCAATTACCACTCAAATTGACCTCTGTCATCCTCACCGCATTCCCTCACTAAGCCTATTGGGGAGAATGCTGATGAACAGCACAAGTTTCGAATAAATGACTCTGTATATGCTTACAACTATGGCACGGGAAATAAATGGTTCCAGGGCACTATCACAAATACGGTGGGTGCAATGATGTATACCATTCAAACCCCATTGGGAGAAATTCGCCGACATCAGAATCAGATACGTCCCCGGAGAGACGCATCACCTGCTACATCGTTTGGCGAGTCTACACAGACACAGTCAAGACCAGATGTGACACTAAAAGATACAACCTCAGCTCCCATACCTCAAATGTCTCATTCACCGAGTCAGAACACTCCACGCAAAACTGTGGTTCCTGAGAGTAGAAGTCATCCAACAACAATACCAACTAGACTAGACTTCTGTCCTGCTCCCTCTGGTGATCATACTCAACCAGACCAAAAGCAAGCTCAGAACGCTGACGTAATCCCACCAAATTGAAGAATTACCCATTTCCAAAGCAAGGCCAACTCGTCAACGCAACATTCCAGCTCGTTACCGAACTTAGCGAACTTTATATTATACATTTTATTTAGCATTGTGTAATTCTTTAAAAGAAAGGAGTATTGTAATATACATTACAAACTGTACATATTTATTTTATGTTCATACCCAGCCAGGTATGGATAGATGGCGCCACTTTGGTGGTTTCAACATTGAACTTTAATTTACTATCTTAGGCCATCTTCCCAGGTAATAATGTGAGATATGGTCTGGCAGTCCGGCAAGCGGCGGGCTGATGTAATAATGTCGTTTTGGTTTGTTCCTATTAAAAATGTTATTTGTGTTAAACTAAGAGTGTCTTATTAAATAAGAAGGACACAACACAGCTAGTCTCCAAGAAGGCGAAGTTAGCGGTAGTTCCCGATCTCTCCAGCTCTGGAACGACATTCACCACAGCAGTAGACAAAGCCAATCTCCTGGCGTCTACCTTCCGACTTACTTTTCCGGCGTATGATGTAGCCGTAGTTCTGCTCTTGGCGCCTCTTGCACATCATCTTCTCAGTCAAAGGAATGCACCAGCTGTTGACCCAAGTCAAACCGCATATAGTCCCTGGCCCTGACGGCATCCAGTCAAAGGTATTGAGCCAGTGCGCCGATGCATTAGCGGCTCCGCTTACGACCATCTTCCATCTGTCTTATAACGCCGGTGCAAATCCGTGTGATTGGAGTCGCGATAACGTCACACCGATACCAAAGGGTGGAGATAAATCCGATCCTAGTGAGTACCGCCCAATTGCTCTCCTGTCCCAAGTTCTGAAAGCCGATGAGCATGTCTGTGCGTCTGCCATTTCTACGCATTTCATCCAGCACAATCTGATGAACCCGTTCCAGCACGGCTTCAGGAGTGACTTCAGCACCGAAACCCAGCTCCTATGCTGCGTCGAGGATTGGACCTCTGGCCTTGAGCAGGCTGGCCGTGTCCTTGACTTCCGCAAAGCATTTGATTCGATCCCCCACGAGCTTTTCAAGGCTAAGCTCCACTCTTATGGGGTCCGGGGTCGCACGCTAAACTGGCTCTATGTTTCCCTTGAAAATAGTGAGTTTCGGGTTGTTCTGCCCTGTGCCTCTTCCGATTGGCTCCCAGCATCGTCTGGGGTCCCACAGGGCTCGGTCCTGGGACCTCTCCTCTTCATCATCTACATCAATGACATTGGAGACAACGTCGTCTCTAAGATGTACTATCCACTGCAATTTTATGGTTTATTTACTATTGTAAAGTAAATAGTAGCGAAAAAACGTTCATCGACGATGGTGGACATTTTTGTTGGGAAAACGATTGGTATTTTTAATTAGCGAAAGATTTTTCAAATTATGTTATGCTTTCATTAAAATTTTTATAAACAAATCCAATTGTTGGTAAACCAAAAAGGCGCGCAACTCAATTTTGGCGCCCCTCTCAAACCGGCCCTTTAGTCGCCCCTGCCAAGGCTACTTGAGTACGCCACCTGGATATTGATCTTTCCTCTCACTAGATGTCGAAGTAATCTACCCATGATGCACTAGAATTTTTCCTCTCCCGCGGGCGGGCTGAAATCAGTTCGGTTTTTATTGCCTCCCTCTCCTTGTACTATGGGAAAATGCCCCCCAATAAAAAGGAGGTCGTTGATAATTTCGGTTCATGTATTTCTGATAAAATACGTTAATTTAATATTAAACTTTTGCTTTCGATAATTTGGTTAATTTAGTTCCTAAATAAAGTAGATAAATGATAGAAACTAAAATGCGACATTTAAAAAATAATAACACGACTTTTGAAAAGAAATAAACCGTAACTAGAATAACACTCACTTAAATCGTGGAGAGCGTGGCGCCATCTAAGAGCTGAGATCGGGACTAATTGGTAAATCTACGATGTAAAGGCCTAACAATTTGCAAGTTTAACCGAAATAATAGCTATAGCTACGAGCTTTTTTTGTTTATTTTACAATTGATATAGTAATTATGAATTAAAATCAACCGTTATCGAAGGAAATAATGGTCGGCATTTGACAGAGAGACTATTTGAAATCGCGAGGTGGTGAAATGGTTGCCAGGGAATAATATTCAAAATTTTCATCTTGAGCGCAGATCGGAATACCACAAATGCACTACTTCGCGCGTAATGTGCTATCCTTATTGGTTAGAAATATCACGTGATCACTAGCTCTTTGAAAAGGGTGTCAAGCATGGTGGAAGGTAAAATCTGAAGGCAGTGATAGACTTTCTCCCCTATTTACTTTTGCTAGTACCTGATTCCACTAAACGCAGTAGCGGTGCCAGCAACAGGCCGGGTTAGGCCTGGGCCTACTTGAATTTTTGGTACCGGCCTCCAAAAGTCGTCTTAATGGATCTCCAAAATTTAATATATGGGCCTCCAAATTATTTAATATATGGGCCTCCAAATTATTTAATATCGGAAAATTCTGTAATTTGTTTGCGAAATTATTTATTTATTTATTTGTTTATATACAATGCGAGTGATTAACGACACTGTTGTTTTTATTCCTTTCAAAGGTACGAGTAACTTTTCTTTGACAGTAGTTTATTTTTTAGTTTTCATTTTTGGCGAGCGTTATATCCAATCTGTATCTTTAATTTTATCTTTACAAATAAATGGTTCTTAAACTTACTTTACTTACAATTTTAGTGTACCTATGAACATTCATTTTCGTAATGTTGTAAGTTCTAATGTAAGGGATGTACATGTGAAGTACCGAAGGAATGAATGTAAATTGATAGACTTGAATTCAGTCGTAGAAATAAGTAAATAACCACTGATTTGTTAAGTGTTATTAGTTCTAATTTTTTCGTCGCGTACCCATTTTACCCAAAAATTGCACCACTTGCTTAAAGAAAATAATCCAAGATAGTTGCGTAGACAAGGGGGTGTTTAAGGGTCCAGACCCCCCCCCCTTGGGACTACCTTTGACTGTAATAAATTTCCACCCCCTTCTCGACCCCCTCTTAACATTTACATACTTCGACCCCCTCTCGACGAATTTCTGGCTACGCCGCTGATCCACGGGGATGGATGTAAAAAAATTGTGGTGGGGGGCCTCCATAATATTGGGGGGACCTCCAAATGGTTGGCCTACCTCCCCAAAAATCCTGGCGCGGCTACTGGACTGAAGTCATTAATTATGTAAAGATCACATACACTTTGTTAGTGGAAGTACTAATTTCGATAACTTAATTAAGTTAAGCTAAATAAAATATTTTTAAGCCTTTTACCAATTTGCCCTTTCTGAGCTTTGTACCATTTTTGCTAATGGTCAGGGATTTAGGGATCGGCGTTCGGAATGGAAATTTTTATTTCATTTCTTTTATATCCATATCCGAAAATTATGCTTATAAAAACTTATTTGTTGCATATTAAATCGTATAATAGTCGTGAATAATATCTATAAATAAACAGTTAATCGAATTTTTATGATTCATTGAAATTTTGGCAGTTAATTTATCAGTTCCCCGAGCTCTACAGAGATTCAAATCCAGCGTAGACACCCGTTTAATTATTACATAAGAGATCATTGCTGTCCTAATGAATAATTACACGTACAAGGAGTGTCTATGATTTAGAAGCAGTGGCAAATAAGGTTTATTTCTAACAAAGCATGAAGATATTTTTTACCGATGGGACAGTCAAGTAGCGTAGTGATGCCCATTTATAAAAGCAAAACTATATCTGCGCATGCGTGAAAAACGGAGCACACCTCGAACATATTCTACCTCATTGATCGTAACCTGGTAATCCGCTTCACTAACTTCCGTTTCCCTTCAATAAAGTAGATGATGTGTATTTCGTCACGGAATTGTAAGGGACGTAATTTACGTCTTATCCCGTGAACAAGGTTTCATTAAAGAAAATGCTTTTAGGGCATACTTTAATATGAGAGATTATGTTTGATATTTTGGCGCTACCTATATATTTCATTTGACAAAAAATTTTAAAATTACATAGATATAAGCAAAAGTCTGATAAGACTTCGTACAAAAAGTCTGGAACTAGGGCCGAGCTGCAGCTTTGGGTATAGTTTACACGTTATTTCTTGAGCAGACGATGCTTTTTCAAATTTATCATTCAAAATAAGCCAATAGCTTATCAGAATAGATGTGACGTAAAGAAAGTAGAACCTATATCGAATTCTAGTTCCTTATTGGTCATTTATACACTGTCGTATTATTTTAAAAACTCGGAGACGTTACTAGGATTAGCTGCTTTAGATTTAAATATATACGTCATTTTAGGCCTTTTCACAACATATATTGCTATCAGGTAAATAAATAATTGTAATTGGAAACTATTTGTTAAAATTGTTTTATATTAAACTATCAACTTTTTTTTATAGATGTTTAAACTTTAAGCCTTGGCCATGCCTTCCCGCAAAACTAAAATATCCTCTACTACAACTCCAGCTGTTCATCTTAATAATCAGTCCACCCAGTGCAATTTTTACCTAAAAGTAACTGCGGCTAAAGCAACCCAGAAAGATAACCCATTTTCTAGGAACAAAGAAACTCAAACAGATAAAGAAAAGAGATTAATATTAAAAAATGCTTTAACACAAACCTTTGATGTAAAGTTTCAAGATAAAATTCCACCCGACACCCAAGTAGCAAACGCACAAACTGATTATGTTTACACAACTACCATCTCAACGCAGTGTGACTTTTTCTTGAAACAATTACATTCACGAGAAATACAAACCGAGAATTTAAAAAGGAAAACTGGAGATTGCGGAAGCTCTAAATCAAAGCGTTTAAAATTAGGTCCTGATGAATTGTCAACTGAATCTGGATTAAAGATGATTTACAACTACATCTTGAAATTAGAACTAAGTGAGAAAAAAATTAAAATAAACATTAATTATATATTCCATCTTATTTGTTTTTTTTCTTATTTAGCTCGTATTGTCTTAACACCAATGAGAAAGCTGGATGGAACCTTACATCAGCTTGAAGTAATTAAATCTGACAGTTTAATAACCGTGGCAAACTACTGTGATACTCCTATTAGAATTACATTCTCGCTTAATGGGTTAATGACCATTCTGACCCCCTTTAAAAAAGCTAGTCAAAATGTAGTGTTTACTTTAATTGGCAATCAACCAACAAACGTCAATTTCAAAATTATTGATGATGTTTTAAGAAGTTTGTTTGAAAGCCTCGTATTTTGCCCAGGAATTCCCGAGGTTTGTGAAAATCAGAATTTGATGTGAAATTAGTTTTCTTTTAATGTTATTTTTTTATTCAAACTAGATTAATTGTGATAATTTTCATACTAAAAATCTGGAGAAAATCAATTATCCTTTCGTAAGATATCAGTCCGTAAGATGTCCAGTTTTTTTCAACCCTCCCAAAAATGTGTCGAAGGAACAGTTACAAGCGGAAATGTTCCAGCACCGGTGTAGCGAATGCCGCTATCTTAATAGGTGAACTTTAAAAAATGTGTTAGAAATTTATTTCTCTTATATAACTCTTTTTTCCTTTTTTGGTACATTTTAGAACAACAGAAGAATAAAAATGAAGTTACCCCACGAACTAAACGTAAAAGACTGACCGCAATTTCAAGATGTAGAATTAGTATTTTAACTCCGAAATCTAGATCTAAACGTATATATGAAAATCGCCATCTTCGAGTTAAACTAAATAAGAAAATTAAGCAACTGGAACAGAAGTTGCAAGAATCAAGTTTGGAACTAAGCCAAGAGCAACACTGTAAAATGCAAGATGTTATGGACAAAATAAATGCTTATGGCAAGAATGATCTTCAGGAAATTTTTCAAAAAGCTACAGAGAAAAATAAAATGTTAGGAATTGCCCTGAAGAAGAGCTGGGAGCTAGATAACCAGAGAAATGGTTTCGTAAATGATCAAATAAATTGTGAAAAAGGATCTAAAGGAAATCGTTGGAGTCCTTTGACTTACCGTATAGCCTTAAGTGTATACTCAAGATCTCCTGCCGCTTATGAAGCATTAGCTTCCTTCGATGTTTTAAAACTACCTAGTGTTCATTCAGTTAGAGACAAAATTCGAAAAATTCCATCAAAGCAAGGTGTAGACCTCGTATTTCTTCAAGGGGAAGCAAACCGATTTTCTGATTACACTGAAAAGTATCCTGGAATGAATAAACCACCAAAAGAAGGAGTTTTAATATTCGATGAGGTTAAAATTATTGGAAAGATGATATGGAATTCCAGAAACCATGAATTTATTGGCAGTTGCTTTAGTCCTGAGGAGTACCCAGCTATGGATGATTTGTATAAAGAAACTACAGTCTCGGAAACCCTCGAAGCTGAGTATGTACTACAATTTTTGTGGAGGTGCATTTCGGGAAAATTTGATATTATTGGACCATATTTTATGCAGTCAAAAGCAGCGTCCCATTCTTTCTTAATTAGCTGTATTTGTGATGTAATCTGGGCGTTTCAAAATGTAGGATTAGAAACTTCAGCTCTAGTGTGTGATGGCGGTACTTGCAATATTTCGGCATTACGCCACACAATAGGAACGCAGAAGCCCTTCACCTATATTGAAAATGAAGATGGATCTTTCAACTTTAGGTTTGATCCTCATTTCAAACATCCATTTCTGAAAGATAGATGGATCTATTGGATAGTTTGTCCGACCCATCAGTTAAAAAACATGATAAACGCTTTGAATCACTCACAAGATAATGATACGAAAGAATTTACTATACTTGGTGATATTAATTTTGGTTGGTCCCAAATTATAGATATGTATGAAAGAGAAGTAGATCGACGTGACAATAACGAGTTAGCGCAAGTAAAAGGTTTAATTTTGGCAATTATTGAGAGAGATTCTTGGGTGAAACTAAATGTAACACCCGCTAAAATTATGCAAAGCCAAAAGGTTTTGGGTGAGTTATTCAATTATGCAAACCCAATGTTTGAGGACCCACCTGTGGACAAAGATGAGGTCATGGCGTGCCACAGTTACTTAAGTGCGTGCCACAAATTATTTGAGACAGGATTGTTAGCACACGAAAAAGTTGACTCGTTAGATTCTCCACCAGTGAAATCAATGCTTGAAGGCCTAGAATTTTTTGAACATTGGGCCACAGAAATAATTTTATGCGAAGAAAACTTAAAAGATAAAAGTGGACAAAAATATTTAGCTAGGCAAACTTGGGAATTACTACGAATTTCAGTATTCGGTTTCTGTGGCTTAGTTGCAGATTTTACATCGCGAAACCCAACAAAATACATTTTCCCAGTACGCATTAATGGTTCTGCAGTTGAAACAATTTTTAGCCAACAGAAATATGTGACTGCGGGAAAACTCACGAGTTTGAATTATGGTACTGCTAGGAGAGCTTTGCTGATAAAAAGATGCACTAAAACCTCCCAAAATGCAGAAGCTTCCTACCGAAAAGTTGGAGTTGATATTTGTGACAATTAAGAAAACAATTTAAACGTGTATTTTTAAAATGGTTTAATTTTAGTTAAAACATGTTTTTTAAATGCCTAGGTTTTCTTCTGCCTGTTTCCTTCAAGTTTACTACCCGCTGTGCAAATATCCTGGTGGTAGGCCAACTGCAGAACACTTTGGCCTACCACCAGGATATTTGCGCAGCGGGTAGTAAACTTAAAGGGAAGCAGACAGAAGAAAACCTAGGCCTTTAATTTAACAAATTTTTTTAAATAAAAAATGTCTGAAAGAGGAACATGATTTTTTTTGTGATAGTCGATAAATGCATCAGGTCACAGGGGACCCATAGATTCTCCGTAGCCTAATAGAAAGGAGCGGGGATGTCGGCATGGCGAGCAACACCACTCAACAGGACCGCATTATCAATACTTCGGCGGGCCCGCCGGAAACACTCTGAAATGGCGAACGCTTTCCAGCCGATTCCAACCATCAATCAAGGCAGCGCTGAATGAGGCGCTCGAAAATCTTCCCCAAGACCGACAGGAGAGTAATGGGTCGGTAGGATGATGGGTCCTCGGGACTTTTCCCGGGCTTCAAGAAAGCAAGGACGATGCCGGACTTCCAGGAGGATGGCATGTAGCCATTCAACCAACAGTCGTTATAAATACCAAGGAGAATTGTGAGGACATTAAGGGGGAGGTTTTTTACCAGCAGGACCGAGATCCTGTCAGCTCCCGGCGCCGTGTTTTTCACTTTAGACACACCAATACGAAGCTCATCAACTGAGAAAGGGGTCGTGAGAGCCGACGGGGCAGTGACTGGGTCGGGGACACTAAAGCGATCCCCTGCCATGGCGGCAGTTGAAAAATGAGACGCTAAAACATGAGCGGCATCCGCCGCTGTAGAGACTGAACCATCAGGGGTCTTCAGCGGAGGAATAGGAGTAAGAGAGGGGACGGCTTCAAACCATCGCACCTTTTTCCACAATGAATTAATTGGGACTGAACCTGACAAGGAGGAACTGAAACGACGCCAGGAAGCAGTACGGGCACGCCGGATCAATAATTTCGCCCTGGCTGTCCTTCGACGAGCAGAAAGAAGGTCATCAGACCGGCGAGTACGAGAGGCGCGACGACGAGCCGCAGCGGCGGCTTTAAGGGCAGTAGAGCACTGTGTGGACCACCAAGGAGGGGGAACGGGACCGGAACCAGAGAGACCGGCACCTCTAATGGGAATAGCCATCGTAGCAGCGGAGACAACTAAGCTGGTAAATAGCTCCACCGTATCCTCGAGGGACCTGGCAGGAGTCCACTCGGCAAACGGCCTGACAACCAGGGTCCTGTACAGTGGCCAGTCGGCCATAGCATAGTCCCACTGCGGGGGGAGTCAACCAGACGTGGAACAGTCATTGAGCACCTTATACAGATAGGAACATGATCACTACCATAGTCGGCGAGTGGGGTCCAGGAGCAGAGCGGGGCTAAAGTGTCTAGTCGATTGCGGAGTCATTCTGTACCACATTACCCGTGCGGGTGGGAGAGCCATCATTGAGCAAGACAAGACTATCGGAATGTTCGTACCACTCAGTTAACAATACGCCCTGGGCATCCGCGGTAGGACTGCCGCATAAGGGATGATGGGCATTGAGATCACCCAACAGAATACAGGAGGTACCCAGAAAAGGTTGTAAAAGGTCAAAGTCAGCTCTGGGGGCCGAGCCGTGGGGGTCATAGATACTAGCCACCATCGTCCAGGTGTTATTGAGGAGACAGGAAACCGCCACCACTTCAAGAGTAGTAAAGTTCGGCAACAAGATGCGAGATTGGGGGATAGAGGACTGAACCAACAAAGCCACCCCACCTCCCTGACGACCCTACCGATCACTGCGGTAGACGGAATAACGACCAAAGCGAAGATTAATAGAAGAAGAATCAGAGAGGTGCGTTTCTTGTAGGCCCGTAATTACTGGTTTGTAGTTCTGGAGAAGCTGCGCGAGAGAACCCAAATGGGTCCGGACCCCACTGATATGTTGGAGTCAGTGGGATTCATTATTACAAGTGGAGTCGTCCATTCCGCTCACCTCATCGGCCCAAGCGGACTCGGGGAGATTTGGGACGTCACGTAACGGCGCTAGGACATCGCCATCAATGCATGGGAGATCGGCAAAACAAGTTTTAACAGATTGGAGAATGTAAGCTGCCGGGTTACGGCTGCGGCGGGGAACTTTAAGGATGGTAGCAAGATCTGCAAGGAAGGTGATAAAGGCATCTGTCACAACGGTGGGAGCACCGGAATTCGTGGAGGGGGATCCGACAAAGCTGTCAGAGGGGGCGTAAACGGATAAAAGGCGGGAACTGGGGCCAGGACTAAGTAAACCTAGAGTAGGCCTGGAGGATGAGTAAGTAGGGGGAGGAGGGAACTCCTGAGGGACTGCACGGAAAGACGGAGGCGGAGGACCAGCACGGGCAGCAGCAGCGTAAGTGGCTGCCACTGTAATACGGGCTTCGGAGAAAGTAATTCCCTTTTCAACTTGGGTCTGCTTAACAATAATCTCCCTAGAATAAACAGGGCAGGAACGAGAGAAACTGGGATGGGGTCCTTTGCATTTAAGACAGCGGGACTCTTTTTTTGCACTGGGCGTGATCTGAATGGATCTCGCTGCATCGAGGACAGCGCGGCGATTCAGGCGGTTGACGGCAACGCTTGTCAGAGTGACCATACCTCAAACAACGGCGGCAACAAAGAGGCCGATCCTCAAAAGGCAAGATATAAAAAAGGTCACCGTAGATCTGGACACGTTCTGGAACGACAGAGTTGAACCCGAGGAGGAACACCGTACTGTTCTGTCCCAGACGACGACAGTCCACCAAGGACCCGGCCTTGAGGGAAATTTCCGCTTTTACCTCAGCATCGGAATAAGTGGGAGTAACATTAATTATCTTACGTCGTTGAAGAGGAAGGAGGTTCGGCGCATCCAGTAACTTAACTGGAATACCTCCCAGTTTCGTAATTTTCCAAAGTTTACCAGCGGAAATGGAGTTGACTGGAGTAACGGAAACTCTACCATTAACCAAAAAGCGGATATCAGAAGCATCGGCTCTGTTGAAGGACTTCGACTGGACGACATCTTTTGCCGACAAGACGAGAGGCTTCGAAGGATCGGAGGCGACAAAGATGAGAGGAGGGGCGGACGGGACGTGACCTATCTTCACGGGCGGACCCGCGACAGATACGTCTTCGGGGCGAGACCGCTTAGGGGGCATAATGTCCCGCTAAGGGCTTGGAAAAGAGAAACCCGCAAGCGCTAAAAGCAAAAACGGGAACACAAAGATAAGGAGGTAAAACAAACAAGACAAGTTACCTTCTTGCACCGGCCGCAACTCGATGCGGGGGAAAGAGAATAGGAGCGGCCTAAGCCTAAAGAAAAACTGGCCCTTTAAGGAAGGGAAAAACTTACTGCGCAGTTAGAAATCGAAAAGAGAAATCCAACAACGCAGCCGTAAAAAACAAGCGAGAGCCACGGGGAAGCTAAGCGACGCAGCAAAAGAGAACGAACCGACTCGATCAGAAGCTCGAGGCGATCTCAGAGGAACATGACTTGTTTATCATTAAAACAAAACCTTATCACACTTTTGAAATGAATAACCTATTCATATAAGAAATTATCGAGCAACTTCTTTCTTATGTGTCTTCCCCGTGAAGATCTTTCAGCCAGATCTGAACTAACTAAAGGAGAAGATGATGCACCTTGTTCATTTATTACAATTTCTTTCAGAGGATTTAAAATATGAACTGAGCTAAGTGTTGACCCACGCTGTTGTTTTTTTCCACAGGTTTCTTTTTAGGAGTTGATTTGTGCGATGAAACTGACATGGATTTCTTTTTTATCACAGGTTTCTTTTTAGGAGTTGATTTGTGCGATGAAACTGACATGAATTTCTTTTTTATCACAGGTTTCGTTTTAGAATTGGATTTGTGAGATGAAACTTGCATAAATTTATTTTTTATCACAGACTTCAATGACTTGGGATTCTTTTGATTCTCTGCTTTTTTCACCGAATTCCGATACAAATAGCAACGCAAATTTTGACCGCCAATGCCTCTTTTTTCGGTTCGGTCATTTCTTGATTGAATTTTGGCCTGCACCAAATCCCCTAGTTTCGCGTGTCCTATCTTTCTTTGGTAAATTATTCTGAATTGCTCTAATTGATCTGGTGAGAAATGCCTATCTCGTACTTCACTTATGTCTAATAACGATTCGTGAAACAATTCTTTCAGTTCTTCGTTGTTTAAGAGAGTGGTCATCGTCTGTTCTAAAAATTAAAATAAAATAGAGTTTATAAAGTAAGCATTTTTTTTAGGTTTAAAAACTTACTTAATACTTCTCCAGGTTTTTCTTTAGTCCATTTAACCCACTCATCAACCACTAAGTCGTGAACCTTGGAAATGTAGAGATTCAGGGCTACGTGAGGGATCAATAGTCCTCCTTTATTTATGTGAATGAGAGCCGGAGGGATATCTTTAGGAAACTGATCCATGTTCCGCAGAGATAAGCTTATTTGGTACAATTTATAGGCAGCATCTCTCCGCTTCTGTGTCAAAGGCTTTTTCCCTTGTCTAATTTTGGAATTAATTTGCATGGCCCTCTTATTCACCTTCCTCATTTCCCCAAGACACCCAGTCTGTTCAAAGAGTAAACTCGGTCTGATTTCTTGTGGCGCATAACTTTCTTCTTCTTCGGGACTACATGGCCTTGCCTAGAACTTGAGGTACTAATTGTTTCGGGCAAGGTAACGTTTGAAGACGATCTTCTTAGCTTGGCATGCGTTTCTAGTAGTTTCTTCCCAATAAAATAAGAGATTACAGAAAACTCACTTGCATTGCAATTGAGCTCAGAGTAAAACGCATCAGGTTTCTGCAATGAATACTCTGTCACCCAGCTATTCCATGCACAGAGGAACATGGAATTTGCTGTACGCTCAAGCTTATATTGTTCTTTCAATACGAAAAAGGTTTCAACAAAAGATTGAATTAACTTATTCAGATTTCCATTGGCTTTTAAAACACCACAGATTTTTCTCCTGTTTCCATCTATTTTGAAAAAGTCATTTTCATAATCACTAAATATTTCATCTACTTTTAACACATCTTGAAAAGCTACTTTTTCGTTGTTGTTAGTCATTTTATCTGTACAACAAACATTTTAAAATAGTGATTATTATTATATATTATTCCTGTTTAAGAAAAATAAATTTACTTACAAGACCGTGTATCAAGGAAAAATTACACCGTTTTACACGTGGTGTAAAACCACGTTCTGCATTCAACCAAAACAAACTAGCAGATAATGGTTTAGGCCAATCCCTAGCTAGTCACATGTCCAATTATAGCCAATAACCATATCTATTTTTAAGCATTTTCATTTTCTTACTAAACTTCCTCTATGTGGTTTGCTTTAGTTACCAATAACCGTATTAATATCATTTCCTTATTGTTTTATTACATTAGTTTTAATATTATACTGTTAAAACGCGAAATTTGGAAGAACTATGTTTTGTAGCGCATAGCCACATTTTCTTTAAAAGAATTGGTGAAGTGGTCAGCAAGTCACATGATTTTAGCTGCCGCTTTACAGAGATCATGGGGTGATATTTTCCTACGCGGCGTAAGAGGAACCGTTGAAAGTAACACGGTTCTCGCCTCGGCCCTAGTTCCAGACTTTTTGTACGAAGTCTTATCAGACTTTTGATATAAGTATCTAACTTGCATGTAGCCCAAGCTACTAACGCCCACTCCCTATAAGTTCTACTGCGATGTATTTTATTGGTTTGCCTTCAGTTCACCCAACAGAAGAATTAGGCACTACTGTATGTTTTGACAAGTTATTTTTCAAGCTGATAATAAAATTGTTCTATGAATATACATATCTTCTGAAACAATCAAATTCTATAGACCCATAACAAAAGAGGGCCCGCAGACGAGGCTTAAGTGAGACCTCTGGACGGAACATCCTTTTTGTGACGTTTTGAACCACGTGACCACCATTGAAATATACAGGCGGAAGTAAGGAAACGGATGTTCCGTCCAAATGCTGAGTTGCCAGGTAAAAATTTTAATTTTCAGCCTCCAAACTTTCAGCATGGCTCTATTGACTTCGATCATAGAAAAAAGCACAATGGTTAGGATATCTTTAAGATATCCATATGTCCAGGTTTGATGCAAATTAGACGCCCCCAGTAGATAGAACAACGCAGGATATTCAATATTATCAAAATTAAATGTTTTATGATAAAGGCTATTTTTAAAAATCCTAGTATGTTCCTATAATATCTTCCGTATATTGAATATCCTGCGTTTTGATATCTACTGGGTCTCCATACCCATGACATCTGGATATCTGGTGAATATCTAATTTACATTAAACCTGGATATATTCATATCCATTGTGTTTGCTGGGTAAGCCTAAGGTGGTTTATTATTATTTTAAGCATAAGTCTAAAACACATGATAACGAAGAAAACAAAATAATGAAAATGAATTAATTCTACAACCCAGAACTGACAATGCAGAAAATCACCATGAAATTGAAAAAAAAAAAAATGATAGGAATTTGATAGAAGAAAATAATAAACTACAGAGAGAAAATGAAATTCTGAAAACTAAAAACTATATTTTGGAGGAAATGAAAAATAAATTACTTAATGAGACATCTTTTTTAAAGAACAAAATACAAGAACTCAAGCAGAAATCAGTGAAGGACTTGCATGTTTCGGAGTTTAAAATAAGAAAAACGCAAAATGAATTGAAAGAAAAGGAAAAACATCGACTAATTCTTGAAGAAAGAATAAAAAAAATGAAACAGTTTAGAAAATTTAAAAGACAAAGAGAGTGGCGTTCTTTTTTATACAAGTATATGATAAGTGAATGACATTGTTCAAATTAATTGACCCAGTTCCCAATGGCGAAAATATTATTTTATGGAGGGGAAATAAGTGCGTGACAAAAGGTTCTCCAGCAGGGAGGCCTAGAAAATTAAATGTGAATGACCAATTTTTAATGGTGTTGATGCGCATGAGGCTAGGGTTGTTTGTGAAAGACCTTGCGAACAGATTTTGAGTTTCACCCAGTACCGTAAGCAACACCTGTAATACGTGGATAAACTTAATGTACCTCCGACTTGGCCAAATAAATATCTGGCCAACAAGAGAAAAAAATAATTATAGTATGCCTGATGAGTTTAAAAAACTGTACCCCACTACGAGGGTCATTCTTGACGCGACCGAGATCAAGTCTCAAGCTTCATCATCCCTAGTGCTCTAATCCTCGATGTGCTCAAACTACAAGTCTTGCAATACTTGGAAAGGTCTGATTGGCATTAGCCCCAGTGGCTACGTAACTTTCGTATTGCAACTGTTCTCGGGGTATATATCTGACCAGGCTTTAACCAGAAGAAGAGGGTTTCTAAACCTTGCTTTTTCTCCTCTGGATTCAGTTATGGCATATAAAGGTAAAATTCCTATTGATTGAAATTTCTGTTAATCGTCAATAACGTTCTTAAATAGTGGTGTATATATTTTAAGGTTTCTTAATTGAAGACATGCTTAAAGAAATTAATGTCAAACTAAATATCCCTCCATTCTTGCGTAACAAAGAGCAATTTTCGAAGGCTGAGTTAGAAACGACTCAGAAAATAGCAGCACTACGTATCCATGTCGAAAGAAGAATAGCCAGATTTCGTGGATTCCATATATTTGACCGTTCAATCCCACTCTGTCTAGCACCAGTCATAAATCAGTTACGGACAGTTGCGGTACTTTTAACCAATTTTCAAACGCCTATCACTTAAAAAAGTGCATTAGCGGAAGTCATTGAGGACAAGGATTGTTCTAGTGATAGCAATTTTCTCGGGAATTTTAATTCTGTTTTCGAAGAAGAACCTCCAGACTGGGAACATAATGACAATTTTGTAGAAGACTCAATGTCTGATGTCTCTGACGGTACAAATGGGCGCGAAATGGACCCAATTGATTTAAATAGTAGTAGAGAAAGAATTGGTAAAGGTCAAACAATTTATTAAAAGAACTATTACTTCAACTTTCCCTAATCGTAAATGACCTACTTTAACTAGTAAATGTTTTACCAATTTTTTTTGTTTACTTGTAAGATAAATTAGTACAAAATTGCATAATAAATCATTTTAATGAGACTAATTTTTTATGTATCACATGTTAAATAAGGACTAGAATTGAAATACAATATAATTCCCTAAAATAGGTAATTAATAGAAATCATACACTAAATATATCAGGTACCTTTTCGCAGATGTATCACAGCTATCTTAGTCTTCTTTTAACAACTGAGTATTTTGCTTTAAAATAATGACTGATCCAAAACATTTAAAACTCGTAACCAAACACCATACCCATTACCAACAAGTTGGCAAGCCAAAATATACCTCTCCTCGGTAGAATTGTCCCTAGTGGTATTAATTTATCGAGATAACCCTTAAAGATATATCTCCGCAATTTAGAGTTATTTGTTAAAAATATTAACCCATTTCTATCCCGCCCGGTATAAAATTTTAATTATAATTAAAATAATTGAGACGAAACGACCAATTTTAATTTATTCAGAATATCATAAGTTAAGTAGTTACAACAGTAAGTTAGACGTACTATAACAATGCACAATTGAATTAAACCCTTTTACAGAACAAGTTTATCAGTTAAATATAATACGAAGCAAATTTTAATGAAAGAAATATCTACAGAGGCTTTTTGGAATTACTCGCTTACGAAATACTTGACGCATCTTTAACGCTCATTTTATTTCAACACTCGCCCTTGATGAAGATACCGTAGATATCTGGTAGTGGACGACTCGTTCACTTCCTGTTGTCGTTGTGACGCATACCACATGAAAAAGACCAATGCCGTCCGATTTCCAATATCATATAATGACTCGCACACCCAAGAAATCATTGACTGCGTTAGAAATCGTAGATATCCAAATATCCACACCAAATGTATTTACAAGAAGCAAAAACCTTACCATCAACAAAGCACAGAGAGCCACTTGACTAACCGCCAGCTCTTAAAGCAATTAACGTTAAGTTATCTCCTTTGAATTAACAGAACTATATATAGGTCGTTAAGAAAGTGGACCACCCACAGGGTCTACCCTTTAACCCTCTAATCTCGGCTGACTGCGCTAAAACAAGATTTAACCTTTAAAAAATACCA
The DNA here is from genome assembly GCF_980474605.1 of Leiobunum rupestre. Classification (NCBI taxonomy): domain Eukaryota; kingdom Metazoa; phylum Arthropoda; class Arachnida; order Opiliones; family Sclerosomatidae; genus Leiobunum; species Leiobunum rupestre. The sequence goes on from NC_143385.1 coordinate 82,850,161, forward strand.
GATTAGGCCTTCATAAATTCATTAATAAAAAAAGATTTTATTACCTATTATGCTAACGATGCTTGTCTTAATTTCAGTGAATCTAAGCAGCTATCGGTGGTTCTGTGGTAGAGCGCTCGACTGCCAAGCCGAATGGTCTGGGTTCGAAACCTGGGTGGCGCATTTGTTTTTAATCAATAGAAAAACGCTAAATTAGAATTTCTTCGATGCAATAATTTTAATTTCAATTCTATTTCAATTAAACCAAAATTTCGTACTCGATATACGCTTCCGATAAAGCTGAAGGTCTAATTTTCAATAAGGCGTAACAAGTGTCGGTGGAACTGTGGTAGCACGTCCGCCTGTCAATCAGGAGGTCTCGGGTTCAAATCCCGCCCGATGCGATCGCAAATTGATACTAAGACGAATACCGTGTACAACTGGTGGAAACCCTGCCATTGGACGTTGAGAGGTAACATTACACTCAGCAACCGTTCCAAAGTCATTAAGAAGAAGTTGGAGAGAAAACGCCCATATAAACAGAACAGACTCTACATGCACAACCATCAGAACACAAACACAACAAATTCAACACTCACAACCTACGCATAAACATTACAAAAACGTAATACACCAAACCGTCATGACGGTGAGCGAATAACCACCATGCAAACCAAACCGCAAATGCATCCGTTAACGCTCTCCGTCACACGGTGGTTTTGCCAACCCTTTGAGAAACTGCGTACGCAGTGATTACACTTTGCACCGAAAATACGAACGCGTGCGCAGTCCTGACAGACCCACAGACAGCCACGGTCGTTGTATAACCCCTCCTAGGGGACTTTGTCCCCTCGGAGAGGTAAACAAGCTGGCAAGCCAAAATATACCTCTCCTCGGAAGCATTGTCCCTAGTGGTATTAATTTCTCGAGATGACGCTCTAAGTTATATCTCCCCAATTCAGAGTTATTTACTAATAACGTAATCCTGGTTCAATCCCGCCCGATATAAAATTTTATTTTGAATTATAATAATTGAAACGAAACAACCGAGATTAATTTGTTCAGAATATTATAAATTAAGTAGTTACAACAGTGAGTTAGACGAACTAGAACAACGCACAATTGAATTTAACCCTATTTACAGAAATTTGTTATCAGTTAAATGTAATACGAAGCAAACTTTAATAAAAGAAATATCTACGGAGGGTATTGGTATTTTTATCGCTTACGATATAACAACACAGAAAACCTTCTTTAAACCACTTCACACGAAAAAATGACAATTAAAGCCAACAATACCGCCCAAAAGCTCAACACAATCAAAATTAAAATACAACTAGCGGTATTAATTTATCGAGATGACCCTCAAAGTTATATCTCCCCAATTCAGAGTTATTTACTAATAACGTAATCCCGGTTCAATCCCGCCCGGTATAAAATTTTAATTTGAATTAAAATAATTGAGACGAAACAACCGAGATTAATTTATTCAGAATATTATAAATTAAGTAGTTACAACAGTGAGTTAGACGTACTAAAACAATGCACAATTGACTTTAACCCTATTTACGGTACAAGTTTAGCAGTTAAATATAATACGAAGCCAATTTTAATGAAAGAAATATCTACAGAGGGTATTTGTATTTTTGTTGCTTACGAAATACTTGCCGCATAGTTAACGCTCATTTTATTTCAACGTTCGCCCGATCAAGATACCGTAGATATCTGGTAGTGGACGACTCGTAGACTGTCGGAACCATCCTGTTGACGTTGTGACACATACCGCATGAAAAAGACCAAAACCGTCCAATTTCCAATATCATATAATGACTCGCACACCCAGGATATCAATGACTGCATTAGGTATCGTAGATATCCAAATATCCACACCACCAAAAAACTTATTAACAAGAAGCGAAAAACTTACCATTCACAAAGCACAGAAAGCCACTTGACTAAACGTATATCAATAAATGACCGAAGAGGGAATAGTTAGGGTTCTTTATAAATAAACACAAACGAACCCAATTGATGAACTGCATTAAACATCTTAATCAGCCGAGAAAACGTTTAAAATAAATTACGACCGAGATGAAAACCAGACCAACTCGATATGTTGTTAATAAATGAATTATTAAGCTTGAAAACCAATACGCTAAACCTAATAGATAAGAATATACGACTGAAAAAACTAAATAAATTACAAAAAACTAACGGGTTCTACCCTTTATCTTATCTGCTGACTGCGCTAAAACAAGATTTGACCATTAAATATTTTGAAAATGCGACGTATACACTTTGAAGGTTCCGTCAAAAATTATCCTTTCCCAAACGTAAAGGTTCTCAAAACATTAACACACAAAAAATAAGTAAAAAGGTTCCTCCAAAAAATGAACCATTTTGCGGAAGAAGTAAATAATTTTAAAAGAATAAAAGATAAAACAAATATACAACCGCAAAAATAAAACGTCAAATAATAGAAGAAAAAAATCTTTAACTCCATTCATTAAAAAAACCCTAAACAAAAGTACCAAATTGAAATAAAGCAACTTATTATATTAAACAAGATTAAGTCTTTATAATTTTTTCGTAAAAAAACCACATTAGGCCTTCACAATTTCATTCGTAAAAAAATTCAAGACTTTGTTAACTATTATGCTTACAATGAGTGTCTTATTTGCTTGAAGTTATCGTTGGTTCTGTGGTAGAGCGCTCGACTGCCTAACTGAACGGCCCGGGTTCGAAACCTGGGTGACGCATTTGTTTTTAATCAAATGAGAAATCGCTAAATTAGAATTTCTTCGATGCAATAATTTAAATCTTCCACGAAATCTTGCTCTATTTCAATTAAACCAAAATTTCGTACTCTATTAAATACGCTTTCGATAAAGCTGAAGGTCTAATTTTCAATGAAACGTAATAAGTGTCGGTGGTTCTGTGGTAGAACGTCCGCCTGTCAAACAGGCGGTCTCGGGTTCGAAACCCGCCCGATGCGATCGCAAATTGATACTAAGACGAATACCGTGAACAATTGGTGGAAACCCTGCCATTGGATGTTGAGAGGTAGCATTACACTCAGCACTCGGTCCGTCCCAAAAGTCAATAAGAAAGAGTTGGAGAGATACCACCCGTACATACACACCACAAACTCAACACCCACAAACGTCATAACAATAACACAACATTACCACCCTACACATAAACATTACAATAGCGAAATATCCAAACCACTGAATTAAACCTGTCGTGACGGCGAGCGTTAACGAAAAAAAACCACCAAACCAACCCCGACTGTAAATTAATCCGTTAACGCTCACCGTCCCACGGTGGTTTTGCAAACACGGTTTTTCGACTTTGTTCCCTAATTACTAGCAACTGCGAACGCAGAGATCTCGAGAAACTGCGTACGCAGTGATTACACTTTGCACCGAAAATGCGAACGCGTTCGCAGGCCTGACATCAACCATTTTAATGAAAATCTGATTTCAACGCATCTCTCGGAGTGCTGCTTTTATTAGAATAGGGACTCTTTATTTCTAAGGTGATGTACCTAGCCTACTTAGCCAACACTTTCTCGGGTCAACCAGATTGTTTAACAACAACATGATGTCAAAAACCTTTCATCTGTTGTTCATACTTTTATCTAGCCACTACTTAAAATGTGTTTCCATATTTTATCGCTGCTTTGTGTCCAATATCCTATGGTGCAACTATATTTCTAACCCCAGCTGCAGTCCATACTTGGTTTCTTCTTTTACAGACAGCGGAAAAATTTGATTAGTTTAACCTTGTCAAGCGTGTAATTTTCCAAAGCTCACAGTCTACTTGAGCCCTGGTTTTTTCTTCTAATTCCTTGGCAGCCTGGAGTGATATTTCATTTTTTTAATAATGATCAGAGAAATTTGTTAAATCGAATTAAACCTAAGAAATATTTGGCACCATCATACCTTCATTATTGATATTTCAGAAGAGTTGAGTGCTTGTTCAGAGGAATCTGTTGTCCAGGGGATAAGCCCATAACGTTGTTGCTCAATATTGATGCTCGTAGACTGGTAAGGAAACACGGTCAGGTTATGAATTGTTTCAAATCCAAATTCATGTAGGGAAACTGGAAAACTTAATGGTGAGCCTTTTGGTGCACCGCCAGTTTCTGTTTCAACCCATTCTGCCAATTTTGGATCTGGAAGAAGTGCTGCCCAACCATCATCTCCCTTTGCGTTGAGATTTTCAATAAGGTTAGTTGTAGCCTGAGAGAGCTTGGCTTGGTCCCGATGATCATTTGTGGATTTGTACATTCGGCACAAGGTAGGCTTTATACTTCCACCTTCCTTCGGTGCTTGGGAGTTAATGTCAATGACAGATAATGGAACTATCTTCTCTCCTCTTGGTCGCCTCCATTTTTGTGGTAGGTCGGCACATGATAACTCCATTGGTGGAACATTAATATCCTTCATTTTAAAATTGGACAACAAACGAAGCAGTGCAATTGAGTGGTTACATGTGCCATTACCTCCAGCCGCACATTCGCAGTATCCATCCAAAATTGTAGGCGTTGAAATCTGTAATGCAGCAATAACCATGTGGGGCTTATCATTTTTGTTGCAGCTTCGAAAACATCTTGTCTTTACTAAAACAATATCATCCTTTTTTCTACAACAGAAACATTTCTTATAGTTTACTTCTAAATATGAGTAATATACCCACCTTGGGTCTTACCTATCTAAGTTAGACAATCAAGCAGGATGATTTTACATAACTCTCTACAAAATACGCGAAGTTTTACTTACTGTAATAAAACTTAATGTCTTCCATCCTAATTTTTGGAACATATATTACACATTTGCTGTAGTTCGTAATATGAAATATTAATCACTCGTTGAGAGCTGCTTTAATATCCATATATCTATAAATATAGCAGCTCTTTTAAGTCAGACGACGTTAACAGCTAGCTTGATTCACCCCGGTTCACTTCCCGCCAAAAAAGTTAACATTGGCGCCATCTACTATAAAGGAATGGCTTTAAAGCCGAGCCAAACATGGCATCCTTTAAATGTTTGTTTCCCTGCAAGTCATTTGTGAATCGGACGGGGTGGAACTCCGATGTTTAAGACCCCAAATCGCAGTACCGCAGCGACACTACCGGATCCTTTTTTAATATTTACGATTATTCAAATAATTTGGTTTTTGAAAATTTACTTCCTTTAGTTTTCTTTCTATTTTCTGGTTAGTTTTGGAAAATTTGTGATGTAAATCCATTTTTCAGAAAACGCGTCGACGCGTTTCTTAATTTAAATGCCACGCACTACGTCTCCGAAAGCACCCGTAATGGCGCTGCGGTACCGTGATTTGGGGTATTAAACATAGGAGTTCCATACGTCTCTAAGGCTCCTTCAACTTGAGTCGAACTAACCCGGTCATTTTAACTCTAGTTCACGTAGTCATTCATACTCTTTGGGTGTAGGGATTATTCTCAACAACTCCATGTATCCCTTTTAAGTGTGGCGTTTAATTCGCTTACCTCTAGTAAACTCTTAACTCCAATGTTATTGTAAATATTAACGGCCAATCCAGGTTTTGCAATGAGTTGTTGAATGGTGTCAATGTATTGGACTTTCACGGTGATTAACTCTCCCTTGAAGTTGGCTAAATATGCTCTGGTCAGAATCAGAGCAGCCCCCAACAGCCAACCGGATAGAATCAGCCTAGACGAAATTCGTCGATTTATTTCACCACCAGCTGTAAAATTAATCATATAAAGTAAACGTTTCCATTATTTCAAATATATAAACAGTAACTGGCAGGTCCTGGCTCTCGGAAACATTACTTCTTGGCGATTTCCTTGAAGGTGTTCGTCCAAGTAATTCTTAAAAAAGTCTGTGACGTAAGTTGTACTCAAAGTGACGTAATTCTGCGTTCGCTAATGTTTTCCAAAAGGTGGTGCTACCGGTCAAGGGTTACGTTGCGTTTTCGAGAGAATAGCTGTCTTGGATAATCTTTTTGGTCTATGGCTAAACCGAAGATAGTATAAACCCCGTACCCTAGATTCGAAATAGCTGCCTCGCGCGTAGTCAACAGCGCTTACCCACTTCCTGCCGAAACAGTTAGCTCCATAGCTACCATGGTAACCAACTATAGATAAAACGACGGCCAACTTTGATGACGCGCTTTCGCGCGAACAGGGCGTAATCAAAGTTGGCCGTGATAGGACAATACAGTGACTGATGGAGGTTGAATTTTCGGAGGTCACGGGTCGGAAGTGGGTAAACACTTCGATACAAATCCTTCAATCATGGAGCTCTGAGAATTCGAATCTAGGGTACAATAAAACACTTCTAAGGAGTTCTATATTATCTACTGGGCTGCTAGGTCGCTCTGTGTTACTGAAAAGGCTAATTGTAAATAAAATCAAAGGTCTTTGCTTGCGGAAAATAGGCGCTTAAATAAAACATCTTCAAGGAAATCGCCAAGAAGTAATATATCCGAGAGCCAGGACCTGCAAGTTACTCTTTATATAGTGCTTATTGAAATAATGGAAACTTTTAACTTGTAAACCGAACGTCATGTTTTTGCTAAGCCTTAATATACCTGAAAAAGCTACGTGGTTAAAATTAAACACTTGTTGAAAGGTTTACGTTATTTCAACAAGCTCTATATCAACAATAATTTTCAGGTCCTGGCTCTCGGATATATTAATTCTTGGCGATTTACTTGAAGATGTTTTAATAAAGCGCCTATTGAGGGTCTTCACTGAAATATATATTTTGCAAGACACTAACGACGTAAGAGTTATTCAGATTTTATATTCGTCATGGGATAAGCTGATATTGTACAGAATTCAGTGGTGGATTAATCAGTAGGCTGGGTAGGCCTAAGCATATAGGCGCCCTGAATTTGTCTGAGACGAGGTTAGAGCGTGATCATGAGCGACCTTAGTAAAATTCAAGTCCATAATAAAAATGTGGTAAAAAAAGCTAAACACTAACAAATTTATATGAGAAAACTTACGAAATACTCGGACCAATTATAGGTCTTCGAGAATGGACTTTTCTACCTTTTCGCGTAATTTAACTGCATTATAGGCTATAGATGGTTTTTATTAACTTTAATAAAATTCAAGCCGAGGACTGTGCAGAACAATACATCTTGAAACGTCGGAGTCTCTTAAGACCACGGTCATCGATTCTTTGCGGTCCCATTGGGAAATAAAATAGAAAATAAACCACCTGTTATGAAATCTAACTGCTACGGCTATCTACTAATGAGAGAGCGAATTAATCTTTATTAGAATTAACATGGTACTTCTAATGATGTTTAGTCATAATGACTAAGTCCCTTTCATCCAAGCGACTGATGGCAAGACACCTAAAACATTTCGATATTCATGGTATAAATGAATACATTCATGGTTTCGGGAAAGTTCACGCGTCGCACAGTGGGGCAAACTGAGCCCAAACCTGGCCAAAAGTCAAAAAAATAAATCGCGCGTATGAATTTTATTTTAATTTATAATATTTGTTTATAAACAACCGCACAATTTACCGGTGTTTGATTTTTGACTGCTTAATTTTATTCTCCGCCAGGCTCCTTAAAAGTAGTAGATTTTTTTAGAAATTTTAAGTACATGTAGTAGTTTTTGCATAGTTTTTGGTATACATTCAGGCTTGATTTAAAAGGTAAAGATATTTTTTTTGCAGTCTTTAGTTTTGGAAATATCAATACCAAGTAGATATCGATATTTTAGAGTTATGAAACTATTATACAAAGCCGCGTAGTTCAAATAGTGTAAATTCTGGAAAACGAAGTTAAAGGTCTTTAACTAATATATTCCTTTTAGAAATAATGAGACTTTTAGTTATAAATTTAGGTAGATTAAGTTCATGAGTGTTCATTATGTATCACAATATCGATTAAAATTTTTGCCGATATTTGCCTATTTTCTATTTTTGGTACAGATTTTAAATAGATATATGAAATTAAAAAAGGTGTCCAAATTAAAAACGATCCATGGCGATAGCATAAAATATGATGATGAACAGGAATGGGTTTTTGAGATATTAATTTGGACCAGGTTTGGGCTCAGTTTGCCCTACTGTGCGTCGTCTGGATGGCAAGCCACCAACAAGCTTATTTTGTCATCCAGTCGTGAAAAATTATGAAAAATCCTTCGAAATATTGAATCTTTGTTTGAAGCGATACTTAAACGGTTCTGCAGAAGATGAGAAACATGAAAGAACAAGCATTTCAGGAATTTTCGGATCGGATACTGCCATCCGAGGCTGTCTAGTTTCCAGTAAATAAAGACAGACAGCAACGACACCGAGATCAATGAAATCACGAGCCCGGTGTAAGTGTCGGAACCCAGGGCTTCGTTTGGCAACAGAACTCGCTCCAAATGGCCTTGCCCATCTAAGCAACTGTAGATGCAGTAGCCAAATTCCCAAAATGATTGAGACACGTGAGCGTTACGACTTTTAATTGCAATTTCCAAATGTTTGTTCGTTATCCAAGACACGTAGCTGTCTATTACCTGCAAGCAGTTAAACAACGTTAGTTTTCATACGGTTAGCTTCATATTTCTGTATATTCCCATGTAGTTGGATTGTTGTAACCCACAGGGGATCAGTGGCGTACCGAGGGGTTGGGGCATCCGGTTAAAATTTTGATATGGCACCCCCGATGCTTGTCATGAATAAAATAAATTAGTTATAAATATTTAGGGCTCGGCGTTCGGATAGGAAATTTGTCTTTCATTTCTTTTATATTCATATCCGAAAAATGTATTTGTTGCATAATAAATCGTATTATAGTCGTGAATAATATCCATAAATAAACTGATAACCAATTTTTTTATGATTAATTGAAATTTTGTCGGTTGATTTATCCGTTTCCCCGAGCTCTATAAATATAAATTTATCACTTAAAAATTACGTCGTTGGTTCTGCTCTACTGTGAATTATATATTGATTAAATTCCCAACGAAGTCCAGATGAGTTCGTCCTGCGACAGTGTTCTGTCATTAAATGTTAAAAACTAAATTCTAGGCTCATATAAAGGGCCTTTAGGGTCATTCAAATATAAGCAATGTATATAGTTGGATTAATTTTGTGCTTTTGGGCGCCCGGTTAAACATGCCCCCTCTGCCCCCCCCATATCGGTACGCCTCAGCAGGGGATCTCGTAAAGCAAAACTAACATCTTAGGGGAATGGTCACCCTTATATTTCTTGGCTTCTTCGTCGTCATCAATGGTCTGCTACTCCATCTACACTTTCAAAACAATATCACAATCATCGAAATAATGTTTTTTTGGGACCAGTAATCCTTGATGACGCAAACTATTAGTAGTCCTTCGGTAGGTGGTGCCTTGGTATTAGCTTAGCTGATTATTATTATTATTACCACTGACCCTTTACATATTTGTTTTTCTAGGGGTCTCATTCTTGAGTAATTATTTTTATTATGGCTATATTATCGTCGAAGAGTGATACAAAAAGAGAAGTTTTCCCACAGAGTGAAAATATATATAGAACATTACGTGTTCAAGGTTCAAAACCATAGAGGCCCACGGACCTTTGGTTGGGAGAGTGGACCTAAATAGCGCGAGGACGCAAAGCAAGAGTACTTTTCACATTGTAAAGCAAGAGTACTTTGTAAATTGTAAAACAAGAGTTCTTTGTAAATTGTAAAGCAAGAATACTTTGCAAATTGTAAAGCAAGAGTACTTTGTAAATTGTAAAGCAAGAGTACTTTGTAAATTGTAAAGCAAGAGTTCTTTGTAAATTGTAAAGCAAGAATACTTTGCAAATTGTAAAGCAAGAGTACTTTGTAAATTGTAAAGCAAGAGTACTTTGTAAATTGTAAAGCAAGAGTGCTTTGCAAATTGTAAAGCAGGAGTACTTTGTAAATTGTAAAGCAAGAGTACTTTGCACATTGTAAAGCAATAATATTTTGCACATTGTAAAGGAAAACTATTTTGCACATTGTAAATCAAGACTATTTTGCACAATGTAAAGCAAGACTATTTTGCACAATGTGAAGCAAGACTATTTTGCACATTGTAAAGCAAGAGTACGTTGCACATTGTAAAGCTAGACTATTTTATACATTGTAAAGCAAGAATTTTAACGATGCATAATATTCCCAAACAGGAATCCATACCTCTACTTGGAATGCTTATCCTGCCGTTTCGCGTATGGTAAGATCACTCTGACGACTTTGGCCACGCGCTCCCCTCACACGTTGTTGTTTGTTAAGTTAACATAGTGACGTCAAAAAAAACCGTCAGCCACATCAAGACGAAAATATGCCGCGATAAGCTTTCCAAGTAGAGGTATGGATTCCTGTCCTAAACGTATGTTCTCTCATTTTAAAAACTTAAAAAAAGATGTAGTTTTAGATTTTAATAGAGTTAGTTGTTCTTATAATATTTCTTGAAAGGAAGTGATCATGGATGTTTTAGTTTAGTTAAAAACGTTTATTTATAACTGCGGGGTGATATATAGAAGATTTACTTATTTATTTATTGAAGAACAATATACAGGTTGTATTAAATTAACCGCCAAAATTTCCATTAATAATAAAAAATCGATTAACTGTTTATGGATATTATTCACGACTATTATACGATTTAATGTACAACAATAAGTTTTATTCGGATAATTTTCGGATATGGATATAAAAGAAATGAACGGAAAAGTTTCTCACCGAACGCCGAGCCCTACCTCTCTATAGGGTTGCCAAAGGGCTACGACTGTCTTAACTTTTGCGCAACCCTACAGCTAGGAGCAATAAACACAAGGAGAACGCAGCTAGCCTTTAAACACGCTAACGAAGGGTTGTGTACGTATTTCATTTGACGAGCGTTACGAGCCTTTACGTTTTACGGGCGGGGTGGGGAGACAATTTCCGAATTTTCCCCTTCCGACGGCAGCAGGCGCTAAAGCCTCTAGCCAATGAAAAACGTACACAAGAAAATCCACGACTTTTGACGGGTTGCGTTCTCCTTGCGTGGGGTGTTGTGTTTGTTGCTCCTAGAAAATTAAAAAAAAAAGGTTTAAAAAATTTAAGAAAACAAATGTATAAAGTTGAACAAATATACAAGGCAATTTCAGAGTACAATGAGAAAACGAGATGGTATGCAAGAAAATACAACTCCGTGACAATTTTCTGAATTTCTCACAATGTGAGAATGAAAAAGGACACGGAGACTCTTCGAAAATTATGAAAAATAAAACTTTTCTAGTTTTAGACCATTCTTTTTGGTCGACTTCGACTACGGAGTGACGTAGACAAGAGCGATTTTCGAATCGTACATCTTAATTATTTTTCCACTCTTTAATTTTGTATATAATCTCTTAACGTTTATAGAGTTTATTCTGGATAAACTTTGCGTACATTTTTTGTTATAATGTTTCGTAAAAACATGAATTCTAAATTTATTTTAATGTCTGTCCCTTCTTAGCCGTAACACTTACAAGAATAAACACTGTTTTTTCAGTTCGTAGAACTGGTTTTTGTATAATGGTATTTATGGCGCAGTTTTGGCCTACTACATGTACATGTAGAGAGCCTTTCTACAGATTTTGAGTGCCCATTTTTTTAATAAATAGATCTTCTACAAACGATCGACGAAACCATAGAACCGCGTTTTCGAAATCGCGTGTAGCTTGTAATATTCTGGCTTGCGTTAGAAATAGTTTAAAATACACTCTCAATCTACAATTATTTCAGACTTCAAGAACTCTTGTAGCGGGTGGTTGGGAAACAAGATATTTTCGATCAAATTCCTCTAGCTATTTTCACGCACAAGCGAAACTTAGGCTACGTTCAGCCAGAGAGAATTTAGATAGGGAGAAGAAGGCTAGCCTTTATTAGTACAAACCATAATGTCGCTCCTACGAGCGGCCGTTGCTCGAATTTCTGGCCAGGTCTTCTTCCGGTCACGTGACAATACCTTAAAAACAAATTTATTTCTCTATTTTCATTGGCAGCAGAGAGAATTTATCTCTCTTGGCAGTCATTGGTTGTTCGTTTCCGAACCAAGTTTTTTTATTTTAACCGAAAAAGTTTTTTGAACGAAAAATATTTTAAACATACTTTATAGTGAAGTTTTAAACAGAAAGGTAAATAATATTGTACTAAAATACATTATTAAAGCCTTTATATGTGTATTATTATTAATAAACACTCTTATTTTAAAGGTGTAGAAAATTTCCTACGGAGTCCAAGGCTTAGGTAGTAGTTTGGCGTTCATCATCATCATGCCCCAAAGAATTGCATGCAAATATGGTTCATGTGTGTCAAAACAAAATTCCGTAAATAGACAAGTTAATGGCGCTCCAGGAGTATTTTTTGTGAAGTTTCCATCGGCAAAAAAAGATCCTGAAAAATGTAAACTTTGGATTTCTGCCTGTGGGCGAAATGATTTAACATTATCAAATGTTACTCGTGGGACATATGTCTGTTCAAGACATTTCCATGGTTTAAGCGGACCAACTACAGAGCATCCGGATCCAATTCCTTTGACTAATCTCTTGGACTCTAATTTTGTGTTTAATAATCAAGTACGATAAATTGAAATTTAAGTAGATTTTTTATTCATTTTTTAACCTATATATTTGTAGAAAACAACGACACATGAAAAAGCGTTAACCAAAATCTCAGGAAATGAAAATCACAGTGTTTCTGGTAATGATAATAGAAATAATCAACTGAACTTTAAAGTCCTGTCACCACCAAGTGGATGGTCGCTGGAAATTTTGGATAAAGGCGTTGTTTTTACTAAACACAGAAATAAAGAGATAGTTTTATCTTGTTCAATCACAGCAATTGAACCCATTTCCAGTGAATTAAATAATCTTAAAGTTACTATTAATGCATTGGGAAAAAATGTATCATCTGATAAAATTAAGAAGAATTTAAAAATTGAGAGCAATAAGGACATATATGACTTTTTAATAAAAATGAATTGTTTTAAAATTTGCCCCGGGAACGATGATAAAGATCTTGTTAGGCTATTCAAGGAGAGACGTCCAAACAACCACAAAACTAACAGCAGTTATTCTGATAACTTAAGAGCTGTATATAGCAATAGATGTGATGCTCTCATTGAAGTGAATAAGAAACGTTGTGTTGCGTGCCGACAATATCGATCTAGTCTTAGAACTCTACGTTTGCGGGCCAAAGCGGTAGCTAATCTTAGACCTACGGAAACTTCAGGCAAAATCAACGCATCTAAATCCAAAAACAAAAAATCCAAACTCATTTTATCCCAGAAGGCAAAGAAAGACTTTTCAGCAATAAAGCAGCTTTTTAAAGAGAAAATTAATAAAGAAAAACCTGGATCTTTCATGTCAATCTTTATTAAGCAGCAATTAAAAGCTTTGGAAAGATCAAAATATGGCATGCGATGGGACAGTTTCTTTCTGAAGTGGTGCTCATACATCAAGAATAAGTCAAAGTCAGCTTACGAAGCCCAAAAAAAATCTGGAATTATCACGCTACCCACGACAAGAACATTGTACAATCACAATCACACTTTAAAAAACAAATCCGGGCTCAATGAAGATGCATTTAATGAAATGGTAGAAATAACAGACATAGACAACCTCCCTGAACACAAAAAATACTTCATACTTTTACTAGATGAAATGTCAATCAAACCAGATTTAATTTGCCATAAAGATACTGGATACCTTACTGGTTTTACTGATATTAGTGAACATCACAATACTCTTAATGATATTGAACAGAATTTAATGGGTAGTACTACACCGCTTCTAGCAACAAGTATCCTCCAACTTATGATCCGTGGAATTACCAGTAACATAAAAATTCCCTTTGCCCATTTTCCAACAAAAGGTGTTACAAGTGGCGAGCTTTATTCAATTATTTGGGAAGCCATTAGTTTGCTGGAAAATAATGGATTCAGAATTTTAGCTGTTGTTGGAGATGGGGCGTCAACAAATCGCAAGTTTTTCCGTATGTCTGCCATTGACGAAACAGCTGTTCCCTTCGTTACTCCTAATATCTACGCTGCTGATGAAGAAAGGGATATATTTTTTCTTTCGGATGCACCTCATCTAATAAAAACTGTTCGCAACTGCTTCAGTAATAGTGGTGCACACTCTAAGTCACGCAGTATGTGGAAAAATGGTGAGGATATTTCATGGAAAGTAATTTTCCGATTGTACTATTCCCAACTAAGAATGATAGGGCAGTTTAAAAATGCATCTCGACTAACATATGCCCATGTGTTTTTAAACGGGTATTCAAAAATGAAAGTTAATTTGGCAACCCAAGTTATGAGCGATACTGTAGCCTCTGCAATAGAAACGCTATTTGGTGATAATAAATACCCAGAAACTGTGAAGTTTATTCGCACATTCAACAAATTTTTTGATTTGTGTAATGTAAAAAATTGCATTGAAGGTGTACGTAAAAGGAAGTCTGATAAAAGAGTTTACAAAAATGAGAATGATGAACGATTAAAGGTAAAGAAGACCTTTTCAGAATTTTTCCATAAATAATATTATTTTTAATATTTTTTTTTAGTGGCTTGAGGGAGATTTTATGAAATATTTGGACGACTGGGAGAAAGACGTTAATAATCGGACTGGAGATTTTTCTAAGAGTGCAAGGAGCAAGATGTTATTGAGCCAAACTACTATTGAGGGTCTACGCATGACAGGTATAATTATTTTTGGACTTCACAAAGGACTATGAAATAATTTAACTTATCAATGTGTTTTGTTTCACGATTATAGCTCTTTCGACAGTAGGAATTGTTAAATTTCTACTAAGAAAAGGAGCGAAATACATCTTGACTCAGCATCTAAACCAAGACCCTCTAGAACAGTACTTTGGGAGACAGCGTTGCGCGGGCGGTAGAAATTCGAATCCTTCAGTTGCTCTTTTTGAAGGCAACATGGACAAACTTAAAGCCTTGTCAGGGTTGGTTTTAGAAGCGATTAATGGAAATACGACAATTTCTGAAAAGGGAGTCAATTAATTTGATTGGTTTATCGTTTTTTTGTAGCTGTGTAGGTAAAGAATGCTTTGTATTTTCAATAATATTTTATTTACTGCTTTTTTCCTAAATTGGATTTTAAAATCATTGTACCGCACAAATAACATGAATTTAAAATATTTAGTTTAAAAATTGCACAACTATGCCTAGTCCTTGACTAGGTTTTGAAAGGCTTATTCATTAGGCACATTGTTTCGAAAGTTAATTTGTAGAGGGAAATATTACATTTGAGTTTCCATGAACATTGCTTGGAGGTAGGAACTGTTGAAATAAATCAATATCTGGATCCCCATTTAAAAAGTTAAAGCTATCATAATTTGTTATTTCTATTGAACTTTGGGTTGAGGTAGTAGGTTCAGCAATATGAATACAGGGGATTTCTTTTAATACTGTTTTACTTTGAACTCTTTTTTGGACAACACTTTTGGGAGATCTTGGTTTTTCATTTTCTGAAAAATGTTGAGTATTTCTTTTTATTTTCTTTGGAGCCATCACATTACTTGAGCTCTGAGGTATATTTTCAGCAGGTACAAATTGTTTATAAAGATCGAAATCAAGATCCTCGTTTAAAAAGTTAAAGTCGCCAATATTTTTTGTTGAGCTGTTGGCTTTGGGAATATGGATACTAGGTATTTCAGTTAAAAGCTGCCTTTGAAATCTTTTCTTTTTAAGATTTTGACTTTTTGGAGATATTGTTTTATTTCCTGGAAAAACTTGAGTAGGGCTATTTTTATTTATCAGTATGTTCTTTTTGTTTGGAGTCATCACATAGTTTGAGTTATGATATTCATTTTCAGAAAGTACGAATTGTTTTGTGGTGTCAACTTCAGGAATTTCTGTCAATACCGATTGTCTTGGAACTCCTTTCCCCTCGGTATTTTTCTTTATCACAGATACTGAGCTTTTGCTTTCTCTTTTGGAAGTACTTGGAGTGTTTTTACTTTCTTGCACGTTCTTTCTAGTCTTCTTCTTATCAGTTGAATTTATATTGGATTCTTTACTTTTCTCCATAAGACTTTTACGCAAAGCTTTCTTTGATCTGAGGGCTTCTTTGGTATCATATTGGTATCGTTCTAAAAGGTCTCTAACTAAACATTTCCCTCTTGTATTTAAAAAAACATCTAGAAGTTTCACAAGCCATTTTTTGCTATCCATTTCGTCATAAATTAATTTCCACCTTTGAACAATGTCATCGTTTTGTAAAATATGTTGCTTTGCTTTAATTTTAAGGTTTTGGTGTCTAATCTTTTTAATATCGGTTACATATATTAAGTCTGAAACAGTTTTAATGACTTTGACTAGAGCAAAAAATTCCTCAGTGACTGAAATCAATCCACCCCTTGATAGTTTTACTGTCCAAGACTCTGTTACATCTAGTTTGTCATTTTCAAATTCAATATTGCTTGGAACCTTATTTTTTACTATAGCTTCCGCTAGTTTCGTGGGACATTTACTTTTTACTAGTGAAAATGCTGAAAATCCAGCAACGTACCTTGTCACCGGAAGATTTTCAGCAATTTTTGTGTTAGAGATGACCTCCAGTATCTTGGGTTGGTCAGTCAATCCTAGAAGCTCCATTTTCTTCTCCGCTCTTTCAGATTTTGATTGTTCTTTTGTAAGTGCGTGGTCAACTCCAACCTCCATTTTCACCATGAGCTCATGGAAAAATAAATGAAGCATGCGAATAATTACATTTTTTTGGGTGGGTTCCAATAAAGTTTTAAAGCTTGGATGAATTTTGATTAAAATATGCCTAAGGCATTGCTCATTTCTCTCCATTTTTAAAATATTATGTACCTCTTTTAGGTATTCCTCCCTTGTGGAGTTTTTATATTTTAAAGTTTCAGCTTTAGCGATAACATATTTCACTAGTTCATCTTTTATTGCATCTAAGTTTGTAAAAAAGTTTAGTACTTGTTCTCTCTCCAAACGAAAGGCAAATTTTTGGGTATAAAGCTTTTTGAAAGTATACTCCAAGCAGTGGTTTACAGTACCTAAGAAAATGTTATAAATAATTAAAATAATAATAATATTCCAGTGTAAATAGTTGATAAATATTTATATAAGAGAAACGACATAATTTATTCGTTGCAAATACGTTTTCCAGCCAAATTTCAAATAATGACCCCGCCTCTCGGGGCGGTTACAAAATCGTGAAACCAGAAATCAACCTGGCCAGTTTTTTTGATCACGTGGTATTGTGAGCTACATTCTGAACCCATCTTTCTTCTCCCTATCTAAATTCTCTCTGGTTCAGCAGCAGTCAACGGAAAAAAACCCGATGGATTTGATATTTTCCAGCGATGAGCTTTTTCGTCATAATGACGTCGTAAGTTGCTGAACGCTTTTATTCAGTCATCGGTGTTATTTAAAATGCCGTAGCTTTTATAGTAGCTTTACGTCAGAAATGACGTCAGTCATCGGAAAAACCGACTCTTCCAGCCGATGACTTCGGTGAGTAACCGATGACTATCGTGACGTCAAAACCGGGAACGCGACAAAGCGTAAAGTAGGAAACCGATGTCACCGATTAGTAATCGGTCAGTCCGATGAGCTCTGCTGAACGTACCCTTAAAGGGAGTAGAACCCTACTTGTTTGGTAGGGTGCGCCATAGATTCTCTCTTTTCTCGCTCATGGCGCTAGTCTAGAACGATAGTAGAAACACCCAATTCTTCTATTAGAGTGCCCGCCCTGAAGAAGTTTTCTCACTTGAAACCTATATTGTTTCATATTTTAAATGCACTCTTAATTAACATATAAACAACAATGTCCGAGCTATAAATTAATTATTATCATTATAGTTTGGATATTTATTGAAATATATTTTCGTAATAATGAGGTACTTGGTTTTAGATTAACGAAAGGCTTTCTAGTAGATATGAGAATTTAAAGAACTACCAAAGCGTGAATACTTTTAGTGGGATAATTCCTTAAAAACCACTGCATTTCACACTACGTATAACACGTGGTTAGAAAAATTTGGGGAGGGAATTATGTATTACATCAAATTCCTGAAAAGGTTATACTCCCTTTAATCGCGAGACGTTGACTCCTCTTCACTGTAGTTGCGATGAATTGCGCAATAAAACAATTCGTCAAAAACAACAAAAAGAACTAGAGAAGAAGAAAAATAAATTTTTATAATAACGAAAAAATAACGCCATACAATAGAGGTCACTGCCGATTCTATTTTACCCGAGAAGCTAAAATTCCCTACATGTAGATGTAGTTCGACGAAAACGGGGCCAAAATTATTCTTTGTGGAGAATTTCTAGCCCGTCACAATCAAAGCGTTATTTTCAGGAGCGTTCCAAATGTGATGGAGCAGGTAGTACCCTAGCTTTGTGTTCTTTCACTCTCTTCTTTTTTTGCCCACCACATCTACAACTGATCTTGTAAATTACCCCGCGGTTTGGAATAACTGTTTTGGAATTTAAGGTTTAAAGAGTCGCATAATTCGATCCAAAATTCAGCTAGCTCCTCCCCTTTCGTACCTAATTGTGATAGCAAATGCCACCAATCAAATTTCGGCCATTTTCAAGTCCTATATTTCCCGAAATATAAAAGATTCTGTGGTTTTGGTAAAGGGAACGCAATTGTGATCAATTAACTAAATTTAATAATTTAAAGAGAGTAAAAACTTAATTGTCTGATAACACAAGCTGAATCTAGTTTTAATTAAATAGCACCACCCTAATTTCCTTTAATCTTAGTGTCAGAAATTTTAATTTCGATTATCAAACATCAAAAGCTTGATGATTTGCTTCTTGTTACACACGCTTGATTTCAAGTTGTTCCTAACTTTCTTGCCATGATTCATGGGGAACTTTCCACGAGGGGTCCGTCACTTCGAGGAATCGTGTACGAGATTCCGAATCAAGGAATCTGGAATCAAGATTCTTGATTCTGCTAAGATTCTAGATTCTATCCAGATTCCGTGACTCCGCCATGATTCCTTAATATTCCGTGATTCCACTCTTGATTCTTTGATTATTAATTGATTCCGTGATTCTTGTTTGCTTCCGTGATTCTTGTTAGGTTCCGCGATTCTTGTTAAGTTCCGCGATTCTTGTTAAGTTCCGCGATTCTTGTTAGGTTCCGCGATTCTTGTTAGGTTCCGTAACTCTTGTTCGGCTACACACTTGTACAAGATTCCTTAATTCATCTATTCGCAACCAAAACAAATCTAGCTGTTCGAAACTTATAGAAAAGGCGGTGTGACTAGGCAAAATTAATGACCAGTTAAAAATTAGGTATGTATGGAATAGAGCGCTTGATTAAAATAGCATTTGTTAAAATAACGTTTTCAAAGGCGCAATTTTCAAAACAGCATTTTGTTGAAACGGCGCTTTGTTAAAACAGCGGTTGTTGAAATAGTGTTTCTAATTACAGCGGTTTGTCGAAAGAGCGTTTTGTTTAGTCGGCGTTTTTTGGTTAAAGGCTGGTTTACACTAAGGCAAAACCGCCGTGACGGCGGGCGCTAACTTTTGAAATCCTCGTTAGGCCTAATAGAAAATTTTTGCGTTCACGCCCGCCGTCACGACGGTTTTGCGCTAATGAAAACCAACCCTAAGAGTCTCTCAGAAGAGCGGTTTGTCCAAACAGCTTTTTCCATAAACAGCGTTTCTAAAGTTAGCGTTTCTCAAATTAGCGGTTTTGAAACAGCGGTTTTGGTCAAGACAGCGGTTTCTTAAAATATATATGAATTGACGATGGAAAATGTTATAACAATAAATTAATTCTGGCACATACATATGAACTTCAGGGGTTAAGTTAGGTTAGGTTAGGTTAGGTTAGGTTAGTTTGCAATACTAACTGTGGACTGAAACCATTAGGCAATGAAATTTTCCGAAATTCAAGAAAAATATGTATTACAATAGGCCTATATTATTAGTGCTATAGAAAGCAGCGCGGTTTTGAGAAACGCTGTTTCGACAAAATACGGTTTTGAGAACCGCCGTTGGAACAATTTGTTGTTTTGGGAAACGCTGCCCTTACGAAAAAAACATTCGAAACCAATCAAATCCAAATTGGGGACCGTATTTGCACCAATTCGGATATGTTAGAGGCCAATTAGCGAACACTTGGAGATGAAATTTACAATTGGTACCAATCTGACCTCAATTGAAACCAACTGGTTATAATGAAAATTCCAATTGGAGTATGCGCAACACAATTGGAACTAATCGATTTGAAAAGGTCCCAATTGGAGTGATAATGACCAATAAATTCATTTAAACCATTTCATACTTTTGCCTCAAATAGTATCCCAATTGAGACCAACAACCCGGAGTTTGGATCCAATCCCTTACGAAAAAATTAGGTGGTACCATTACATTAACTAGTGGTTCCATTTGGTTTCCTGGTGGTATCTAATGGGACAACTATTAATTCAATGGGGTATATGGTGTTCTAATGGGCACCGTTGGTACCATTTGCAAAAGTAAATAGGGGGAGAAAGTCTGGCACTTGGGTCCAACCGCACGACGTCTTATTTGAGGGGTAAAATTTTTGGGCTTCGGAAATGACTTCCCCCTCGCCTCTTTACAGGGACACAAAGGTATCGGTTGTACTCCGGCACGATGAAAAATAGTTCTCTATAAAATACGTGAATATTAAACTTTTGCTTTCGATAATTTGGTTAATTTAGTTCCTAAATAAAGTAGATATATGATAGAAACTAAAATGCGACATTTAAAAAATAATAACACGACTTTTGAAAAGAAATAAACCGTAACTAGAAAAACGATCACTTAAATCGTGGAGAGCGTGGCGCCATCTAAGAGCAGAGATCAGGACTTATTGGTATATCTACGATGTTAAGGCCTAACAATTTGCAAGTTTAACTGAAATAATAGATATATGCTACGATTTTTTTTTGTTTATTTTACAATTGATATAGTACTTATTAATTAAAATCAACCGTTAACGAAGGACATAATGGTCAGCATTTGACAGAGAGACTATTTGAAATCGCGAGGCGGTGACATGTTTGCCAGGGAATAAAATTCAAAATTTTCATCTTGAGCGTGGACCACAAATGCACTACTTCACGCGTAATGTGCTCTCCTTATTGGTTAAAAATATCACATGATCACTAGCTCTTTAAAAAAGGTGTCAAGCATGGTGGAAGGTAAAATCTGAAGGCAGTGATAAACTTTCTCCCCCTATTTACTTTTTGGTAATAGACCTTTCCATAAAATGTTCGTTACGGTAATAGCAGAGATACTGACAATATAGAGATATATACATCGCTGCGACCCCTTTTTTTTTCGTTAACGTCGGCGCCATCTATTATAATGAAACCAGATAAGCTTTTGGGCATGACTTATGCTCTGAAAGGTTCCTCTAAGACTGGACGATTTTGCGGGAAAAAGGAAATAAACTTAAAAAATAGTAGATACAAATATAAGACAGAAACAAGTCGGTCAAGCTCGTAATATTACCTCTCCTCGGAGGATATATCCAGGTGCCGTCACACACCACTATAACTGTATTTATTAACTATTATGCTTACGATGAGTGTCTTATTTGCAGTATAGCTAAGGAGTTATCGTTGGTTCTGTGGTAGAGCGCTCAACTGCCTAACTGAACGGCCCGGGTTCAAAACCTGGGTGGCGCATTTGTTTTTAATCAATAGAGAAATCGCTAAATTAGAATTTCTTCGATGCAATAATTTAAATCTTACGCGCAATCTTGTTCTATACCAATTAAACCAAAATTTTATACTCTATTAAATACGCTTTCGATAAAGCTGAAAGTCTTATTTTCGATGAAGCGTAACAAGTGTCGGTGGTTCTGTGGTAGAACGTCCGCCTGTCAAACAGGCGGTCTCGGGTTGGAAACCCACCCGATGCGATCGCAAATTGATACTAAGACGAATACTGTGAACAATTGGTGGAAACCCTGTCATTGGACGTTGAGAGGTTGCCATAACACTCAACACTCGGGCCGTCCCAAAAGTCAATAAGAAGGAGTTGGAAGAAACACACCCATGACAACCGACGCGACCGTAGGCGTTAACGAAAAAAAAACCAACCAAATTTATCCGTTAACGCTTACCGTCACACGGTGGTTTTGCCAACCTTTAAACTGCTAAAACGGTTATTCGACTGCAGTGAGCCAAGAAACTGCGCACGCAGTGATTACCCTTTGCCCCGAAAATGCGAACGCGTTCGCAGGCCTGACAGACAGACCCACAGACAGACACGGTGGCTGTATAACCCCTCTTATTGTACAAAGTCCCCTCGGAGAGGTAAAAACCAACAATACCAAAGATTAGACAAAAAAGAACGTAATCGGGATCAGTTAAAAAACACAACAAACAAGTTGGCAAGCTAAAATATACCTTTCCTCGGAAGCATTGTCCCTAGTGGTATCAATTTCTCGAGATGATCCTCTAAGTTATATCTCCCCAATTCAGAGTTATTTACTAATAACGTAATCCTGGTTCAATCCCGCCCCCGGTATAAAATTTTAATTTGAATTATAATAATTGAAACGAAACAATCGAGATTAATTTGTTCAGAATATTATAAATTAAGTAGTTACAACAGTGAGTTAGACGAATTAAAACAATGCACAATTGACTTTAACCCTATTTACGGTACAAGTTTAGCAGTTAAATACAGGGTCTTTTTTTTTGCTCGGAAAAGTGTTTTTTTTCAAAAACTATTTATAGTACCGATTTCAAATTTGGAAGGTCAATTCTCTATACCGGGGGACATCAGTTTGAGAAATTTGAGCGTTTTCGGTATTGTTTTTCACCAATTTTGAAAAATTATTTTTCGACCACTAGGTGCGAGATAAAAAATTTCTATTATAAAGTTGTAGGCCGTCATCGAAAACCCTTAAAAATTGTTCACTCGACGAAAAACAACTTATTTATCAGTGAAAATTCGAGCTTGAAAAATTTACAAGTTGGTGAAGCCAAATTACGATTGTTTGAAACGATAATTGAAAAGGGAACAAGTCTAATACAAACGTAGTAGAGTTTTCACACTTGAAAAAATGTACACGTTTGGTTTTTAAATGCAGATATTTTATTCACATAAATTTTTACAAAACATTTTCCATAATATCACCAATGGCTGCAACACAGGTTTGTGCGCGGACAATTAAGTTCTCAAACGCTTTCTCTACCATTTCTGGTGTGACGTCTCGGCAAGCACTGATTATTCGTCTAATGAGTTCCTCCCTAGTTTCAATCGGCGTGGCGTATACCTTGGCTTTAACGTATCCCCAGAGAAAATAATCCAGCGGTGTTAGGTCAGGTGACCTTGCTGGCCAATGCACTGGACCATTTCTCCCTATCCACCTTTCAGGAAACTCGTTGTTGAGGTGCTCAGTTACTTGCCGGGAAAAATGTGGAGGGGCGCCATCTTGCTGAAACCACAACTGACGTCTTTCAGCCAATGGAAGGTCGTCGATTGCGTCACTCAGTTCGTTCTGTAGAAAATGTAAATACCTTTGGCCGTTGAGGTTCGTCGGCAGGAAAAAGGGACCAATCAAACGGTTTCCAACAAGTCCAACCCAAACATTGACCCGTTCAAATTGAACCTGGTGATGATATTCAAAACCCCAATGTGGGTTGATGTCAGACCAAAGATGGCTGTTTTGATGATTAAAGGGCCCATCTCTAGAAAATGACGCTTCGTCGGAGAACAAAACATGGCGCAAAAATTGTCTATCTTCTTGGACAGCATTTAGTAACCAGTTGCTAAATTCATAACGTCTTTGATGGTCTCCGTCAATTAGTCCTTGGTGGAGCGTAGCTCTGTATGGGTGATAGCGATTCTTACGAAGAATTTTCCACACACGATTTGCAGAACAACCCAAATCAGCAGCGGCGTTAGCGCAACTGTGACGAGGATATGCCACAAAGTACGCGAGTACATTGTTCTCGAAGTCTAAATCCGGTTGACCCAATCCGCGAAACCTAGGTTGCAAGTTACCAAATTGATTGAAATCGTGAATTGCTCGTCTTACTGTATTTACAGATGGTGCTCCATTTGGATGTCTTTCTGCGAAGATTTCAGTCACTCTTCTAAGGTTTTGCGCTGCTTCTCCATAGTAAATGGCAACTATCTCGGTACGCTGAGCTACTGAATAACGAGGCATTGTTCGAAATATTATCAAACACTGATAATAATCTCCCAAAGTTTTCCTTTAAATACCCAATGCATGTTTAGGATTGACCTATAGCCTCGTGTTTTTTAAATCCGGTCGTTTTTTTTAACCAAAGTTTCAACTGGATTAGGTAATTCGGTTTCAATTATCGTTTCAAACAATCGTAATTTGGCTTCACCAACTTGTAAATTTTTCAAGCTCGAATTTTCACTGATAAATAAATTGTTTTTCGTCGAGTGAACAATTTTTAAGGGTTTTCGATGACGGCCTACAACTTTATAATAGAAATTTTTTATCTCGCACCTAGTGGTCGAAAAATAATTTTTCAAAATTGGTGAAAAACATTACCGAAAACGCTCAAATTTCTCAAACTGATGTCCCCCGGTATAGAGAATTGACCTTCCAAATTTGAAATCGGTACTATAAATATTTTTTGAAAAAAAACACTTTTCCGAGCAAAAAAAAAAAGACCCTGTATAATACGAAGCCAATTTTAATGAAAGAAATATCTACAGAGGGTATTTGTATTTTTGTCGCTTACGATATAACAACACAGAAAACCTTCTTTAAACCACTTCACACGAAAAAATGATAATTAAAGCCAACAATACTGCCCAAAAGCTCAACACAATCAAAATTAAAATACAACTAGCGGTATTAATTTCTCGAGATGACCCTCAAAGTTATATCTCCCCAATTCAGAGTTATTTACTAATAACGTAATCCCGGTTCAATCCCGCCCGGTATAAAATTTTAATTTGAATTAAAATAATTGAGACGAAACAACCGAGATTAATTTATTCAGAATATTATAAATTAAGTAGTTACAACAGTGAGTTAGACGTACTAAAACAATGCACAATTGACTTTAACCCTATTTACGGTACAAGTTTAGCAGTTAAATATAATACGAAGCCAATTTCAATGAAAGAAATATCTACAGAGGGTATTTGTATTTTTGTCGCTTACGAAATACTTGCCGCATAGTTAACGCTCATTTTATTTCAACGTTCGCCCGATCAAGATACCGTAGATATCTGGTAGTGGACGACTCGTAGACTGTCGGAACCATCCTGTTGACGTTGTGACATATCGCATGAAAAAGACCAAAACCGTCCAATTTCCAATATCATATAATGACTCGCACACCCAGGATATCAATGACTGCATTAGGAATCGTAGATATCCAAATATCCACACCACCAAAAAACTTATTAACAAGAAGCGAAAAACTTACCATTCACAAAGCACAGAAAGCCACTTGACTAAACGTATATCAATAAATGACCGTAGAGGGAATAGTTAGGGTTCTTTATAAATAAACACAAACGAACCCAATTGATGAACTGCATTAAACATCTTAATCAGCCGAGAAAACGTTTAAAATAAATTACGACCGAGATGAAAACCAGACCAACTCGATATGTTGTTAATAAATGAATTATTAAGCTTGAAAACCAATACGCTAAACCTAATAGATAAGAATATACGACTGAAAAAACTCAATAAATTACAAAAAACTAACGGGTTCTACCCTTTATCTTATCTGCTGACTGCTCTAAAACAAGATTTGACCATTAAATATTTTGAAAATGCGACGTTTACACTTTGAAGGTTCCGTCAAAAATTATCCTTTCCCAAACGTAAAGGTTCTCAAAACATTAATACACAAAAAATAAGTAAAAAGGTTCCTCCAAAAAATGAACCATTTTGCGGAAGAAGTAAATAATTTTAAAAGAATAAAAGATAAAACAAATATACAACCGCAAAAATAAAACGTCAAATAATAGAAGAAAAAAATCTTTAACTCCATTCATTAAAAAAACCCTAAACAAAAGTACCAAATTGAAATAAAGCAACTTATTATATTAAACAAGATTAAGTCTTTATAATTTTTTCGTAAAAAAACCACATTAGGCCTTCACAATTTAATTCGTAAAAAAAATCAAGACTTTGTTAACTATTATGCTTACAATGAGTGTCTTATTTGCAGTATAGCTTGAAGTTATCGTTGGTTCTGTGGTAGAGCGCTCGACTGCCTAACTGAACGGCCCGGGTTCGAAACCTGGGTGACGTATGTGTTTTTAATCAAATGAGAAATCGATAAATTAGAATTTCTTCGATGCAATAATTTAAATCTTCCACGAAATCTTGCTCTATTTCAATTAAACCAAAATTTCGTACTCTTTTAAATACGCTTTCGATAAAGCTGAAGGTCTAATTTTCAATGAAACGTAATAAGTGTCGGTGGTTCTGTGGTAGAACGTTCGCCTGTCAAACAGGCGGTCTCGGGTTCGAAATCCGCCCGATGCGATCGCAATTGGTACTAAGACGAATACCGTGAACAATTGGTGGAAACCCTGCCATTGGATGTTGAGAGGTAGCATTACACTCAGCACTCGGTCCGTCCCAAAAGTCAATAAGAAAGAGTTGGAGAGATACCACCCGTACATACACACCACAAACTCAACACCCACAAACGTCATAACAATAACACAACATTACCACCCTACACATAAACATTACAATAGCGAAATATCCAAACCACTGAATTAAACCTGTCGTGACGGCGAGCGTTGACGAAAAAAAAACCACCAAACCAACCCCGACTGCAAATTAATCCGTTAACGCTCACCGTCCCACGGTGGTTTTGCAAACACGGTTTTTCGACTTTGTTCCCTAATTACTAGCAACTGCGAACGCAGAGAACTCGAGAAACTGCGTACGCAGTGATTACACTTTGCACCGAATATGCGAACGCGTTCGCAGGCCTGACAGACACACAGACCCACCCACAGACCCACAGACAGACACGGTCGTTGTATAACCCCTCCTAGGGGACTTTGTCCCCTCGGAGAGGTAAAAAGCGTATCCGAAACAAGATTTCACCTTTAAATTTTCATACGTAAAAAATGTAGACTTTAAAAACCATTAATATACTCTTCCGAGAAGCTGAGTTTATAATTTTCAAACATGGGTAACATGTATCGGTGGTTTTGTGGTAGAACAATCGCCTCGGGTTCGAAACCTGGGCGGCGCTTTCGTTTTTAATCAACAGAGAATACGCTACATTAGAATTACTTCGATGCAATAATTTAAATGGAACACGAAATTTCATTCTATTTAGTAACAACCAAAATTTAATACTCTGTTAATTTGTAATAAACGCTTCCACTAAAGCTGAGGGTCTAATTTTCGATTAAGCGTAATAAGTGTCGGTGGTTCCGTGGTAGAACGTCCGCCTGTCAAACAGGAGGTCCCGGGTTCAAATCCCGCCTGATGCGATCGCAAATTGATACTAAGACGAATACCGTAAACAATTGGTGGAAACCCTGCCATTTGGACGTTGAGACGTTAACCGTAACCCTCAGCACTCGGTCCGTCCCAAAAAGTCAATAAAAAGAAGTTGAAGAGCAAAGACGCATACGCAAATTCAACACTCACAACCGCCATTACACAAACTCAACACTCACAACCGCCATAACAAACAAACTCAACATTCCTACACTACACATAAACACTGCAACGAATTCCCATTACAACTGAGCCGAAACCGAAACGACGGTGAACGTTAACGAAAAAAACTACTAAACCACACCCTACGCAACCGCAACTTTACCCGTTAACGCTCACCGTCAGACGGTGGTTTTGCCAACCTTTAACAACGATATCACGACTATTGGACTTTGCCCCCGGTAACGCGTTTTGGCCTTTGCCCCCGATAACACAGACACACAGACAGACTTTAGTGGTACCAAGAATGTATTGAAGTTACTAAGAATATTTGAGCATAGCATTAAACCCTGGTACCATCCTCACAGCTTTTGTGGAGAAAGTTCGTCTGCATTTAAGGGGCATTCAAAGTCATACCATATAGCAAACTTGAATAAGAAAGCAGACGAATTTAAGCTACAAAGGCTTAATGTTTAATAGGAGAGGAGCTTAATGAGTAAATTTGCCCCTTTCGTCATGACTTAGCTTCAATAATTTAGGCTACCAGTGTGATTTAACGTCACGAGCAACGTCAAAGTTACAATTGCGTGTACAAATTATGTGTAAAAAACAATATAATAGGGATCTGCCTCGTGAGTTTAAGATCAACAATCTACAATGCAGGGTTGCGAAAAAATCGGATTTTTTCGGAAAAAAATAAAAAAATCCGATTTATACGATAATTATCCGATTTGTTCAAAAATAACAAATTGCGCCTTTATAACCGCATTTATGTACGAAATTGTCCGATGTGAGTCGTCAAATTTCTATGTGCAGTAAAACGATACTTTAGTTTCTCCCTATAAATAAAAATGGCACTTTGAACTCTTATCTCTCACTCTGAAATGAGACTAAATACATAGCAAACAACTTAAAATTTGATAAAATTAAATTTGTATAGTTGTAAATATAAATAATGCTGTATATACTGCTTACAACCTGTAAGTATTGCTTTGAAATTAAACTCGTACTACAAAATCCAGCTAAACATGTGTCGCAAACTTCATTAAATTGTAAATCTTTTAATTTGATAATTATCAGAGGGGATGGTAATCCCCACAGCAAGGTCCGGGAAAGTGACTAGCTTTTCGAGACCGAGCTAGTATTATCCCGAAGCAACAAAGGACCGATTTCAGCCCCTTGTATCTCCCCAACCACTCAGAGTAGCGAGTCCTCCAATATACCATTGGAAAGACCAGGCGCATGATACGACAAACATACAATAAAACTATAAATCTAGGGCTGTTATGCTAATAAAGCGAAGTAGTTCAAAGATAGCCAAAATGTCAAAAAAAACTTTCATCTGTTCATAACTCTTGGTAAAGAAAAGCCCGCATATCACGCTACTTGACATCATATACGCTAGACGTTGCGCGGCCTTTTTTCATGATTAAAATAGATCTTGCAAATCATGAAAAAAAGGCCACGCAAGGTCTAGCGTATTTGATCAAGGACAGTAGATACAGGGACGAGAAAGCAGGGCAAAAAATTTGATTTTAAACGTCTTCATATTCACGGGGAGTTAGATATAAACAAACTGCGGCCATTGTTAAGACGTGGTTCACCATGGACAGTATTATTGTAGTCAGTTTTTACCATTTTGATGTTAAATTAAAAATAAAACTACGAGGGTAAATGAAAAAATACCCATTTGTCTGTCCTTGATTTGATGTCAAGTGGCGTGATATGCGAGCTTTACTTTACCAAGAGCTATGAACAGGCCCATATATAACTAATCCATATTTCTAATTTAAGACCTTGCCCATGGTTTGATTTCACTACGTTCATGGGCTGAGACATTAGGACGTAGTGTTGGGCAGAGGAACTTGCGAATTTTAACCTTAAGGTTTTTGACCAGATCATAATTTTTTCGTCGGATAATTATCAACCAAACCTGCTATAATGAGGAAGATTTTAACTGTAATTATTTAAGCTGAAGATCCACTAGGGGCTTTCCCACTTCTATTTAATAAAGGGCGTGACGCACACTCGTTGTCACGTGTTAATTGGAACGTGGCACCGAGCAGGCGTCACGCGCTTTATTAAATAGAAAAGTGAAAGTCCTCTAGTGTTGTGCTATAGCGCCATCTTCAGCATAGTCGGAGTAAAACGTTTCCTCATTCTACATGACTCCATTTTAGTTGCTTAAATATTTACTAAATGTTGACGAATGTATAATAGTTCTTTTTATAAACTAACGTGGCCTTCTTGTTGAAAAGTTGCTCTTACGTCACAGTCTCTTACTTTGACAAGCCTACTAGCGCGCGCTACAGTCGCGAGGAATATAGCTTTTTCTAGAGCGCGTGCAAATCGCTCGTGCGAAGAATACACAAATAAAGCTGCGTCTTGTGACGTAAGAGCAACATTTTAACAAGTTGGGCAAGACCACTTTTTATTTTATAAAATCAACTATTGTTCTGTCTCACTTGGTACAATGACGGATAGTAGTTTATGATAAAATTTCCTGTAGAGTTCATTTTTAGTGTCTTAAGTAGATTTATTGTTCCAAGTAACGCGATTCAATATTGTACTATCACGACCAAAAGCAAATGAGATAATCTTCGTTTCTCTCTCAGCGCAGCACAGCTCACTTCGGCTCCTTGACCATGTTTTACAAGAAGAGTTCGTAAGGTGGCCTATAATAGGAAATTATTTCACTACATTTGATTTTCATAATTACCTTAAAGAATAAAAATAGTGTATAGTTTTTAAAATGCGTCCTTAAACATTTTATTTTATAAATCTCTAAAATATGTATCTACTGTATGGTATTTAGTGTGTTGTATTGTTAATTTCGTGGCCTTTTCATTTGATATCCCATTTGTACATTCATGCTGTGTTAAAGACCGTTTCAGTAAAAGTTGTCGCTTTTATCTTGTAACCCGGCCACCTGAATTAATGGCTTTAAAAGTCGCTTGATGACTTAGGCCTAAGGTGGTGCCTTGGGTATTAGCCTAGGTGATTATTAATGTTATTAATGTTACTATGAAACATTGCTATATCGGAAACAAAACCACGTATCAAATTTGCACGCCTAAGGTGGTGCCTTGGGTATTAGCCTAGGTGATTATTAATGTTATTAATGTTACTATGAAACATTGCTATATCGGAAACAAAGCCACGTATCAAATTTGCACAATGAGAGAAACTTTATGTAATTGCCAAACTAAACCACTTCTTGAAAACGTTTAGGTCGAATTTTTACGAGATTAGATTGTACAAAATATAGCTACGTCCACAATACGACAAGTTTATCCTAAACGTTTCCAAGATGGTCGTTTAACGCGAGGGGTCGGACATTTGCCTGTTTTGTGTACGGGATTTTGGATTTTTAAAAAATCCAGGATTTTTTATTGTGGATTTGTCATACAAAGTCTATGGGAGCAAAATTGTTGGATTTTGGATTTGTGGATTTTTTTCTAAATTTTGTACGGGAGTTGGCCAAATGACCGACCCCTCGGTTTAACGTGTCTATTAGTTCTAACCAATCATGAAAACTATAAAATTTAATGATTAATAAATCTACTTCGACTTCTTCAACGAAGAAGAAAAGAGTTTCTTCTAGTTGCAAAATAGCGAATATTAAAGGACCGTTTCTGCTTCAGTTCATCAAATTAAACTATACAAAAACATAACATTCAGTCATGTGTAGACTCTAGCTTTTCCATGCTATTAAACACATATTACAGAAAACTTCGAAAGAGACGAACCGTGCTTGATCGACTTCAATGTAGTATTTTTAGCCTGTTTAAACTTAACTTTTAGGCTACCTACATGCAAAACAAGGTAATTAAAAGTTTGTTACTTTCATTTTAGGCCCAATGTTCGTTAGTTTACGTTAGTCGCGTGAATGACTTCCGATAATTCTGTTTTATTATTTGAAAGTTTTTGAATTTTGATTTGAAAAAATAAACCTAGCAAGCAATGTAGGTTAGAAGTAACAAAATGTAAATTAGATTATTTATTTCAAGATTTATTAAATGGTATTTCAAAATAACATTGATGTTCGATTAATATTTTACATAACGCGTACAACCTGAAATCTGTGCACAACAATTAAGGCAATGTCTGTATAATCTTCGAAAAGAGGTAAAACTGGAAGCAAAAAAATAATAATAATCAGCTAGGCTAATACCCAAGGCACCACCTTAGGCCTAAGTCATCATGCAAGTGGCAATTAAACTTCGATCTGTGAGATCTGTGGGAGCCCAGCCAGAGGGTGTTCGCTTATTTCGAAATATTAACAATTCATTTTCGAATGCCCATAATTTTCGATAATTTTATGATTTTTACCTGTCCCCTCGGAGGGATTATACAATCACCGTGTCTGTGTGTGGGTGTGTCTGGCCTGCGAACGCGTACGCATTTGTGTAGCAAAGTGTAATCACTGCGTACGCAGCTTCTCGGAATTTAAATGTTGGCAAAACCACCGTGTGACGGTGAGCGTTAACGGATAAATTTGCGGTTGCGTCGGGTTTGTTTTTGTGTTTTTCGCTAACGCTCACCGTCACGATGGCTTAAACTCAGTTATATTGTAATTTTCGTTTTTGTAAAGTTATGTGTAGTGTGGGAATGCTGAGTTTGTGCTATTGCAGTTATGGGTGTTGAGTGTGTGTGCGTTTGCTATATATGTCTTAGCTCCTACTTCTTCTAATTGACTTTTGGGACAAACCGAGTGCTGAGTGTTATGCAACGTCTCAACTTCCAATGGCTGGGTTCCCACCAATTTTTACGGTAATCGTCTTAGTAATCGGGCGGGATTCGAACCCGAGCCCTCCTGCATGACAGGCGAGTGTTCTACCACAGAACCACCGACACATGTTACGGTTCGAAGAAAATTATAAGCTCAGCTTAAGCGGAAGCGTTTATTACCAATTAACAGGGTATTAAATTACGGTTTTTATTAAAATAGAACGAAATTTCGTGTTCCATCCAATTATTACATCGAAGATATTCTAATGTAACGTCTTCTCTGTTGATTAAAAAGGATGTGCCGCCCACGTTTCGAACCCGAGCCCTTCTATATGACAGGCGAATATTCTACCACAGAACCACCGTTACATACTAGTTTTTATGAAAATTATAAACTCAGCTTAGCGGAAGAGTATATTAATGGTTTTTAAAGTCTAAATTTTTTACGTATTTAATTTTAAAGGTCAAATCTAGTTTTAGCGCAGTCAGCAGAGATAAGAGGGTTAAAGGGTAAAACCTGTGGGTGATCCACTTAGTTATTTTTTGTTATTTATTTACGGGTTTTCTAATCGTCTTAAATATAGTTGCAATACAGCGAAGGCGTTCATTTAACGTTTTTTGATATTCGAGCTTGCGTTTAGTCAAGTGGCTCTCTGTGCTTTGTTGATGGTAAGGTTTTTGCTTCTTGTTAATACATTTGGTGTGGAAATTTTTATATCTACGATTCCTAATGCAATCATTGATTTCCTGGGTGTGCGACTCATTATATGATATTGAAAATTGGAAGGCATTGGTCTTTTTCATGCGGCATGTGTCACAACTTCAACTGGAAGTCTACGAGTCGTCCACTACCAGATGTCGAATATAGCTATTCTACGGTATCTTCATCAAGGGCGGGTGTTGAAATCAAATGAGCGTTAAAGATTCGGCTTTTATTTCGTAAGCGATAAAAATTCAAATACCCTCTGTAGATATTTCTTTCATTAAAATATGCTTCATATTATATTTAACTGATAAACTGGTACTGTAAAAAGGGTTAAATTCAATTGTGCATTGTTTTAATACGTCTAACTCACTGTGGTAACTACTTAATTTAAAATATTCTGAATAAATTCTAATCGGTTGTTTCGTCTCAATTTTTATTTATAATTAATATTTTATACCGGGCGGGATAGAACCGGGATTACGGTTTTAGTAAATAACTCTGAATTGCGGAGATCTATCTTTAAGGGTCATCTCGAGAAATTAATACCTCTAGGGACAATTCTTCCGAGGAGAGGTATATTTTGGCTTGCCAACTTGTTAATTATTGCTAATTTTGTTTACTATTTTTTAACCTAATATATATACAGGGTGTTAACCAAAAAATGATACAGAGCCAATTACTCAAAATGGGTTTTATGTAAGAATTTGAAATTTGCTGGTTACATAGAGGGTGCAGGGGGACAAATGTCAATGAAAGTTTCAATGACCTTGAACCAGGTCTTCAAGGTCATTAAAATTTTATCTCGAGAACTATTAGGATTAGAAGAATGGTTTCAATTAGAATTGTGTTCTACGTTTAATTTTAAGTCTAAACAGCTTTGACCCGATCTAATTTGACCAATGAGAACCCGAGAAATGTTAGACCAAAAACCATAAGGTCGTGTGTGGTATTCTAATCAAGACACGACATTTAACGGCTTATAAATCGAAAACTACCAGATCTAATGGATCAAAATTGTCGTGACACTCTAAATTGAGTGGGGGAGTTCGAAATTTGTAACTTATGATGACATTGAAGAATGAGTTCAAGGTCATATAAAATTTATCTCGAGAACCATTAGGCAAATCCCCGCCGTAGTACCAGAGAAGCTCAGGCAGAATTGGGAAAGTTAATCTTCAGTTTTTTCATTATTTATTTATTTATTTATTTATTTAAATTATTTGTAAATAATTGTTACGTTTATTAGTTGCTTATTTATTTCAATTACTTGTTTTGTTTCTTTTGTGTTTAAAACATTTAAACTCAAAAAAGTTAATAAAAATACTTGGTACGTCTTAAAACAATTTATTAACGTTTATTTTGGAGTTGTATTGGTTTATTTACCTCGAGTAAAAGGTAAGTTGACTTAAGAAACCTTGGCGGGCATTTTTCTAATTGGAACCATTCTCCTAATCCTAATGGTTCTTGAGATAAATTTTGAATGACATTGAACTAATGTTTCAAGGTCATAATAAATTACAAATTTTGAACTCCCCCATTCAGTTTAGAGTGTCACGACAATTTTGATCCATTAGATCTGGTAGTTTTCGATTTATAAGCCGTTAAATGTCGTGTCTTAATTAGAATACCACACATAACCTTATGGTTTTTGGTCTACCATTTATCGGCTTCCCATTGGTCAAATTAGATCAGGTCAAAGCTGTTGAGTTTTAAAATTAAACGTAGAACACATTTCTAATTGGAACCATTCTTCTAATCCTAATGGTTCTCGAGATAAAATTTGAATGACCTTGAAGACCTGGTTCAAGGTCATTGAAATTTTCATTGACATTTGTCTCCCTGCACCCTCTATGTAACCTGCAAATTTCGAATTCTTACATAAAACCCATTTTGAGTAATTGGCCCTGTATCGTTTTTTAGTTAACACCCTGTATATATCCGCTCAACAGCGTATAGAGTCACATTATATGCTGTCATTCCATCTTGTACAGTATTCATTATTAATACGTTTTAATTAATAAACGTTTGTTATTTTAATTAATATAGTTCGTCAGTTTAGTGTAGTGTAGGCTTTGCTGTTATCATTGGTATTTAAAAACTCCAATAGGTTATGGGCCCAGCACGCTCCCACTGCGCCACAGCAACACTGATGAACAAGCCTACTGCCTGCTGAATCCGGTATCCTGGTCCCAGTTACCATCACAGTAATCCGTATCCTGGTCAACAGTTCCCGAAAGCAACCATGGATAGTCTACTTCGCCAAGACGTTGAAAAGCTGTCTGGTCCGGAGAATTGGAGGAGTTGGAAACGACAATTAGTCGACATCCTCACCGTACGAGACGTTTACGAGATATTGACTGGTGAATGGGTTGAACCCAAGGGGCCGTTATTATCAGCAACAGCAGAAGAGAAGTTTGAATACACCTTAAACAAGAAAAATTACCGAGTGGCATTCAGTACATTCCGGGGTATCATCTGGTCAGCCTTGTCCAAGAAGGTCCGAAGTCACCAGACGTTGACATGGCCACCCACATTGCCCAGATGTGTTCTCTCTGGACAGACATCTTGTCAACGGCACAGATAGAGAAGAACGTTACATTCGACGACTGCATCCTCATTGCCTGACTCTTCGAGTCTCTACCTCAGGATGAGTATCGAGAATTCGGTATGCTCTGGGACACGCTGCCAACAGAAAAACAGACGGTTGTAGAGTTGGAACGTTTATTGATTGGCCGTGCAACTCGAGAAGGTGACGCTTTCAGAGATTCCTCTGGTCTGATGGCGAAACGCAATGCCGGAAGTCATCACGGTCACTCATCAAACGAGACGAAAGGCATGAGACGTAAGCCAAAATGCACCAATTGCCGAAAGTTTGGTCACATAGCGGAAGACTGTCGAGGACAAAGAAAAACTCCTTGAAAGACGAGCGTTGACGAAAGTAATCGCACCAGCATTGGGGGTCTGATTGCAGCAAACGGTCTCGTTGCTTGCTCATCATCTGAAGCAGCATGGTACTTTGACTCGGGTGCTAGACAGCATATCACGAACGACGCCACAAAGTTCCTAAATTTCCGCAAGTTCGCTACTCCAGCGACTCTTCAGATTGGAAACAAGACGCAGATGCCAGCGGATGGCGAAGGAGACATAAGGATTCAGTTCCGGATCGGAAAGAAACTCTATCAAGAGGTAGTCGACAATGTCTGGCACATCCGTGACTTTGCCTGTAGTGTTTTCTCGTTTAAAAGCGCAATGAAGAGAAACCAGAATCTGGAGTTCAAGGTCACAGCAAATTCTTGCGGTCTCTATGAAGCTGTCGGAGGCAAAAGGAACCTTTGTGTACCTGGCAAAGTCGAGAGTCTGTATCGTCTGGATATCAAAGTCGACCGGAAAGCAGATCTCCAAGTCTGGCATGAACGCATGGGTCATCAGGATAAACGGCATGTAACAGCTACGTTACGGAGACTCGGATACGAAGTTCTAAACCAGACGTCTGACAAGCTCTGTGAAGGGTGCATCTACGGCAAGATGGCTAGGCACAGTTTCGGCACTCGTTGGGAGAAGGCTACGAAACCAGGTGAAAGGATCCATTCAGATCTCTGGGGACCATCACCGACACCGTCCATGAAGGGGAAGAAATAATACCTCCTATTCAAAAACGAATATTCCAGTGTTTGAGCCGTATATTTCCTAACGAAGAAATCCGAAGTCGTCAACTGTTTCAAAGATTTCCTTGCCTTTTGCCGAACCCACAATCACACAGTACAAGAGCTGGTCACAGGACAATGGAACTGAATATGTCAACGAAGAATTCCGTGAATGGACTTCTCAAGAAGGTCTACATCACCGCAAGTCCATGCCATACACGCCCGAACAGAACGGGGTCGCTGAACGAGATAATCGTACGATCATGGAGTCTGTAAGGGCCATGTTGCATTCCAGATCGGACTTACCACCGAAACTCTGGGCTGACGCGGTGAACACGGTCGTCTATATCGTGAACCGAACCACACCTACATACATTGCTGAGAAGACGCCATTCGAATTGTGGACAGGGAAGACGAACCCATCGATCCAGCATCTGCGTGTCTTTAGCACTGAGTGCTTTTTCCACATACCAAAAGAGAAGCGGAAGAAACTGTCTCGGAAGGCGTATACAGGTTTCCTGGTTGGCTATGAAGACAATGCAGACGGATATCGAGTTTATGTTCCAGAGCTGGACGATGTACTAAGATCTCGAGATGTTAAATTCAATCCCGAGACGTGCGTTCCTGATTAATGGATTCCTGTCTCTGAGGAGTTCTCCAGCCAGGGCGAGCAATTGACCGACGATTTTGTTTGCGAAATCCGGCCTAACAGAGCCACTAACTCATCAAAAGACGGACCAACCAGAGCCGCTAATGAACCATCAGGCATGCCAACCAGACCTGCCGACTACTCAAACGACGAGACAACCAAATCCGTCGAAGCGTCGGAAGACGTGGCTACCGGACACAATGAGGCAACAGTCTCTGACGAAATGTTAGACAACCGCTCTGAGAAGAGTGGTCTGGTACTCAGAGATCGTTCAACGCTCAAGAGAGTTCAGCTATGCCATACCTGTCACCCAGGAAATAAAGCTTTCCTGATCTGTGATACTTTACCACAGACTGCAAGAGAAGCACGTTCAAGCAGCGAATCCATAGAATGGCAGAAGGCAATGACAGATGAGCTTTCAGCAGTGAGGAAACCCGATGTCTACGAGATGGTCGATCCTCCGCCTGGTCGAAAATCGTTGGATTTTTCGTACGAAGAATGATGAAGATGGTACTGTCATCAAATATAAAGCCCGGATAGTAGCAAAAGGCTACACGCAACGAGAAGGTATCGACTACGACGAGACTTTCGCGCCAGTTGCCCGCTTCCAGACGCTACGAATTTTTCTCAGTCTGGTCGCCAAGGAAAATCTTATTCTAAGACAATTTGACGTAAAAACTGCATTTCTTCATGGAAAACTATTCGAAGAAATCTACCTGCGCCAACCCGAAGGTTTCGACGATGGTAGCGGACGAGTCTGGAAGTTACGGAAAAGTCTTTACGGTCTCAAGAAATCTTCACGATGCTGGAACGAGTGAATCGACAAGTTCCTACGTAACCATGGATTCAAAAGCGCTGATGGAGATCGATGCCTATATATCCTGTCAACCAATGACGCTTTCTTGGTCCTCATCCTCTACGTTGATGATTGTCTGATCGCTGGAAGTACAATCGAAGTGGTAGACGAGTTCCTCCTAAATTTCAGTGAAGAACTCTAAATCCTCACAGGAAAAGCATCAACCTACCTTGGCCTGAAAATCGATACGTTGAAAGACGGATCCATATTTCTACACCAGAGCGCCTATGTCGAAAAAGTCTTAGAGAGGTTCAACATGCAAGACTGCAAACCCGTAAAAACTCCCAACGGCAGTTCAAACACGACCGATCAGAATCAAGAAAGTTTCGAGTCAACGACCATGTACGCCTCAGCCATTGGAAGTCTCAGATACGCAGCCACAGGAACACGACCTGACATAGAATACGCTGTCAATCGAGCATCTCAAGCCATGGCCAATCCCACAGTCGCTGGCTGGAACTGGGTTAAAAGAATCTTTCGATATCTCAGAGGGACCACAGCACTTGGTCTCCTATTCAAGGCAGGCGACTCCATGACGACAAACCCTTACGGCGACGCTGACTATGCTGACTGCGTATAGAGTCACATTATATTCTGTCATTCCATCTTGTACAGTATTCATTATTAATATGTTTTAATCAATAAACGTTTGTTATTTTAATTAGTATATTATGACTTCTTACTAGTTCGTCAGTTTAGTGTAGTGTAGGCTTTGCTGTTATCATTGGTATTTAAAAACTCCAATAAAAGTGCAATCACCGCGTTCGAAGTAAAACGTTATATTAAACGCCTTTATTTCCAAAACCACGTATCTTTTTTTGCGGTTTGTTTACATAGTTGATTGAATTTAATCAACATAATCGCGATTAAATTGAATATAATCGAAATAATCCCGAATAAATCTGATTTAATCTTTCGAGGGCTGTGTCGTTAATCAAGGGGGTGACCCATGGAATAAACAGTAAAGGATGTTCCGCGAGCAAAGCCTCACCCAGGTCCCGGTATTCCCCTTCCCCCTGGGTAACGTGAGCGCCACCTAACGCTTTAGTAGATGGAGCTCTATACTATTTAGGATGCATAATGAATGAATATAAGACGAATATAACACTCTGTATGAAGCGCTGTCTTTCAGTCAAGCCGATAGGGTTTCGACTTCCACTTTCCTGGGGTTTCAGTTTGAGCGTCGTCCCGGTTATGGGCTCCTTCTTGACTGGGCATTGACTTCCACTGTCACGGTTGGTGGTGGGAAATTAATCATCTTTCCCTTTACCTGTGTGAGCAGTAAGGAGTGCTTGTCATATTGCTTCACCTTTCGGAGGGTTGGATAGCACGTGTCAGTGGTGGAACATCAAAAATCCTTACCGCTACGCCTATGTGAGCATTGCTTAATAATTATAATAATAAAAATCAGCTAGGTTAATACCCAAGGCACCACCTTAGGCCCAAGTCATCTAGAGACGAGTCACTGCCACTTCCAAAACACGCTCTTGCGGTTTGGTGGGTGAGTGATAATTGTCGCCACGAATCGGAAATATTTCCAAAATATTTTTCTTGTGGTTTTTCGTACCTAGGTCCCCCTTTATGAGCTAAAGTATACAACATAAAAGGCTTAACCAACGGTGTTCATTACCATTATAGCATTTTCATTATAGGAAAAAGTTTCGATTCCTGAAAGTTTATTTGCAATGATCTACTTAAAGAAAACAATTTAGATGAAGAAATAATACAGCGAGCTATAGAGCTGCTTCCCTTTTTTACTAAACACAATACAAATGTTGGGTTAAACAAAAAGTATGAGAAGAAACTTTTAGTTTCATATTTCACTTTGAAAACACTGATGCACTGCTGCCATCTAGGATAATAATTATGGCGCGAACTTGAAACTTTAATTTGTGTTTCAACAGTCATTAAATACGTTTTGGGCTTCATCGTCTTCTTTTCAGCCGTACGATAACTCCTTAATCTAGTACGATCAAGAACGTATATATGTATAAGAACGTTGAACAAAAGGCATCGCTCGGGCCTTGATGCAATCGGTTTCAGAATAAATCCGCCCTAAAAACCGCGTGCAGCGCGCGCTTGAACTCGAAACGGTTTTAACCTTTAGCGTGCGCCGCACGCGGTTTTTTGGGCGGAGTTATTCTGTAACCGATTCAATCATGGCACCAGGCGCCAATTTGATCGTTCATCGTTCTTATAAATATATACGTTCTTGGTACGATCCAAACGTTGTCTACGGTTAAATAACGTAGGCAACGATCCAAATCAAAACTCTATACGATAATCCAGCGCTTGGAATCTCAGAATCTGGCGATCCATTCCCATAGCAATCTCATAGGTAACTAGAATGCTGCCGTGTAACTGGCAAATGGGCCAAACGCCGTGGCAGACGATAGCCAGATCTCAGCCAATCAAAGCTCAAAGAGTGGTTCTGCCACGAATTTAATGTCACCAGAGAGAATGACGTCACCTATCTCCCGCTATAGTAGCGGAACCAAGGAGGATTATTATCCTCCTTGGCGGAACCACTCTACGGCCTCTCATTGGCTGAAGGTTCAAGGCGAACTGGCGTCAAGCTCGGCCGTAGGCGGCAGCATTCTAGTTACCTATGAGATTTCTATGTCCATTCCAAATCAAAACTTTATTTGATAATCCG
Source organism: Leiobunum rupestre (assembly GCF_980474605.1). Classification (NCBI taxonomy): domain Eukaryota; kingdom Metazoa; phylum Arthropoda; class Arachnida; order Opiliones; family Sclerosomatidae; genus Leiobunum; species Leiobunum rupestre. The sequence goes on from NC_143385.1 coordinate 82,890,991, forward strand.
GCACTTGAAATCTGGCAACGCTGCTCCGGCGTTTTCCCTAGGCTAGCGTCTGCTAGGGACCCTAGCAGACGCTTTAATGTTATGTTATCGTTATTTGCAAATTTTCCTCTCAACATTCATGCTTTAGTTATAATTGTTTATCGTCTAATGTCAACTTATAAAGCGAAGTTTTTCGATGAAATTTTTAATAATTTTAATACTGAAATAGATCTTACTGGTAAAGAAACGAAAATAATTGGTAGCTTAACTTCTCTTGATCCAGCTTCTAAATCATGCACATTTACGTGTCCCCAAAAAAGCTCTAACAAAACAATAATTGCAAATCTGGGAATATTATCACAAACTCAGTGGGATTGCCTTGTTCCTGGGTCAATTTACCAATTTTATGGTTTATTGTACAATAAATCAAATACGGTTGAAATAGACGTGCAACTGGCATGCAATGTTGACGGTTTGGATCTTAAACTATATCAAAAAACCATTCTTTTGCAACGTCAATTCATTACATCAAGCAAAGAAGAAAATGTAAGACTAGGACGGTTGTCTCTAGAGTAAAGTAAGCTAATTTATAATATGGCTAATAAACAATTATAATGGGCCTATTACAAAACTATGAATTGATTTGCTGTTTAGTATTTACACATGTGTATAACATGAGCTATAATCTTGCTGATTCTTCATGATCTGCTTCTTATGTGGCTAGAAATAACTGTGGTGGCATTGCCAATAATAATTGTCAAATACAGATAAATATATGATATTTACATTGTAACAAAAGTTAAATAGAATTTATTTTATGGAAAGAATAACACTTGCGTCATTTAAGAAGCCTGTTTCAGCACGTTAATTTCTTGAGTTTTTATGTAATATTTTGTGAAAATTATGAATATACATAACACATTGATGATGATAATTTTTTAGGCTGTTCAAAGGACCACAGATGATATTTTAAAAATTCAGTTTTTGTTGAAAATTTTATTTAAGCTGGTTCTCTTTTACAGAACTTAAGGTTGTTATTAACGATCAAATATTTTGCCATTTGAGTTGGTTATAAGTAAACTTAGCTCCACATTTAATTACGTTTTGCGCTGAAATTATAATAAATTTTTTTTATATAGAAACATGGCTTTGATGACCAATGGACTTTTCTCCGACAACGGAGTTCTCAACCAACTACGCACTGATTATTGCCAACAAACAGGGAATTCTGAAAAAGAATTTCAGTATTTGCTACACTGGTTATCTCTATCGCCTCAATATACCACAGTCAGATTCAATGATTCGGGTAGGCAAGAGACACTAAAAAATGAATTACTGATGGAGTTAAACAAACAAACTAGTCCTAAACCATTTGCCATTGAAACACATCCAACAATTTCCAATGTTTTCATCATACCTTCCATCAAAAATGAACTTGTTAAACCTGCTAGGGATGGGAAGGAAATCATTGTTGATTCGCGATGTGGGACATCAGTTCAAAGAGGTGCTCCCGTGTTTGCTCCTGGAATTGTCGGTGCCCCAAAACATTTGCAAATAGGTGATAAAGTATCAGTGTACGCTGATGCATTCGGGAAATGTTTGAAAGGATCAAATTCCTTTGAAAGTAATGAAAATTTTTTTCTGGGTAATGGAATTGCCCTAATGTCTCGACAAGATTTGTTCAATCAACCAAATCCAAGTGGAATTGCGTTGGATTTTTACGAGATGACGTTCAAATGCCCGTCTCTAAGAGATATAATGGGAAGCCAAATGTATCTACAAAATCTACCATCCATACTTAGTGGGATTGTTTTAGAACCGAAACCTGGAGAGTATGTTTTAGATATGTGCGCTTCACCCGGTGGGAAAACTACTCATATTGCTTCTCTGATGAAAGATGAAGGCGTCATTATTGCATTAGACAAATCAAAAAATAAAGTAGAAAAGCTAAAAAGTACGGTTGCGGCTCAAGGGTTTCGAAGTGTAAAGTGTTTCGTTTGTGACAGTGTGAAATCAGTTGATGAAAGTGCAAATTATGAGAAGAATTCCGATTTTTCCCCTCCATTCCCACCGAATTTCTTTGATAAAGTGTTATTAGACGCTCCTTGCAGCGCTTTAGGTCAAAGACCCCAGTTGCTTAACAAAATGACGCTTAAAGAGTTAAATTCCTTTCCCAAAATTCAGAGAAAACTTTTCGTAGCAGCAGCTAATTTGGTTAAACCTGGAGGAGTGTTAGTTTATAGTACTTGTACATTAGTAATGGCGGAAAATGAGAGTATAGTGGAATGGGCGTTGAATAAATTCCCATACCTAAAATTGGTGAAACAAACCCCTCATTTGGGAGGTTTTGCTTTGAAAGGAAGCCAGTTAAGCGAAGAAGATGCTAAAAAATTGCAAAGATTCGATGCTTTTTCTTCAGCTTGTGATTATGATAAAGATACCATTGGATTTTTCATTGCAAAATTCATTAAATCTAATTAATAAGTATATTAAAAAGAAGTGAAAACATTTTAAAACAGCATTGGAAATAAATAAAATTATCACTTAAATAAATATAAGAAATAGATGGCGTACGCAACTTACTCGAGATTCAAAAATCGCGGGAACCTTAAAATTTGTTAAACTATCTCTGCGGAATTTAAGACGATTTTTGCTGTTTACTTAATAAAGCTTTGAATATAAATAAAATATTTAGATTTAAAAATAGAAACGTACCTTATTTTAACTTTAAACATTAAAAACCACAAGTTTCGTGCCAAAATTGTATCATTTCTTAAAATGTTTTCGTTAGAGACGTCATTTCCGGGAAAAAATCACTTAAGGATAAATTTAGAATTTGAAATTAATAACCCTAATATTATGCAATCATTTAGCTAATGAGATGAAAATAAACCTATGATGTCAACTTAGGTTTCTCTTTTTTGTGAAAAATACCATCCTAATAGTTCTTTTTAAAGCCAATAGATGGCAATGCAATTGCGTATAATTTAATTTATGTATCTTTGAATTTTAAGGGAGTCTGAACAATAAAGATATGAAATATTATTATCCACAATTCTACGAGGGACTGATACGGAAGCCACAACTAGAAGACAACGCGTATTTTCTGGATGCGCTACGTTATAGAGTAGTAGCACTCCGTAGCTTTGGCCATGGCCGCCATTGTGGGCACGAATTTTTTATGAATAGGAAAAAGCATGGGTGACGTAGCACTGCCATTACTCTATAGCGCCATCTTTCCACCAAAAGCAAAAAAATAACACATGACTTCGACTCCATGTTACTTTAGGGCTATCCAATACACAGTATTTTTACCAACCTTGAGGGCTATCAACATTATGACTATCCTAAGCTACCGCGTACTTTTTTTTAAATACTAATTTTAGTCACCGATAGATGGCACGTAGCGCATCCAGAAAATAAGGGTCTTCTGCTAGCTGTCTCTCCCATGTTCTTCCCAACGGGCCCGTGTGCAGCGTGAGGTATCTATATGTGTCATATATCTATGACGTTTTCTTAACCTAACTAGCGCCAATCATCCCTAGCTTCTGTTAAACCTGGTGGCCGAAATGTTAAATTCGTTGATCATGGAAGTTCATACAGTGGGGTGGTGGAGTGGTTAGCATAAAAATGCTTCTTTCCATAAAAACTTAGTCTTAGGTTAACGGTAATGGTGAGTGTAGGGAGCTGCTGGCTCGCGTGGCATGAAGAGCTTGCCACCATCCTCCTACGCATTGTAACCCGGCCATCTGAATTAAAGCCGCTCGATGACTTAGGGTATTAGCCTAGCTGATTATTATACTCCCGTTAATCTCAAAACAGGTTATTATTAAAGGGGAATTGGCACCACCCTAAAATTGGTTTAAAACCATTTAAATGGATAGAGGACGTCCGAAAATGGTTATACAAAAAATTTCATGTTAATATTTCCAGTATTTGATTTGTTATTAGCAATCCAAAGACTATATATACGTTTCGCTTACTAGACAGGCGTGTTCTATGGCTCAACTTGCATACCGATTGTGGCTCCATCTCGACGCTGGTCAAAATTTTCCCCTAGCTTGAGCTGTGTTACTAGTGGCGCCTCTAGCCGCGGGTCCAAATATTAACCCAGCTTTTACAGTGCTACAGAGGTGTTAACAGGTTTTTCGTAGGAACACGCCAGTCTAGTAAGCGAAGCGTATATATAGTCTTTGTAGCAAACAAATTTCGTGTTTTATCCCTCCCCCGACTCGAGAATCTCAAACCGCCATCTCTTGAACGAAATATTATTTTTCCCGGTTTTATCGTTTTTCAGTCGGAACTGTCGTCTGCTACGACATTCTCCTTGGCTTTTTAACCGAGTTATATTCGTAGATTGTAGTTTATCGTGTTTTAGCACGCCACCCTTTCTCAAATTTTTGCCGCTTTTGGCGCTGCACGTAGGTTCAACCGCGATTTCTGAAATTTTTGGAGCCGTTTGATGTAGGTTGCGGAAAAAGTAGCGCAACTTTTTAAATACTTTTCCAATAACTATAAAATTTCAGGGACATAATCATTAATATATTTTATATCATTCTGTAAAAAAACCTCGTAAATTTTGGTTTTGGTGACAATTCCCCTTTAACTTAAACCAGACTATTATGAAAGGGGAAATCCTGATTAAGACTTACTATTATCAAAAGTAAATAGACTATTTACTTTTGTTATTATTTATTTTTCATGATAAGCAATCGGACCCAAAATTACAATGAAGCCCTTTGCACAGAGTCTCAGTAAAGTGTCATACCATAAGCCTATCAACCCTAAGTTTGAAACGAAAGGCAGTGTTGGTTCAAGCAAACGACTGGCTAAAGTACAGCGCTTAAATCCACCCGGTGGCGGAAAAGAGAAACGTAACGCGTCCCGCAATGCATGATGCCAGCTGCTTTAGTAAGAGAGAGGCGCGTAGAGAGAGAAAGGGGGAAGGAAGAAGCTTCAATTTATCTCTACCAGGTGCCGATACTATCGCCTGATTACTTCTTTTTCGCCCGTCCAGTGGTGGTACAAAGGGCGCTATGCGCGTTTCAAACTTAGAGGTTATAGGCTTATGGTCATACTTATAGAAATATTTTAGACTTATGCTTAAACGAAACAACGTTGAATTTCTAGTAACCTCGTCTCTTTGGCTTTGCTATTGTTATTCATCCATGGACAGTAAATTAAGAGGACAGGTTTTGATACCCTTCCACAGTGCATTTTATTTCTCCCCGCGTATCAATCAGCTCGAGAGACTCCGAGGGAGTCTTGCAAGGTCGTTTGTACCACGTGATCTTAAAATTTCAAAATGTCAATCTAATGCGGTTGATATTGTTACGTAATTTTTTGCGCTTTATATTTTAGTAATTTTTAATTTTGGTTTTTTAATTCAATAAAAACTATCAACTGATATTTAGTATATCATATAATACATTTTTTGCCAGGCCGGTATTTACCACTATTTGCCACCTTGTATTTACCACCTCGGAAGTCTGAATAGGCCTACTAGGCACTGGCCTAAGGGATTTTTCTACGGGACATGCTAGTTTTGCATTTTTATGCTTTCGTTACATAAGCCCCCACCAAAATCTGCCTAGGGCCCCACCTTCAGAAAATCCGGTACTGGGGTCTTGATACCACGTGCTAAATTCGAGCCAAATTTTTCAAGTGCCGTGTGGCCCTTTAAGCTCCGTCCACAATATTCTAAAGAGTACATCATGGTAACGTGGGGATTCCAGTTTATATGTTCTCACATGTCAGTGGTGTCGATCCGTTCTTGATTGACTCTGCTTCACTGTCACCTAGCGATTCTTAACCTGTCAATTAGTTGGCATTTGGTCAATAAGTAAAGATTTAATTTACATAGCTATACGATTCTGTTGGTTTTGGGATTGATTATTACACTCGTCAATTAATATTAATTAATTTAATATTTAGACCCGAGGATCGAGTGTTAACAGCAATGTGGTCTCGAAATCGATAACTTATGATAAAGGTGGACGATAAAGGTCTCAGTGGCGAAAGTGAGCTTGGGGCTACTTATTACCGTGGCTAATTTCAACCTTAATAAAATTCGTGTAGAAATTTCGGTTTTAGTGGCATTCCTCCGACACAACAAAAAACACAAATTCCAATATATAAAAAAAACTTTGTTTTAATCAAGAAATCCGACTTCGCAAAGTGGACAGCGAAGGCAAGTACATAAATAAGTTTAAAAATGTCTAAAAGTCCTACTAAAATATAAAAATGCTACAATATTACTGCTTTATATAACAGCTTACACCTTATATTTTCAAGCAGCGATACTCTTCTTTATTGCGATACATTCCGTGATATAAATTCAGCATGTATTGCACAGGTAGCGAGATTTTATTTACTCTTGCAGCTTAACCAGATCTGACACCTAAATTACAAAAATGTTTTTTTTAATATTTAAAATCAGTCGCTTTATATTTTCCACAGTTAGCGACACTTATTTTTCAAAATGAGAAGATTACCAACTATTGGATTTTCGTGGCTCTATGTACACTGAAAAGGCTATTAAAGGGTTGGTTTTCACGAGGATAAAATGGCCGCGATAGCGTCGACGAGAAAAAATTTACTAGGCCTTAGTTTCCATTATCGCGCGTAATTGACCGTATTAAAAATTACGTTTTGGCGCGTGACAGTACTTTACATTGTTAATAAGCTTATTAACCTGTTTTTATACCCTAACCCCTAACATGGCGGCGTACTTTAACCAGTGGCGTAGCCAGGATTTTTTTCGGGGGGGGGGGGGTCACGCCATTGAAAAATAAATAAAACAATAAAAATATTTGTACGTATGACCATACGTTTCGGGGAGGCATGTGCCCCCTGTGCCCCCCTGGCTACGCCACTGATTTTCACTCGCAAAATGAACTTTAAGATCCAACAATATTGTGTCACTTAACATTGGCAGATACAAATCGTTTTTACACTCTTAATGGAAAATAGATAATTACTTGCGCTAGTGAAAAATTAGCTTATTGTTTAGGTTCCATTTGCAACGGCACGTCACCTAACATTTTTTTATACAAGTGTAATGAAAAATACATTATTGCATGGGCTAGCGGAAATTAAGCGTATTGCTTAGGTTCCATTAGCGTGTCCAATAGCACGTCACCTAACTTTGGTTTATACAAGCGTAATGAAAAATACATTATTGCATGGTCTAGCGGAAATTAAGCGTATTGCTTAGGTTCCATTAGCGTGTCCAATAGCACGTCACCTAACTTTGGTTTATACAAGCGTAATGAAAAATACATTATTGCATGGGCTAGCGGAAATTAAGCGTATTGCTTAGGTTCCATTAGCGTGTCCAATAGCACTTCACCTAACTTTGGTTTATACAAGCGTAATGAAAAATACATTATTGCATGGGCTAGCGGAAATTAAGCGTATTGCTTAGGTTCCATTAGCGTGTCCAATAGCACGTCACCTAACTTTGGTTTATACAAGCGTAATGAAAAATACATTATTGCATGGGCTAGCGGAAATTAAGCGTATTGCTTAGGTTCCATTAGCGTGTCCAATAGCACGTCACCTAACTTTGGTTTATACAAGCGTAATGAAAAATACATTATTGCATGGACTAGCGGAAATTAAGCGTATTGCTTAGGTTCCATTAGCGTGTCCAATAGCACGTCACCTAACTTTGGTTTATACAAACGTAATGAAAAATACATTATTGCATGGGCTAGCGGAAATTAAGCGTATTGCTTAGGTTCCATTAGCGTGTCCAATAGCACGTCACCTAACTTTGGTTTATACAAGCGTAATGAAAAATACATTATTGCATGGGCTAGCGGAAATTAAGCGTATTGCTTAGGTTCCATTAGCGTGTCCAATAGCACGTCACCTAACTTTGGTTTATACAAGCGTAATGAAAAATACATTATTGCACGGGCTATTGGAAAATAAGCGTATTGTTTAGGTTCCACTAGCGCGCGTAACATTTTGGTTTTTAGGAGCGTTAGTGGAAACCAAGGTTTATTCGTAGTTCAAAAATTCGCTTCATTTTGGGCCCAAGTGAAAACCAGCTCTGAAGATAAAAAAGTGTTTATGACCTCTGCACGCCCGCTGACAGGCTGATTTGCTGACGAAGTTATTTCCGTTTCCGCCGCAGCCCCCGTAGCTGAACTCTTTGCATTTCTTCTTGTGGATGTCGTAGTAGTAGCGTGGGATAGCGGCGTAGCAGTGGCCTTGCAATTTGGGCAAGGCGCAGACGGACACCGAAGAACCGGAAGACGACAGACGCCTGTGTTTGTCGCCGTTCGCTGCAATTTAAAAACGCCATTCGTGAGAATCAATCCCAAAAATTTAGAATACAATACGGCTGCCCCATGGCAAAACCTTATAACCACTAAATTTTTGAAAAATTAGATTTTTACGCATCAGTTTTACAAAAGTACTGTAAAAGTTTCAGGTAAAAGTCATAAATATTTAACTATTTATGACTTAAAAATGGTTTTGGATTTTATAATTTTCGCATTAAAAACCACGTTAAAATCTTATAACTTAGGTTTTGAAAAAGTCAAATATCTCAAAATTACGATCGTGGTGGTTAAAAGGTTTTGCCATGGGACAGCCGAATAGCTCTTTATATAAAATACGAAAGGTCACGTGATTACGTTAGATTCATCGTGCAGTTAAAGTTAGAGTGGGCGTGCATATTTTTGTTTTTGTTGAGCTCGAGCGAAAACGCGCGAAAACGCATGAGGCCCTCTACACGGAAATATTAGGAAGCGCGCGCTCCAAAAAATAACACTTTTTATACATGTATGCGTATATATTATTTTATAGAAAGAGCTATTCAAGGATCGTTCAAATTTCAGAGATATTAAAGCCTCATTTTCGTGCTCGCTAGTAGCGGGGAAAAACGTCCAAATCTGCTTCTCCTACTTGCTAGTGCTCATGAAATATTTACGTTCGTTATTTGTTAAAATCCAGCTCACTACACTACAAAATGATTTTAAAAATCTTGAAATCAACTTGGAAATCTAAATATCTGGTCAATAATCGTTTCCAAAATCTCGAAATAAATCTAATAAGTACTTGGTAGCTAGGAGCAAGAAATACAAGGAGAACGCAGCTAGCCTTTAAACACGCTAACGCAGTGTTGTGTACAAATTTCATTGGACGAGCATCTACGCTGAACGTTTTACGGAAAGGGGGAAGACAATTTCCGAAATTTCCCCTTTCGACAGCAGCAGCCGCTAAAGCGTCTAACCAATGAAAGATGTACGCAAGAAAATGCGCGACTCTTGAGGGGTTGCGTTCTACTTGTGCGGGGGTGCTGTGTTTGTTGCTCCTAGGTGCCAGCATGACGTCAAGCCATACGTTGGGCCGCCATGCTGGTATGCTTTTTTTCCAATTGGAAAAAGCATGGGTGAAGTATTATGTACGTCACGCTGCCAAGTCCCTATTATACAGAAATCAACACGAAATTCGTACCCTAAAATATCCAAATCCGTTTTTAGCGGATAGTTTGAAACTCAACTGGTTTTCCAATTGGAAGCGCAAAACGTCAAGAAAACCACGAAGCAACGTCAACTTTCCATTAAATTTCCCCTACACGTTTTCTAGGGCGTGCTGGCTTAACCCGCCTAATCTCTCTATCATCCCGAAACAGGTTAGATGAAATTTGCGAAAAAGGTCCGTTGGTCTCTCAAAGCGTCCACTAGTCACAACCAGCGAACATCAAAATCTTCATATTAAGGCAATAAGCGAGTTTCAATAACCACATTGCCATCTATCGGCTTTAAAACTAACTATTATGGTGATATTTGCCACAACAAAGGGAAATCTAAGCTGACGTCATAGGTCACCGAGGTCACGCTGAGGTGTGACGTCAAAGTACCATCCTCATCTGATTTTTCGTCTAACTGCGCGTGTGTCAAATATTATTGAAACTCGTTTAATATCGCTCTAGCTAGCTAGTAGCGGGTATAAATGACAAAAATGCATTTCCGCTACGTACTTGCACCGGATTTTCATTTCAAATAAATAGTTTATTCTTCCGCTTGAACGGGAGAGACCTCGCAGACTCAACAAAATAGTTTTGGCATCCGTATAGAAATTGTTTATTCGGGGGCGTACCAACCTTTTTACGAATTGTCGGCTCTAGGTGAAGTAGCTCTTTTTTCAACAGATGTCGCTAGCGTCGAAATCAAAACAAGATGCTGAAGCTACATTTTGACCCAAAAGGCGGGACATAAAATGCTTCGCGTTGATTGGCTCGTTTGTAAATTTGTCAATAACTTCAATTATAGTAATTGTTTACGATATATTTTATATGGGATATATAAATTAGGTTAAAGTTCACTAAGTAGAGTAAAAGTGGTATAAATATAATACTCTATAATGGCTCTCTGACGATGTTATTGTTTCGCTATTTTGAATTTTAGCTTCAGTTCCCATTAATAGATGGCTCCACACTCTCTACGAAAGTAATTTTTTTCGAGCAATCGGATAGATTCATGGCCATCTCTAATAACAGGGGCTTTTTGGTAATACAGGTGGCAATGATAGAGCCGACAGTTGCTTTAAAAACAAAATCCAAATATTTAAAGGGACTTTCAAGAGACCCTCTAGTCAATTTAAAATACGTCATTCGGTCGCCGTTTGTCGTGAAGCCCAAGTTACGACCGAATGACGTATTTCAAATCGACTAGAGGGTCTCTTGGAAGTCCCTTTAAATATTTTGATTTTGTTAAATTTTATGATATGATATTCACGAAGCCAAATAAATACTTGTCTAAACTATTCTTAATAAATAGTGCAACATATTTGAATTTGGTCAAAAAATTCAAAAGTATATTTCAGAGCGGCAATTATATATTGGAAAAGGCCATTGCTTCAATTACCTTGGGCTTGTTCCACTATATCACACGAATTAAATTTTATTCGCCATTTTTTAAACATTTAAAAAGAAATGGGACTTGAAACTCTTAGAAACCCCTTTCGCAAAAATATTAAAATATAATTAAAAAAAATCTGAAGTTGATCTGATATTTACCAAATACAATCATGAGCAGCAACGTGGCTCCCAACACGGCGAAAAGCATCGATTTACTCATGATGAATGCGAGGAACTGGTTGTCTTACAGCAGTCGACAGAGAACGATAACTACCGAAAAGAAATTCGCTCCACTCCTTATATATCATTGAGCCGTGTTTACAACTTTCTATTACTTTTCTCGCTAAAGATGACGCCTTTCATTTGAATCAAAATAATGACGTATATTTTGGGCCACGAGTGTTTGCTTGCGATTACCTTCTTCCGTCTCTCGATAAGATTAGGCGCATTTCCAAATCTCCGCGCGCAGTTTTCTCGGAAGCATTCATTTATTATCCGTGTTTCTCTCTCTTTTCAAACGATACTGTTAATTTCCAATTGCGCATTTAATTCCGTTGTTGTTGCGCCTCTTGAAGAAAAAGATTTTTTTCTGAGTCAAACAAATTCTTAGCGTAAGATTCGAAACAGACGCGTTTATTTTACCAAGAATGTATTTATTTATACCTAGGGAGAATGTCTATGTCGAGACGGTTTTTAGCCTTTCTCTCAATCCACCCGTTGGTCCCCCCAGTACGCTCCTCCACTTAAAATAAAACGAATAGTCCCGGTATTTCATTGGCTGCTTAAAATTTACGTCACCTAACGCGATGGTAATCAAACGCCGGTGACGTTTTGTCTTTCCCCCCGCGCGAGACGGGGGAAAGGCGTTCAACGTGCCCGGCGATTGTCGCAACATAATCATTCTTCCTAAATATAAATAAATACATTCTTGATTTTACTAAGAATTATTTGCCGCATAAAATTCATTTAAAAAAATCCAAACAAAAAGCACGTGTTTCTGTTAAGCTTTGGCTCTAGAGCACAATTTTCAAAGAGTAGGTACTAAAATAACTGTTAGAAACTAAAAATCAATGACCAATAATGACGAAATATTACTTACCATTCACCATTCTTTCGTATTCCCACTGTTTTACACGTTAAATATAATCACGCATTTATTCAACCATGAATATAGATCTCCTATGATACGGGCGCCATCACGTTAAAAAAGGCCGAGCTTTTAAACCCCGCCCACAGTGGCGTCACCGGTTACAGTCGTCTGCCTAAAATTTCGCGTTCATTAACATTTTTAGTCCGTTTGATAAGATAAATTTTAGGTTAAAAAACGCGAAAGTTTGGTGATCACCATTTTCAAAATAGTTAATTATGATTATAAAAATTAAGTATATTTTCGAGGTTAATATTTTGAAAGCCGAATGCAAATGACGTCACGCTAAAACTACATTTTTATCCCCCCCCCCCCCCCCCACCGAATTCCAATAGCACCGTGAAACTTAGAGAAAGTGGTGGCTCCAGGTGAAGTAGCACTTTTTCAACAGTTGTCGCTAGCGTCGAAATCAAAAAGGCGGTACTTATAGGTATCCCTCGCGTTGATTGGATCGATTTTAAATTGGCCAATAACATATATTTTTACATGGGATATACAATTTAGGTTAAATTCCACTAAATAGAGTATAAATTGTCTAACTATAATACTCTAAAATGGCATTCTGATTTCTGACGACGTTATCATTTGGCTATTTTGAATTTTAGCTTCCTTGGCCATAAATAGATGGCACCACTCTCTCCAGTAAAGTCTCGTTTTTCGAAGAATCGGATAGATTCATGGCCATCTCTAATAACAGGGGCCTTTTCATAATACAGATGGCAATGACAGAGCCGCCACCTACTTTAAAATTAATGATCTTATTTCAAAATAAAGCGAATTTATTAGACTTGTTAAAACAGCCCCAGAAAACAGCCTGAAAACTTGTATCTGGGGAACTTGTAGGAGTTGCAGTCTGTACACACGTCTACCCACCTACAAGGTTTCCCCACACGTTATCAGGCGCTCGCTTAACCTCTCCATTTTTAATTGGTAGCTTAGGTTCCGGTATAGAATTATGATAAATGACGTAATATAGCAGAGACCCATCCCCCTGCAACAATTAGTAACGCTTGTACCAACCTCCTTTCCTACTGCGGTATATAAGTAATTTGTAAATTATGCCTCAGTGATCAACGCCTTTAACCAATCACCAGGTAACACTGCGATACTAAAGTCAAAGTTCGTTCGCGGCATGGTAACAATGCGTCGCAAAGTACATTGACGCTAAGCACTGGCCGACAACACTGCCCTTGTAATCAGTGATTGGTTGTACACCGTTTACAAAATTATGAAGCCGAACACAGCCTTTGGTAATGCTCAACGTGGAATAATTTTAGTATAGTCAAAGCTACAGTCTTGTACGTTGATAACGGGGAGTGGTCAGAATGCTGGATAATTTGACCACCCCTTGTTAATTAGTTCTGGAGATTACCCAAGATAAACCCAGTGGTGGCTCCAGAAATTTTGGGTCAGGTAGGCCAAGAATTTTTATTTTTTGGACCCTTAGAAGAATTTGGTATATTTTACGCTACGTGTAATAAATTTCCGTACAATTTTAAGGAATTTCAAAGCGAGATAGAAATTTCATTAAGGCTTTTTAGGCATAGCGTAAAACGGTATATTTTTGTAAAACGAAAAACGGCACAATTTTAAATTAGTAATTTCGTTCCTAATTTTTTAGACGTAGTCATTTTCAGTTCTGAGGTGGTAGTTGTTTTATATTTGACGAATTTAAATTTAGAAAGAGTAGACTTCATTCACGACAAATATGAAATGTTTCGAAATGGTCAAATTGACATTTTTACAATATAACGGCTTAGGACATAGATTTAAAGGTTTCAAATTAGAATAATTTTCATCTATAAAATAAAATATTTTTCTATAAAAAATGTGCCGTTTTGGCCCATCAGAAATTATGCCGTTGTGATGAAATGTAAATGAACATTGTATCGTATGCGTCAGTAGCTAATTTATATCAATCGACAAAATACAAAAATACTCAAGGGCCGTTACGATAATGAAAAGTGTACGACTACCCGAGTGACCTTAAAAGAAAGAGATAGGACTGATCTTATCACTCCAGATTGAAAAGTTTTTTAATTCAAAGTATATGGAAATAAATAATTAATTTAATCAGAAGTCAATAATAAAATCTGTCGACGGAAGTATGAAAGCTCCAATACCCGCCATGTTAAAAATCGCGAACAACAGAGTTTTACCATAAACTATAAAATCATAGTTACGAAGAGAAGATTAGCGACAAATACTTAGTAGTGTAGGATAACTTAAATAAGTCAATTCTCATTTTCAGTTTACATAGAGCCTCGTAGCGGGATTTGCGTCAGCTAAGAAGACGCTTTGTAGTTAATCGTCTGCTTAGCAGACGAAAATCCAGCGTCGGTCGCTACGTAGCTCAATGTAAAGTGAAAAGGCTAATCAGAGGCGTATGTATAGGTATGGCAGACATGGCGCGTGCCATGGGCGCAACTCGACGGGGGGCGCTAAAGTATGTTTTAATTTTTTTGGCGATCTGCTTTGGCGTCGTGTTTTGGGTTTTCTAATTTTGATATTTCTGTCTCCATTGCGATTTGTGAACGATCTTTAAACAAATTAAAACTAATAAACAATTATTTGAGAGCTTCAATGGGCTAAGGAAGGATGTGTGAACTTGCTTTGCTAAGTATCGAGAGAGAACAAACGAAAAAAACCGACTTCAACGATATTATTGACAAATTTTCGTCCATCAAAGCCAGGAAGGTAACACTATAAGTTTGTTTCGAATTACACAATATTTCTTGTATAATAAAAGATTATAGTTATTAAAAAATAACTAAAGTTTCACTTATAAAAAATTTCCTATAATTCTGACCACCTGGGAAGGGGCGCAATTTTTATGGTTTGCCATAGGTCAAATTTTCCTAGCTACGCCACTGAGGCTAATTATTATAATAACGGAATGAACAAGAGGTGCTAATTGCTATTAATCTCAAAATTAATTTGTATTTTATTTATTATTTTATTTTATATTTATTTATACATTTATATATTAATAATATTTAACAACGTATATTTATCGTAAAATGGTCAAAGTGGATCATCTTGAAAACTAAACTAGGAAAATACCGCCATTATGTTGCAGCCCATTTTTAATTAAGACTTAAGGAAGGAAGTTCAAATAAAATACTTTCAGCGCGTATGTTTCCTTCAGATAAATGTTCATAAGAAAAAGGAAGCGGATAACATTTAAGCTTATTAGCTATAGTAATATGGTTTTCATAAATATGTCACAATTTCCAATGCAGAATAGTTTTTACACTTGTACATCTTGTACCAGGGTGAGAAATCAGGATTTTTCTTAAACTGGACCTGTGGCCAGTAGAGCCTAGGTAGTTTAATTAAAAAACTGGCCACCATTTTTAACCTTCAAAATCAGGCTTTCATAATTTATCGTCAGATTATCTATTCTTGGCAATATGTGCTAAAGACCCGACCCGAACAAGCCTACTGGGAGAGAGACTGTTTATATTTCTTTATGGTAACTGCTAAATTCGTTTCTTCTTTACTGCACATGTGTAGAGTGTAGAGTAGACATACTCACGACACCTAGTCACCCACCCATACACGCAATTGACACAAGGCCAAGCACACAGAAGCAAAGACCAAACAATTTTAGGGATTAATATAGTATTTTTTTAATGAACTAAAATTATGAAGGGAAAAAACTTATAATTAATTAAGTGATCACCATTGCCACTAACACCCCAAGCATTTAATTTTTAAACTGGTCCAGCTAATTTTTAAACCGGCGATTGGCCTGTGATAGTGCCTTATTTCTCACACTGTCTTGTACATGGATAAAGAGTTTTATAATGCCGAGAACGACTAGGCCTTTCTATAAAATAAGCTACGCTTGCTGAACTTGTTTTTAAGTAGTTCATTCGTCACGAATTACGTAGAAGCTTTAAACCAAGGTGCCTGGTTAAATTTACTCTTATGTCCAGGGCTTTTCGTAGTAAAAAGTCATCGATACGTCACCCGTGACGCAGTAGCGATATCGAAACCAGAAGACCAATGTTACTTTATAGAAAGGTCTATTCGCGTGAACAGAGAATATGAACTCTGCTTTCATGATAATAATAATGCCGCAATGTCTTCTACCGTTACTGGGAGAAAGAGGTGGAGTTTACACCATAGGAAAGATAGAAGCCTAGAAGGGCGTGGTTTTTCTTCGGGAAATCGCGAGAAAAGGTTGCATCCATTCTCTCTTAACATGCGGATATAAGGTCTATCTGCTTTCCCATTCTTTGCACTTAACCTCGTTGACCTTTGTATTTTTACCAAATCTGTTTTAATGATACTCTTTCATGTATTTTTAAATTTGTTTTGGCTGTGAGCCGCCCTGTTACAAAAGGGCGTCGAAGACGGCAACAATAAATCCGTAAAACCTTAAATGAACAAATTCTTATTTGTTCCTTTAAGGCTGCACCTACAAAGACTTCTAAACTGTTTTTTCAGTTCCAAGAACTGTTTTTGTGATAATTTACTTATGATTGGTGAGAGTGACTAACAAGGAGAGTACCCGAGGTGTTTATTGCCGATTTTGTTCAAAGTCGGGCGTAATGTAGACCTATATTTATGAGATATGAAATTTCCCAAAAGGAGACGTTGCACTACCCATTCGATTTGTCATGGCAACCGAAAATGTTTTTGACCACTTAAAACAAAAAATTCTCCATTTAAAAAAGCATGGGATTTTCTCGGTTTCACAGGGTCCTAGCTAGGAAAATTAAAAAAAAAATTAAAATCACGAAATGGGTAATTTGTACCACATTTAGGTAAATTTCTTCATTTTTGGGTAAATTGTAACAATTTTGGGGTAAAATTGTAACAAGTTTTGAGTAAAATAAGGAAAAAATCTTATTTTTGTTTTAAATGATCAAAGACATTTTCGGTTGCCATGACAAATTGAATGGGTAGTGCAACGTCTCCTTTTGTAAATTTCATATCTCATATAGGCAATAAACATCTCGGGTACTCTCCTGGTAAGTAAGACGATTTTTGGAGTGGCCCCAATCCCCCTCGTGCTCTAACAGTAAGCCCCTTCCCCCTAAATGTCAATCAAAGCAGCCCGGCATCTCATTGGATCCCTCAAACTGACGTCTTCCCGCGCGATTGAAGCTCACTCCGGTGACGTCTTCCCATCCCTTCTCCTCGTGCCAGAGCGGAAACTCGTCACGATGCTCGAAGACCGTTTCATCCCCGCGCACTCAAATCTGTCTTTGAGATGTTGAGATGATCCGTATAAGTCCTCTTTCATCATCATCTCCCCATTACTTCCATGGAATCTTTTTGCAAACTTAATCGATTGTATACACCGAAGTGTTCTTTTCAATGGTACATTTTTTTATTTATTTCATATAAAACAAAAAGGATAATTAATCGCTTATTTGGACAAATAATTCTTCTTTGACATAATTCAGAAAGATTAACCAGCGTTCAAGAAATCCGGAATGGAAATTAGTTGACAGTCCTGTCAACTTCCTGAATCGTGTGCTAAGAAAATGTAACCATCAACCAGATTGGTTTTTATAACCTATTGAAAGAAAATAATTGGTTTAATATAACTTTCGTCACTGTCACTCGGGAGTGACCAAGTTTTCGATCTTAAAGATCACCATTTTCAAGGTCCATGTTATTTTCGAGATCACGATTCTCAAGGTTGATATCGCCATGTTTGTAATAGTTTTTTTAATTACATTTTACTATACTTTTTTATTAAAAAGTTGAGATGGCCATTTTAAAGGCCGAAATTACCATTTTCAAGGTTGAGATGGCCATTTTCAAGGTCAAGATGGCCATTTTCAAGGTCGAGATGGCCATTTTCAAGGTCGAGATGGCCATTTTCAAGGTCAAGATGGAATGTCGATACTAGCCTTGACAGGGAAGGTCAAGCTTCAGTCAATACTAACTGGCGGGCTTGTTACATGTAGATCGAAGTTGAAAATCCTTCGACAAAATGTCTATGCAATTCGCAGCAGGATGAGAAATTGGAATTTTCTACAACGTACTAAACTGTCACGCCACGAGTGAGTATTAACGGAAGCTTGACCTTCCCAGCTGGGGTTACACTCCCTTTAAAATATAATATTCTATAATATTTTAGAGATAAACGCGTTGAAGGTCAAGATTGTCATCTATTCAACGCGTTTATCTCTAAAATATTATAGAATATTATATAATGGAAAACACAAGCTCTTATCTGCATCTTCTACAATTCGATCGTTTTTATCGTTTTAGAAAGCGCCGAATAATACTACGAGAAAGGGACCAATTCCCATTTGGTTGACACCATTGTCAAATGGTAGAGGCTTCGTCGCTGTCTGTTCTGGGAATATAGAGCCTTCTATACATAGTGGAGCTGGACTTTAAACTTATAAAGCTGATTATATTAAATTAATTTTAAGAATTTAACTAATATTAAGAATTTAACTAATATTAAGAATTAAACTAATTTTAAGAATTAAACTAATATTAAGAATTAAATTAACATTAAGAATAAAGAATTAAATTAATATTGAATTGAGAATAAAAATTAAATTAATATTGAATTGAGAATAAAAATTAAATTAATATTGTATTGAGAATAAAAATTAAATTAATATTGAATTGAGAATTAAAATTAAATTAATATTGAATTGAGAATAAAAATTAAATTACTGTTGAATTAAGAATTAAGAATTAAATGAATATTAAATTAGGAATTAAGAATTAAATGAATATTAAATTAAGCGTAAATAATTAAATGACTATTAAATTAAGTTATATATAATTGAATGAATATTAAATTAAGCGTAAATAATTAAATGAATATTAAATTAAGCGTAAATAATTAAATGAATATTAAATTAAGAACTAAGAGTTAAATTACTAATAATTTAGGAATTAAGAATTAAATTAATATGGAAATAGTATTTTGATGACGAGGGAAGCGGTCACTTACTTTTACACGTCTTTTCACATAGTGCCCTGGTGACGAAGTTATTGGCGTTTCCCCGACATCCGGTATAAAGGAAGAATTTGCACCTTCTGGCTTTGGCGTCGTAATAGTAGTGGGGCACGGCCCCGTGGCATCCGCCCCTCTCTTTGGCCAAACCGCATTTGGCTGTCCCGAGCCGACGGTTGGGCACCGCTGCGTTCGCTGCAAGAAACCGCTCAAAGTAAGCGCGACTCGAAAAACCGTGTGATGTTAGAGTAAACGAATAAAGGGATTCAAATTTAGAACCATTTTAAACTCATTCTGACCCATACTAGCGGTTATTTGAGACTATATCTTAAATATATTATTTTTTTAAATTTAGGGCTAGTATAAGTTACCCTATTCACATTACGATCGTTAAACGTTTCTGCTTTTGCTAAGATTGCAAAGCGAAGTTTGTAAAGCGAGTTAGCGAATTAACCCGTTTTCAACTTTTCTAACTCAAAAAGAATCCTCATTTTATAATTTGTTCAAAAAACACCGATGTATTTAAAGCATTTAAAAATCCAATTGTATTTCGTCCAGGAAATAACAAAGAAATTATTTCTAAAGAAATATTTACCACGGTCAAAGGTCACTAGCAGCATCACACCGATGAGAGATAAAAACACGAACTGATTCATTTGGTTTTTATTGAATATTGAATAGAAAAATTAACTGTTTTTGTATATTTATATCTAAATACAAATTCTCGGCCGAGATGATTTGTCGTAACAACTCGCCGTGTAATTGGTATTTAGCAAATCTTAAAGAAAGCGATTCAAAATGTTTTTGTAAGTGTTTTATTGATAAGATAAAAATTAAGCCGGTTTTGGATCTGGCTATTTTAAAACAAGAAAGAAATACAGAAGATATATATATATATATATATATATATATATATATATATATATATATATATATATATATATATATATATATATATATATTTTCGTTATTTTTTCAAGAACCATTAAAGAAATTCTTACATACATTGTTTTTAAAGTAGTTAAACTATATTCCTTTACTGTACATTGAATATATGTAGATAATTAAAAAAATGTCTTGAGAGTAAGTAAATCAACAGTAATCCAACACTAGGCTGCTAAAAATACCCCTCATTTCAACTTTAAATGTTTAAGTGTAAAAGTAGATGAAATTTTAAAATTAAACTTAATTTTTTCCAATTGATTAGTGCAAAACGTTAAATAGTTTTTTCATCTAATACTCAGTTTAATTTGTTTATTGTAGTTTAATATTGAACCAAAAATTTACTTATTTGAACTTAGGGAAGAATTACTTTGTTGTTACTAGAGAGCTGCATTATAATAAAAATAAATTACCATTCCCGTTGAAGGTTTTCCCGTTCCCGATCCATTCCCGTAGTTTTCGTTGAGAGATTTCCATTCCCGTTCCAAATATCCCTCTTGCATCCGTTACCGTTCCGTAATTTCTCGCTACCGCCCGTTTCCGTTTCCATTTAAGAAAAGAAGTCCTACTCCCTATCCATTACCAAAATTTTGTAAAGGAAAAAACTAGAGTAAAAGAGTTCTTTTCTATTAGTATTACGACTTGTACATCTTGTTTTGATTTCAAGAAAT
The DNA here is from genome assembly GCF_980474605.1 of Leiobunum rupestre. Taxonomy (NCBI): domain Eukaryota; kingdom Metazoa; phylum Arthropoda; class Arachnida; order Opiliones; family Sclerosomatidae; genus Leiobunum; species Leiobunum rupestre. The sequence continues at coordinate 82,911,549 of NC_143385.1, forward strand.
ATATGATTGTTTTTTACACAAATACTAAATTATTAACTTTCAAAAACGAAACTAAAAGTAAAACCTCGATTTTCCATTTGAAGGACACGTACCATCCATCGCTGAAGTAGAAACGCCCCCCTCCCCCCATAACGTTCTTTTCTTCAACATGACGCCGCGGCGTTCTTCTACACGCAATAGGCGCTGGCATAAATTATTCAGATCTTATTCAACTTGTTAAAATGTTCCACGTGCTCTTTAATATTTTAGCATAAAAGGTTCGCGCATTTTTTTGTTATTTCAGGGTGCACGTGCGAAATCGCTCGAGCCCGCTTACGCTAAAATATCAAGACGCGCGTGGAACTTTTTAACAAGTTGACTAAGACATAGAGTTTATGCTAGCGTCTATTAGTTCGCCCAGCCACGGCCCCCTGCACGCGCTCACGCTGCTCGCGACGATAGCGGCCCCGGCAAAGAATTTCCTCCCCATGTATTTTCGCGACAGCGATTTTCCGTCGCTTGGAACGCTGGTGTAACAACCGGAATCTATCAAAGAGGCGGGAAGTTTAACATACGTTTCAATGGCGATGAATTTGCATTAGTGAAGTTTTTTTCCAACTGTTTTATTGAATTTGGAGAAGTTTGTAACAAACAATTAGTAATTACACTTTTTAAGTATGTAAGTTTTCATTTCAAAAAAATTTTTTTAATAAATATTTCAATATTTTGAGTGGTAACATTTTATTGCTAAGCCTAACCATAAATGGTTTAAGTTTTGTATTGGCAATGAGTTTTCAAGTTATTAAAAACTGTATTTTGTAGTTATTTAAGACTATAATTATGATAACTGCTCATAATTTTTGTCATATTCACCAAACTTTGTTCTTTATAATTTGCATAAGATAAAACATTAATATTTGCTCAAATGCCATTACCCTGGCTGCGTTACATCCTGTTTTTTTAATAAGTGAAAATTACCGGGAGGGGCAGGTCACTTCCATTTTGGGTGCGTCTTAATCATAGTAAAATTATTAAATCAAGGTAATCGTGATTAAATCAGCGTAATTAAAATTAAAAAAATTGTTGAAGTTTTCAACAGCAACACGGAGCAGAGCGCAGATACCGAAATAAATCCAGTGACATCAGCTACAAGTAATGAACGGTTTATTTTCGACTTGGTTAAAATATATATATACATAGCAATTAATGAAACGATGGTAGTACAACAGAAAACTGACTAGTAAGAACGGACTAGTACTGTTGAATGACTTTGTTACAAAATATCTTCATTGTTTTTTATTTCTTCCAACAAAAATTAATCAAGATTAGAAAATCTAACCACGCTTTAAACGAGATTTAATCATTCTAATCAGGATCTAATCTTTTTAATCAGGATTTAATCATTTTAATCAGATTTAAACATTTTAATTAGATTTAATCATTTTAATCATGATTTAAACATTTTAATCACGATTTAAACTTAATCATGATTTAAACATTTTAATCACGATTTAATCAATATAATCGGTCGAATCGAGATTTTATCGAGCGCGGTAAATACGAAATAATAATTCTAATCACTTAGTAAATTATTCTAATAAGCTCGATAAAATCACACACAATTATAATCATTCCAATCACCAATATAATCATTCTGATTCTCGTTCTAATTTCTAATCGCGATTTAATCATACTAATCACGATTTAATCGTTTCAATCAGATTTAATTGTTTCAATCAGATTTAATTGTTTCAATCAGATTTAATCATTTATATCAGATTTAATCATTTATATCAGATTTAATCATTTAATCATGATTAAATAGATTTAAAGATTATATTAATTAATTAAACATGATTTAATCAACATAATCGTGATTAAATTGAATTTAATCAAAATAATAACGATTTAATCTTTTGAGAGGTGCGTCGTTAATCAAGGAAGTGACCTGCCCCTCCAAATTACCCATTTAAAAAATACCAGCATTGTTCTGTTCCATTGTGTTCATCTACTTTTAAGAAGACCAAAGTGTCATTTCATCAGTTACCCGCTGATGAAAATTTATGCAAACTGTGGATTAAGAGCATCTCTAGGAATGATTTTGTAGTCAACGAAGCATACACTTCACATGGAAGATTGGTTTGTGGTTTGCATTTTAAGGAACTTCAGTTAATGATAGTCTGTTGTGAGGCTAATGCGTAATCGTAGGATTTGGAACCAGATGTATGTCACTACCTATTACTTAATTGGTGGCATTACATATGAGCCAATATACGATTAGGTCTCAAATTCGAATATAACTACCATCAGAAACGAAAAGAATGTTTATCCACATCATCCAGCATATTTCAACCTCATCCAGCATATTCCTACATCATCCAGCATATTCCTACATCATCCAGCATGTTCCTACATCATCCAGCATGTTCCTACATCATCCAGCATGTTCCTACATCATCCAGTAATTTTAATTGAATCTTGATGAATTTTACTTGAAAAAAGCTGATTACTTTAATGTGAGCGTAGGACTACTAAGTTATCGAGATTCTTAAAAGCAATTAACAAAAACCAATTTTAACTTAAATTATGGTAAAAAAAATGGGAATCTCTACATTTAGACCTAAACCATATTGTGAACTGTGAGTGAGACTAGTGAGTCTGTGATTTAGAATGCTTACATGTCTCATACATAGATTTTCAGCAATCTTCAACATTGTCTGACTTTGTTAACTGTAAAAATAATATTCTAGTTTTATAATCTGCATTACATTTACTACTTATTTACTTAAATTGAAGTTAACTTTGTAAATATTAAAACAACTTACTATCAAAGAACTGTAAGAATAAAATCGAAAAACAACAGCTGATAAGCGGACACATGACTAGTTCTTTTGTTTATATTATTAACGTCGACAGCGTCTTCTTTGTCTGGTTTTCTCGGCGCGTATTTTGATTTTAAAAATATCCAAACGTATTTTACTTATTTATTAATAAGTAATTTAAAGATTACGGAAAGAAATTATAACCCTAAAATTACACAATTAGTAATAATTAATGAAACTCTAAAAATTGGAACGTTTTCGCCATATACTCCAGCCATTTCTTAGTTGTTACGTCAGCGCCAAAGGTCGATGTAGGAAAAAAGTTAACTAATTTCACTTTCGCAATTTTCAGTCGATCGCCGGGGCCGCTATCGTCGCGAGCAGCGTGAGCGCGTGCAGGGGGCCGTGGCCCAGCGAAACAAAAACAACGTATACGCACTAGGAAGTTACGAAGGGGAGGGCGGTGGGTGTATGCGACTAGCAAGCGCGTCGCAGATTGAGGCTCTCGCTATAGCTTGAAATTTCGATGTATTTACCCCGAATTTATCGGCCGGCCGCTGTGTCGAGTCACTAGAAAGTGAACAATCAATTCCCGACCATTCCCGAACTGAAATTTACCATTCCCATCCATTACCGACCAAAATATTTTTCATTTACATCCATTCCATTACCGAATATAATTTTTCACTCCCATTACCGACCATTACCCTCGTCATTACCGAATATAATTTTTCACTCCCATTACCGACCATTACCCTCGCCATTACCGAATATAATTTTTCACTCCCATTACCGACCATTACCCTTGCCATTACCGAATATAATTTGTCATTCCCATTACCGACCATTACCGCGGTTACTGCGGGAATAGGAAAATACCGTTTCCATGCAGCTCTCTAGTTGTTACGATTCTCGGCCATCATGATCGAATTTGCCCCTGGCACAAAAGGGGGAAATTAAAACGTCAGATACCGGGCTGATTGGATTCTTGTTTGGGGGAAGTCGCTTGCTGTTAGATCGTGAACGGGATTGGGAGCTTCGCTAAATATCGTCTCAATTCTTCCTAATTATAATTAAATAAATTCTTAATTGAACTAAACCAGTTAGCTATAAATAAACAAAATTATGAATGGACAAATTAGGTATATTAAATTCGATTAGGTTAGGGGTGGAGAAGTGGTTAGCACTTTCGCCTCGCTGCAAGAAACGCCGGGTTCGATCCCGGCTTGTGGCATTGGGTTATAACTCGGAACCACTATTTCCACGTTGGTATTGCAAGTTATCTGCTCACTGATTAAAGTGGTTTTCACCCGAGGTCTTCGGTTTATCATTCCACCATTGAGATTAATGGTAATAGTAAGTGTAGAGAGCTGTTGCGTCGCGTGGAATGAACGGCTTATCACCCAGGGTTGGACATAGAGGTCGGCGTTTGAATAATAAATTATACGATTGCTTATATTTATCCATAACCAAGAATTATTCAGAAATATTCGAAAAAAATGATGAATTTTGCATGTTAAATAGTTGTTTATTCGTATAATTTATTCGTATAAAACAAATAATACTAATTTTAATGATTATTTGAAATTTTTGCGGTTAATTTATTTGTTCCGCCGACCTCTAGTTGGACATAAGGATATTTTTTAGGAGTCAGCTTGACTAGTGAGTCTCCTATCTTAATTTATTTTAATACTAACTGACTAGTGGGGGTGGAAATGGGGGTATAAAAACAAGAAGGACAGCCCAAATTTTGCTTTACTTTAAAATAGTAGTTTATTATCAATTGAGTTACATGATGTGATTTTTTTAAATAAAATGGGATTGATGTATGATGAATTTATGATATTCGCCATTATTTATGAATATTAAGGTAAGTTTTTAATTAGTCAAATTGACTAGTGAACCCCCAGATTTCGATTAATTTTAGTAGTCAGAGCCTTTAGTTTAGTCAAAGACTATATATACGCTTCGCTTACTAGACAGGCGTGTTCCTAGGAAAATCCTGTTAACACCTCTGTAGCACTGTAAAAGCTGGGTTAACATTTGGACCCGCGGCTAGAGGCGCCACAAGTATCACAGCTAGGGGAAAATTTTGACCAGCGTCGAGATGGAGCCACAATCGGTATGCAAGTTGAGCCATAGAACACGCCTGTCTAGTAAGCGAAGTGTATATATAGTCTTTGATTTTAGTAATCAAATGCCGTCAGTAGTGCCTTATGTCAAACCCTGCTGTCACCACCCTCCTACGCATTGTAACCCGGTCATCTGAATTAATGGCTTTAAAAGTCTCTCGATGACTTAGGCCTAAGGTGGTGCCTTGATTAGATGATTAGTATGATTATTATTAATGGTAACGTATCTGCTTCAAATGCTTTAGGATAAATCAGATCTCCATACGCTCAATTTAAATAGTCTTTTTATTCATCATTTTTATAATTTTTTTAAGTCTAAAAACATTAATTTGTAGTTCCAGTTTTACTTAAAACTGACTTTATGAAAATAAATTAAATAATTTCATAAAGCCGCGCTATCAATTTATATAAAGTCATGACTGTTTTATGAAATGTTTTATTATGGTTAAATATAAATTATCGTATATTGGAATAAAATGTCGTTCGTAAATTTAAAACAGAGAATTGATATACTGCAGTGTAACATTTGTCAATGACCAATCAACTGGAAGCCCTTGACGGCAATGAACGTTAAAGCGTTGGAACCATTAACCAGATTGATGATTAGCATGATTATATCCTACAAGAAATAAAGAGCAATAATAAAAATAAGAAAAAAAATTGAAGTTATTTTCACCCCGAAAATATTTTATATTCGGGGTGCCAGTGCCACGTGGTTATTTCCAAATCAAGGGCATCCACAAATTAGGTAAAAGAGAAACAAAGAGACCATTTAAGACCACAAACCCAAGAGAGCACATTATGACGCAAACTCAAGAGATCACATAATGGCGCCAACCCAAGAGACCCTCAAAAGCCACACATCCGAGAGACCACCAAATACCGCAAACCCAAGAGACCACACACCCAGGGGTGGATTTAGGTATGGTCTTTATGGGCTGCAGCCCAGGGCCCCCTTCGTGGTCAAAAAATAAAACAATTTCAAAACACAATTAAGAAAAATAGAATTTTCCATTTACCTACAAAATGCATCTGATACCCCCCCCCCCCTTGGGTTAATTGTAGAGGCCGTAAACAGTGTTAGTTCAGGGCCCCCAAATTTAACGGTCCACCCCTGCACACACCCTAGAAACCACTTAAGGCCGCCAGCTCCAGAGACCACCGAAGGCTACATATCCAAGAGCGGTACATGACGTTCTGACCCCGCCAAAAGTAGGAGACTACCTTTGAAAGCATGGTTGTAAAACTAACGAGATTTCCCATGACAGCATGGCTGCAAACTCTAGATCATACCAAAATCAGAAGTAGGCATTCATCCAAGTATATAATTAGTGTCACGAATGGTTCCATCCACCAAATTATATCATACACTCATTATTTTTCTTACCTCTGCAAGTTTGTTGACATCTAAGTTTGGACTTGAAATTGTTACGATTTCCGTTACATGCCTGCAACGAATAAATAAAATACCTTTTAATGTTTATAAATTTGTAGTTTCCAATTCTATAAAGTCAATCGAGGGCTAACTAATTGTTTTAGAATTAAAGACCAGGTGCAAAGTCATCATCTGTGTCAATCACTGCCCTTAATTTATTGATTATATTGTCTATGTTTTAATGTTCAATTTTAAACATATATTTTGCGTAAGATTAACGCTAATTAACTAAAATATATTGATGTCATTAGAATATTTTGATAAAAAGTCACTCAAGCGAAAATTGTTCATTTGCTTCGAAGTTTCGACTTGAAATTGACAGTAACCAATTAGTCTTAAACTAGCAATTTCGAAAAAAAACATCGTTAAACCGAAATTTTCCACTGATCGGATAAACTCCAACCCTGGATCCTAATCACTGACGTAGAGTTGCAGGATTTGTTTCCTGGTCAAATCCCTGGATCTTTGGAAAACATCAACGTAAATTCTGAACTTAGTTTTGTCTTCAAGTGACGAGATTTTCCAAGTAATAACGTAAGTTGAGCTTAGTCAGTTAGACTAATACCCAAGGCACCACCTTAGGCCTAAGTCATCAAGTGACTTTTAAAGCCGGGTTACGATGCGTAGGAGGATGGTGGCAAGCCCTTCAAGCATAATCCTACGTTTTTATTTACGCGCTGAGTTTAGTTGAGTACAGTGACGCTCCGTTACGTGATTTAGTCGAAACTAAGAATTTAGTTTCCACTACCAATGCCATTGTGAAAGGGAATATAACCTGCAAAACAATCTTTATGGAAGACTCCTTCATTTTTTAAAATTTCCCTGTACAGTGGCGCCAAACATTTTTAAAGCCAAAGGCAAGAGCGTTGGTGTTCCACACCAAATACCTGAGGTTATATTCCCTTTAATAGGCGAGTAATAAAAGCAACATTATTACGTGTGCTGAAAGCTTAGTTTATAATAGCGCGCGTAACGGCGTCAGGCCGTCTTAAGGCATGGGCTAAATGGGCTACAGCCCAGGGCCCCAGCCAGTTTTAGGGCCCCGGAAAGGCCAGCCATACAGCCTCTACTCTAGGGATAAGGGTTCAGTTGATTAAATATTATTTATGCTTATTTAATATTATGTATCTTTTAGTTACGGTTAAAGTAATTTGACTCAATTTCTAAAACCTAACAGCGAGTCACTGTCAGTAAAACTCTTATTTTCAGTAGGCCTATGTTATACTTTTGAAATTAAAAGTTTTGGTTTGATTTTTGTGTAGTTGAATTTAGACAACGGACATACAAAGGCTGACCGTTGGGGATCAAAAAGGTCTTAAGAAATAATTTAGCCCAGAGCCTCAAAAGGTCTTAAGACGGGCCTCAACGGCGCGTCAAAATTCATACGTACAAACGTTTTTACAAACAAAAAAAAACATTAAATAATAATCAGCAAGGCTAATACCCAAGGCACCACATTAGGCCCAAGTCATCTAGCGACTTATAACGCCTTTAAAAAGGTGGCCGGGCTACAACACGTAGGAGGGTGGTGGCAAGCCCTTCATTTAATTATTACGTGCGCTAATAGAAACTAAGCCGCAATGCGGTGCGCTGATTTTAAATTTAACGTGGAAATTGAAAATAAACTATTATCATAGAAATATTATATCTTTTCCTTCAACATGGTCAACAACTTTCTATTATTCCTCTTTGACGCCAATCAAAAACCTTTCATGAAGCTTTCGTTCCTCTGTTGCATCGATAAATTGTTTATTATGAGCAACAATTTAAAACGTACTTAATAATAATAATAATAAAAATGGTTGACAATGGCAGTGGCGTAGACCGAGGGGTCGGACATTTGGCCAAATCCCGTACAAAATTTGGAAAAAAATCCACAAATCCAAGATCCAAGAATTTTGCTCCCATCGACTTGTATGACAAATCCACAATAAAAAATCCTGGATTTTTAATAAATCCAAAATCCCGTACACAAAACAGGCAAATGTCCGACCCCTCGGCGTAGACGGTTACCTACGTTATTATAGAGGCCGTGCACGCCTCCCCAAATGAGGGGTACATTTTAGTGACTTGTTTCTTCACTTCTGATTCACGAAAGATGTCTTTCTGATCTGGACCCAATAAGGGGTTTTCAACATGTTAGGCTTTACCTTTAGTCCTTTTCGTTTGACACAAAACAATTATTATTCAAAATAAATTTAAATTTATAAAACGTTTTTCTTAAATTCTGGGAACTAAACTTCTTTAAACAAGCATCCCATTTTGCAACGACATATTTTTTGTGGCTTTTGACTATTGAAAGTTGAAACCGAAGGCTCGGACTTTCACCAAAAATGTGAATCGGGGATTTCTCACTGGATATTAAGATTTCTTGTTGGATTTCGGATTTCTTCATTTTTGTCCCGGATTTCAGGACTTTCTCGCTGGATTTCCATGCAGCTTTGACGTCGGATCTCGGGATTTATCATCGGATTTCGGGATTTCTCGACGGATTTCGGGATTTCATTATTTATTGTCGCATTTCGGGATTTCAAGATTACACGTCAGATTTCAGGATTCCGGGATTTCTCTTCGGATTTCGGGATTTCAGGATTTCTCGTCTGATTTCGCGATTTTGCAATTTCTCTATTTCCCGTCGGATTTCTGGATTTCTTGCCGTGTTTCGATATTTTGAAAAAATCACCGGATTTTGAAAAAAAACCCAGGCTGGAATTCGAATTTCTTGGAAAGTGTACGAGATTTCTTTGAGTGTCCGATAGAAACCTTTTGGTTTCCTAGACAATGGGGTCCAGATACCAGATAGTCTAGGGGCCAGAATTATCAACCTAAAATGCCAGAAATTAATTGAATAAATTTCCAGTGCACGGGACTTTATAATAATGTAGGCAACGCGTAGACAGAGAAGGGTAACCGTGTACACCTTCCTCGCGACTACAAATTCCAAGTCCCAGTTGATGAATTTCTAACTACGCTACTCTCCTATAGTAACGTAGTAGTGGTGGAATTAGTGAGTAAAATTGCCGCACCATACCCGGTACGTGAAAGACTTGCATTGGTGAGTTTTGTGGTCGTAATAGTAGCGAGGGATTCGTCCGTAGCAATTTCCTATCGCAACTGGTTTCCCGCAGTAGCTGGGCGCTGCGGAGTACACTGTAATGCAGAATGATTTGCTTAAGATGACTCTCAAGTTTAGCTTCTAGAAAACGCGCATAGTGTCGTCGATGAGAGAATTAGTGTGGTAATATTGGTTTGGTTAATCTCTTTTTACGTTAGGAGCAACAAACACAAGTAGAACGCAGCTAGCCTTTAAACACGCTAACGCAATGTTGTGTACAAATTTCATTGGACGAGCCTTAAAGCTGAACGTTTTATGGAAAGGGGGAAGACAATTTCCGAATTTTCACTTCCGACGGCAGCAGGCGCAAAAGCGTCTAACCAATGAAAAATACACACAAGATTATTCACGATTTTTGAAGGGTTGCGTTCTCCTTGTGTACTTATAAATAAACGTTTTGAACTAAACCAAACTTCCACATGTACTTCCTTTCAATAAATGTTACAATTCTTAAATTAAACCATGGAAAATGTTTTAACAAACTTCAACTTCAATTATTTGTTTATTCGAATATTTATCGCCAAAAGGTTAATATTTACCAAAGGTGAAAGTGGTTAGCAAAACTGCTCCTACAACAGCGAAAACCGTCAAATTTTTCATCCTTAATTGTACAGAGCCGACGTCTTTGTGCTTGCGTGGGGAACAAATGACTGGCGATAATTAACAAGCCCGCAAAGAGTTTTAATATTTTTAATTATTGAAGAAATATGGGCCAACATTTTCTAAACAATCGGAAACGAAAAACTTATTTTATTTTGTGACCCGCGATAAGATTTAATTAACAGACTTCAGAAAACGTAGATATCAATTAATTTTCCAGATTAAAGAAAGAGATTTGCGCGTTATAGCATTCTGATACGACTTAATTGCTTAAAGTTTTTCGTATCATTAAAATTTCCTAGTTCACCTTCAATCTAACTTGACAGTGGTGATTTTTTTCCTGAAATATAGGATATAGCTGTTTTTGAATATTCACAGTTCTTACAAATGCTAAAATATATGTGATATTTCGAATTGTACGAGATAAATAAGTAAAATAACCTATTAGAAATTTTTAATGGTTGCATTTTTTTAATAAAAAGGACATTTTTATCATCATTCTCCCTAAGTTAAAATTAATACATTGTTGGTTTCACAGAAGCTTGGGTTTCTTTGTTTGATACATGTACTCCTTTTAAGAATGATCTTATTCGGGTAATCAATATACTACCTCATTTGCATTCGCACTTTATTTAATTTTTTTCATCAACCACAATCCTGAAGCTTAACTCGAAACACTCGACAGTGTGTCAGAATTTATAGCCCGGTGTACCTAGTAACAAAGACCATACCACCGGAGGCCTATCATCATAGTGCCCTACGCCAGCGTCCCCAAGCCCGGACAGGTGACAAATCCAGCATGGGTAGCAGAACCCTACTACTGATGGTCGCACCCTCGACGCAAGCCGCTCAACCCAGCAGAAGGTGCAGCAATGGTTCGACCAGCTCGCCACTTCGCACACAGCAGTGGGAATGAGAGCGGATGCTCTGGCAACTCCGGCCGACACCCTACCTAGGGAGGTAAAGAGCCTAACCCTTTGGAAAGAGCTCCTAAAGGGGAATGACGAGCACACAGCAGCCCAAGTAACCCGGCACAGCTGGCACCGGAGATCCCAGTGGACCCCAAAAGACCGGGAAACAGGACCGCCGTGCCCGCATATGGAGGCTCACCGCCCCACAGCAGGCTACCCAATCCGCCGAGGTGGCCAGTTTGCCTGGACCCTCTGCGTTAGCCTGATCCGAAGCTCAGTATCCAGCCCAAACCTGACCGAAGTCGGAGGTGGAGATAGGACCATTTGATCAGAGCTAACATCTCCCAGTGCGCCACCGCCCTTATGGGTTACAAGAGCCGGACCCCGACTCCCCGGTAAAGCCACCAGTTATTGCACACTCTTACCCATTTAGGGCCCGAAACACTCGACATCAGATTGTTGTATTTATATACCCCGTGCACCGCCAAAGCATTACACGGGTTACTCGTCATCTGTCCTGGCCGAGCCGTCGACCTGTATACAAAAATAGGGAACGCTTCCTAAAACCCGTACACAAAACAGTATACACCCGTATACCTGCACCACATACTCACGACTCACTCGTGAGTTCTTCAAAATTCACAACGATATAACGCATTACGCGTTCAAGATCGTTGATCGTTTCGTTATCCAGATTACGGAGTCCATTCTCGTGGATTGGCCTCCTTAACAGATGGTTCGTTTTCGGACAATTACGAACATAGTGTTCTGAGTCTGCTTCCAGAGCACCGCATATGCATTTGGGCGATGCAATATGACTCAAGTTGAACAGGTAAAGTGGGAACTTACCGTGTCCACTTAGGATTTGCGTCAAATAGTAGTTCGTGTTGAAGCTACCATTGACCTTAGGAAAGTACTTCTTAGTTACCTTTCCTTTCTCACTCTCATCCCACGACTCCTGCCACCTTTGAGTCGTCACCTCATTGAGCCACCTTTTAATCACCAACTTAGTTGGCTTCATATCCTTCTCCTCTGGAAGATCGGTTTCTGACTTTGCAAGAAAGTCAGCCCTTTCATTCCCTGCACACCCAGTGTGCGACTTTATCCAAGTAAAGTTGACTTGAGTCTCCATCCGTTTTAACACCTTACGGATATCATGGCATAAACCATGATTGTTTTTACGATTGCTTATTGCGTTAATAGCAAAAAGACAATCTGTAAAAACCGTTGCACCATCACCAGGACGTTGACCATGCGTCCTTAACCAGCAAATACCCTCATGTATTGCTAAGAGCTCAAGAGAAAACGCATCCACCATTAATGCGAGTGACCTCGTTATACACTCGACAGTGAATATCAGAGGTTATATAACGCTTCGATATCTAGACAGGTCGGGTTTATGGCGCTTCTATCATACCAAACTGCCCTCTTCCCACCGGTAAACATTTCTGGTTCGCTATGATTGGCAAAAATTCTCACGTGGTATTTTTATTTTCATTACGGTCAACTGGGGTGGCGGAGTGGTTAGCATTTTCACCTCGCAGCAAGAGGCCGGGTTCGATCCCAGCTGGTGGCACTTAGAAGCAACAAACACAGCACCCCACACAAGGAGAACGCAACCCGTCAAAAGTCGTGCATTTTCTTGCGTACATCTTTCATTGACTAGACGCTTTAGCGCCTGCTGCCGTCGGAAGGGGAAAATTCGGAAATTGTCTTCCCCCTTTCCGTAAAACGTTCAGCGTAAAGGTTCGTCCAATGAGATTTGTACACAACACTGCGTTTTAGCGTGTTTAAAGGCTAGAGCTTTGCGTTCTTCTTGTGTTTGTTGCTCCTAGGTGGCACTGGGTGAAAACTCGGAACCACTCCTTCTGCGTTGAGTTTACAAGTTATCTCTCCAATGGTTAAAGGGTTTCCCTCGTGTTCTTCGTTTTACCCTTTCCGCAAAAACTTGTTGAGGGTAATGGTAATAGTGAGTGTAGGGGAGCTGTTGGCTAGCGTGGCATGAAGGGCTTGCCACCACCCTCCTACGCATAGTAACCTGGCTACCTGTTTAAAGGCATTAAAAGTCGCTAGATGACTTGGGACTAAGGTGTTGCCTAGAAAAAAAAATAGTTTTAAAATAGTTCCTAAGTCTTAGGTAATTAAATCGATAAATTGACGGCGCGTTTAACTATTTTGTCAAGAGGCTTAAGATCATTTTGAATTTTTTTTTTGTTCTGAAGCTTTAAATAAATTTTCGTACGGTTTAAATTTGCTTTTAAATCAGATTTTTTATTTAAGCTTGGCTTTGCAGGCTTTGTTACTAAATTATTTCCTTAGGTTAGCTATTTGGTAGTTATTTTAGTTCAATAATTTCAGGATGTAATATTATATGTTTCAATTTATCTTAAGGTAAGGGAGATGGCTTCCACAGGTAAACATTCAACACAAAATCACTCTAGAAACAACCGTACCAACAAACCAGGGAAAACGGGCACTTTTTTTATTCGTTTTCCCAAAGATCCCGATCGGTATGTTTTTAATTGTTAAGTTGGCTTTATAATATTACGCTATGCGTTATATAGTCTCTCTGCAAAGTAATGCATAGAGATATAATTTACCATGAAATAATAGTACATTTCTAATATGTATTGGTGTACATCTAAAATGGCACAGATGCATTTTGGCAAATTGAAACTTTAGGTTTTATTATTGTTAAGGTTTTGTTCATTTCTTCAAAGCTATCTGAACAATTGCTTTAACATTTTAATAAAATGAGTAGTTATAATTTCACAATTGATTAATTTGAAATTATTGTAATGTATTTTGGATGTCAACAATGGGTTTTGAATTGCGGCAATAGTAGTCTGTATGGGCTAAGCCCTAAATGGTTGTAGAAAAATTACAACATTTGGATATTCACCAGAAAAACCGACTTACATGAAAAGCCATTCCAACAATTTTTGAACCAGGTATTGAGTTAATTAATATAACTACTACACCAAGGAAATTGCGAGCAACGCAACGTGATGTTAATAAGACAAGGAGATTTCGACTTCAAGTAGGGTAAAAGTTTCTTCGATTTCCACTCCAAGAAGAATACTAGTTCCTGAAATTTTCAATCTGAGAAGAAAACGAGTTCCTGAGATTTCCACTCCAAGAAGAGTATGAGTTCCTGAGATTTCCACTCCAAGAAGAGTATGAGTTCCTGAGATTTCCACTCCAAGAAGAGTATGAGTTCCTGAGATTTCCACTCCAAGAAGAGTATGAGTTCCTGAGATTTCCACTCCAAGAAGAGTATGAGTTCCTGAGATTTCCACTCCAAGAAGAGTATGAGTTCCTGAGATTTCCACTCCAAGAAGAGTATGAGTTCCTGAGATTTCCACTCCAAGAAGAGTATGAGTTCCTGAGATTTCCACTCCAAGAAGAGTATGAGTTCCTGAGATTTCCACTCCAAGAAGAGTATTAGTTCCTGATATTTCCACTCCAAGAAGAGTATGAGTTCCTGAGATTTCCACTCCAAGAAGAGTATGAGTTCCTGATATTTCCACTTCAAGAAGAGTATGAGTTCCTGAGATTTCCACTCCAAGAAGAGTATGAGTTCCTGAGATTTCCACTCCAAGAAGAGTATGAGTTCCTGAGATTTCCACTCCAAGAAGAGTATGAGTTCCTGAGATTTCCACTCCAAGAAGAGTATGAGTTCCTGAGATTTCCACTCCAAGAAGAGAATGAGTTCCTGAGATTTCCACTCCAAGAAGAGTATTAGTTCCTGATATTTCCACTCCAAGAAGAGTATGAGTTCCTGAGATTTCCACTCCAAGAAGAGTATGAGTTCCTGATATTTCCACTACAAGAAGAGTATGAGTTCCTGAGATTTCCACTCCAAGAAGAGTATGAGTTCCTGAGATTTCCACTTCAAGAAGAGTATGAGTTCCTGATATTTCCACTACAAGAAGAGTATGAGTTCCTGAGATTTCAGCTACAAGAAGAGTAGGAGTTCCTGAGATTTCCACCCCAAGAAGAGTATGAGTTCCTGAGATTTCCACTACAAGAAGAGTAGGAGTTCCTGAGATTTCCACTACAAGAAGAGAAGAAGAGTTGGAGCTTCTGAGATTTTCACTACAAGAAGAGTACAACTTTATGAGATTTCCACCCCCAGAAGAGTAAAAGTTTCTTAGATTTCCACCACAAGAAGAGTATGAGTTCCTGAGATTTCCACTACAAGAAGAGTAGGAGTTCCTGAGATTTCCACTACAAGAAGAGAAGAAGAGTTGGAGCTTCTGAGATTTTCACTACAAGAAGAGTACAACTTTATGAGATTTCCACCCCCAGAAGAGTAAAAGTTTCTTAGATTTCCACCACAAGAAGAGTACGAGTTCATGAGATATTTACGCCAAGAAAAGTAAGAACACCTAAGATTTCCACGTCAAGAAGAGTAAGAACTACTAAGACTTCCACGCCAAGAAGAGTAAGAACTCGTAAGATTTCCACGCCCAGAAGAGTAAGAACTCCTACGATTTCCACGCCCAGAAGAGTAAGAACTCCTAAGATTTCCACGCCCAGAAGAGTAAGAACTCCTAAGATTTCCACGCCCAGAAGAGTAAGAACTCCTACGATTTCCACGCCCAGAAGAGTAAGAACTCCTAAGATTTCCACGCCAATGAAGACGGGAACTTCTGGGATATACCAGACAGGAGGAGTAGTAACTAAAGGGATTAAAACTCCAGATAATACAATACCAAAAAAGGTAAGAACTCAAAATTTTCATCATCTAAAGCAAACATTACTCCAAGAAAAATCAAGAACTTTAAAGCGGAAATAACCCCAACCAAACTTGAAAATTCAAACATGGGAAAACGATCATCGCATAGACCATTTACACCGAAGAAGAAACTCACCCCAAAAACATTTTCATATAATTCTAAGACATTTGCTGATTGTAGCCCAAAAAGTATAGTGACTCCAACATTAGTGACTAAATTTCCAATAAAATCCAGGAAATTTTGAAGCTCTAGATGGAAACTACGGTAAAATTAAATTTAGTGAAATTTACAAAAATCCCAAGAAAACGAAGACCCAGGAAAATTGATGGTATAATAAAGAAAAGGCGGTAAAAAATTGATAGAAGAAACGTTTATATTTCAGTAAAACCACGCAGTGACACTGACGGTGATCCCTGTGGGGGCTCTGGGGCTTGAGCCCCACAGGGAAAAACAAACGAGGGCAGAGCCCCCACAGAAATAACATTGAGGAAAAATAGCAATCAGGGAAAAATTTATAATCTCACTGCCTTTATTTGGGTTCAAATTCAGTCAAATTATTTTGAGATTGCAGATGCGAGTAGCATTAAGATGATATAACGGTAAAACTGATTTCGATAGATTCATCCAAACAGAAAATTGACCCATCGTGACGTGTACCCTATTTTACCTAAAATACCTTCGTTAAGTATGTGGCCAAGAAGGGCTTAATTATCTATCCATGTACACAAATATTTTTCTAAAGATATCGACTTAACTTTTATTATCAATATATTCATTGACGGATGAGATAATAGAAAGAACACTTTAAAAAAGATATATATAATAAGGGTTAGAAGTCACATATTGATTGTTGTACCATTTCCATTTATATCTATAACGGTGTGAAAGACAGCCAATGCCTAACATCGGTAGCCCAAGTGCCCAAAATTAAGACAGCTCTGTAGGGCACTATCTATAGTTCAGTGACGTAACTAGGAACTCCGCCCCCCCCCCCCGCGAAAAACGACTCGGGGCCCTTTTAAATAGCACCGATTTTAATCATCAATGTTTGGGCCCCCCCCCCCTAGAACTCGGGGGTCTGCGGGGGCGCTATTTACGCCACTGCAGTGTTGGTTAGCATGATAACTATGCAGCAAATTGTTTCGGAGATCCGGTAGGAAGTGGGGTAAATGCTGTTGATTAGTCGCCAGGTAATGATTTCGAATCTACTTTCTTTTCATAATTTGAGAAAATCAAAAATGTGTTGAGGCGCGTTGGGCTCAACAAATCAGCGAGCGTTATGCCATCACGTGGTAGACGCAAAAATTCTTAAGCCTACTTTTTTTAATACTTTTAAAATAACTCCCTATACCACGTGACAGCGTAGCGCTCTATGATTCGTCAAACTCAAAGTGCTTCAAAAAAGGGGAAAATGAAGTAGAGATATTAAAAAAAATTTTTCTCCGTTATAGGGAGCATGGCTATTTGTTGAAACGATACGTGGATGTCATAGTCAAATTTCCCCTGGTACGAGAGGTGCGGAGGAAAAACGTCACCGGCGTGTGTTCCAATCGCTGATTTGATTTTTATGAAGGTAGAAGAGCTTAGTCTTCGACCCTGAGAGGGATTGGGAGTAACACTGAAAATCCGCTTAACATTTTTTTTCATTATCCCTAAAAAGAAATAAATACATAAATATATTGATCTTCGCGAATATTTAAAAATGTATTTTGAAATTTTAAATTAATTTTATTTTTTGATTTGTTGAATTTTAATGAATGTTCGATTGATTTAATCATTTTTATTACGACTCTAATTTCCCTTTAACGTCTGCAAAACAAAACTATAAACAAAACCATAAATATTTCTACTATATAGTCTGGGACTCTGTACTTAACAGGTTAAAATCTAATTCATTTTTAACCAACTTATACTGCCTAGGCCATCATGAAAAATTCGCAAGACGAATATTTGTCATACAAAATTTAACGTTTGTTTTTGTAACTTTTCCAACAAATTGGGGGTAATTTGAATAACGACAATGATGTAAGTCAAAGCCACTCCCATATACGACAAAAAGAAGCTCTTGGTGATGAGAAAACACCCGCCCACGGTAATGCCTTTCGGCTCTGAACTCAACTGGTGCAACAATATATTCAGCTCTCCGAAAACGTTGCAAGGTACGTCCACGTAATGTATAGTTAGTTCTTCGACGAACAGTTGGCTGGCTGCTAATTTCTCTGGGACCTTTGACGACGACAAAGAGACGGCCGAAATCCAAATAAACATCTGTCCGTAAATGACGAAATACATTCCGACTTTGAGAGGACTGATGTTGGCATCTTCGTTGATGATTTCCGTCGTGCCTTGACAGAGAGCGATCAGAGAAACGCCGTACCACATGAAGAACACCGAGGAGTAGATTTGATCGCTCAATTTGATGATGTGTTTTCCGGATTTGAAGAGTTTTCGAAGATGAACGATTTCTTTGCGGTTGAGGTTGTGATCCGGTTGATCGGGATCGCGTTTTTCCGCCGCCATTACCTTGGCTTCCACCATCTTGGCGGCTTTGTTCAGATAACAACTGAAAGTGTTGCAATGAAACACGTAAACGATTGGAATTAGGGTACCGCTTCCGACAGTTCCGGCGGTGTAGAACAGAGAATCCCACACGATGACTTTCCGTTTGAAGCTTTCGCCGAGCAGAGACGCGTTCAAAGTGGCCATGGACAACGACTCAACCCAAGCGTCCTCCGACGACTCGTACCGGTGGTTTTCGAGTTGAGAGGTCAAGTAGACGATTAAGACGGAGAACACGAAGCAGCCGGAAGCGTAGATGACGTACAGGGACGGCCTTGGCATTCCTTTTCTGCGATCCTCATTCTCGTGGAACGTGTTGATGTGACTTTCGAGGGCTTTGTTCAATCCCGCCAAGACGCTTTTTTTGAAAAACCACATGAAGTAGGTTGCGCTCGCTGACAGGCAAGACGCGTACTTCGTTGAGAATCTCAAGTCGATTTCCCGAATTCTAAAGAAGTGGTACGTCATTAGCGCCAAATAAAATGGTTGGTACACGTAGCAGAACGTGACCATCACCGATCCTATGATGAAATGGGTGACTCGGGCTACTGTCTTGTTCGATAGTTGAGTAGTAAAATAATTCTCTCCGCCCAAGGAATAATCATTTCTCAGAGGGTTGCGCAACATAGTTTAATATTAATGAATTCAATATTTCTTAATTCACGGTAAATTCCAACCAGTTGTCGTAACCAGTGTGCACTCTGGCTAAATGTCTCCAGTAATCACTCTGTAATCATTCGATGTAGTCAATTAGGTAATCGGTGTAAGGATAAAATGTGACGTGTTTATCCCCTCGATATAAACGGTCATAAGGACGATAGCGAATAGAACATGGAAATCTAATGGAACATTTAATGGCCTGAAATAAACGTACATAGTATTACTTTTATAATCCGGAATTTAATATTTCCACGGAGATAAAGCGTTGAAGTTAGCCTCGTAAATTGGATAGTGGGGTAGCCTATTATCACACCCTTTCTCCTTCTTCGGGTTTTGAGAGTTTGATACGAAACCATATGGTTTTTATTAGCTTTCTACCAGATTTTGCGTGTATTAAGGAGATATTTTTTGTGTATTTAGCGGTTAGTTTCCCTGAATTCAGGTATTATTTCGCGTACATTAATTGCATATTTTTTGTGTCAATCGGTTTTTTTTCGTTGGTCAATCGGTTATTTTGCGTGAATTAATTGTTTATATTGTGTACCTTAATTGGTTATTTTGTGTGCATTAATTGGTTATTTTGTGTGCATTAATTGTTTATTTTGGGTACGAACTTTACGCCTTTCTGAGGACTTACGCGAAACGGAACGGAAAACGAGACCGTCTTGAAAACCGTGATGTTACGCCTTGTTGTACTATTTCGAACTCAGTGATTGTAGCTAAGCGCCAGTGCCAGATTGATTTCCCATCTGCACAGTGTGCTGTGGCAGTTGGACTCAGTGGCCTCTTAATTTAGAGAAATGTCCTAGGAATCCAACCTCCTGCCCTATAATTTAGGGACCCGCAAAGGTCTCATTGAACGAGGCCCTCAATTGTTTAAACTTCCAGGTGCCAACTTCCTGCCTGACTTCCACAAGACATGGTCTCCCTTACGAAGCAAAGGCTTGTGGAAGACAGCACGGATATGTTATCTTGGATTAACAAAATAAGCTTCGGTTACTCGATATCGCAATCTCTTTATTTGGCGGTTTTAAAACTGCTGGTTTGCATTTAGCGCCCTCTGCCTGTTTACATTTACAACCGGGAAGCGCCTGTTAGCGTGTTTACGTTCTTCGCTTTACAATTTATGGCTGTTTATTTTGTCGTTTTTAAGTAAGTACCAAGGTATGCAAATATATTTTACTACTACATTATTATTATTATTATATTTAAGCTGGTTTTAATAGGCTAAATTATGAGTTTTAATTCGTGGAAAGCAAGAGGATAAGTACAATGTTTAACCCTTCCCACGCTGCTGACCTTTTACAGTGTATTCCCTAGCTGAATCTTATGCCCTATGTTATGTCCGTGAGTTCGTATGTTTAATCGATGAGACGTTGGCAAGTTTAACTTTAAATTATTTAATGACAATACATAATTACATATTAAGTAAGATTGAACCGCGTGCTTACGCTATGTTAGGAGACGCGCCGAGGACTGTCGGTATCCCCGCTTGGGACTGTTGATCCTCTTTCTGGAATGATCTTGTTCAACTAGCGACATCTATTATTAATTTGTCTAATCGACATGGCGCTAATTATAAATATACAATAGTTCAAATATAACACCCTATGATTTACTTTTACAGCAAAAATTTACTAAAATATTACGCCGTACGTGATAAATATAATCAACTAACTATTCTTCTCAAACAAGTAAACACAAACCTTCATATATTTTGAAGACTGGCGTCCGCGCGTAACCGCCGCCGCGCAAGCGTCTACAATTCCAAGAAAAAGATTGTCCCACCATTCTCGCAAAATATGTCATCCCGCCCGCCAAGCTGCCCCCGTCTTTTCAGCCTTTTGTGTGCCGTTTTGAATATATTGGGATTTGGGAAAGATAAGAGTGGGATATACCATAAGCGAAGCTAATATTATTAATCCAAAATGTTATGAAAAGTTGTTGGGCACTTGAAGTCAGGCGGTGAGACTAAGGATCAAAGTGAAGTCCTATTGAGTTTCAATACGTATAATTTAAATCACATCACTTGGCAACGGCTAAGCTGCTTTCTTTGAGCTCAGTCGCTTTATTTTTAACACTCACTATTATCTCAAACGCACCAAACTGCGGTTGAAAATGAGTAGAGCTTGCCCATTCGATGGAACACTAGTAAACCTGGCACCAAAAACCAGCATAAATTTGAAGACCATGCATCCTCGAACTAGTTAACTATATGGACGTTTCGGTGCCTATGAGTTCCTTCTTAACATCCCTCTAGCGGGGAAAATAGACATAACAGCGACAGCACGTGTGAGAATGTAACCCAAACAGCGGGTTTTTGGAGAAACAGTAGACGCTAGCTAACAGTATCGCTTCACATGATACCTTCGCACACAGGGTTGGACATAAGGCACTAGTCACGGCATTTTACTAATAAAACAAATGCTCTGACTACTAAATTTAATAGCAATCTGGGGGCTCACTAGTCAATTGGACTTGTGAAACCTTTACCTAACTATTCATAAATAATGGCGAATATAAATTCATCATTCATCAATCCCATTTTATTTAAAAAAATTGTGATCGGCCAAAGTCATGTAACTCAAGTGATAATAAATTCCTATTTTAATTCTGACGGGTCAAGCTAAATGTTGGGTGTCCTTCTTGTTTTTATACCCCCATTTTCACCCCCACTAGTCAGTGACCACCAAAATTAACTAGTCAGGCTGACCAGCCCTGTTCACACATGCCCGGAGATAGTGAAGCATTTGTTCGCCGGTAGAGGGATGGTAATAGGAATTTATACGTCTAATGGGAGCAGAACTGTCTTTATAGTCCCAACTAACGTATTACCATGAGCCATAATTGGCCTGTAGGCTAAATAACAAAACGAATGATGGTTTTTTATTATTTATTTTCTTTATTGCCACATTTCATTCTTGTTTTGTCTAATGGAACATCGCGTAATTGAATAAGCAACGATTAATGCGTATCTTCAAAACCTCTGCATAGTTGTGGCTATCAGATGTCACGCCTTCTCTTTGTAACTGCGTTTTCGCAAACCTGGGACAATCTTTTGGGCGTATCAGTTCACCTGAAGAGAAAGAACACGTAACAATTTGTCGATTAGTTTTTTGTTATTTGTTTTTTCAAAATTTAGGGTTAGTACTGTTAAGAAACTGTTAAAACTATGTGGAATGTTAAAAATAAGAATTAAAAGTTTAAAAACTAAATGTTATAAAGATAAAAACAAAAGGTTTTCTTAAAAAGTATTTTGTATTTTTAAACTTGTTTTTCTGTCGTTAATGATGTATTCGTACACGTTATCGAGTTCGACAAGCCCTTGTAATGGCTGCCAGATGAGGCCGGGGACCCCGCATTGTTCGGGGATGCTCCTTTTCTAGAAGGCCCAAGACACGTGTTAAGTGTCATCTCTTGGGGGGAGCGGAAAGCGAACGAGCGGGGTTTAAACGGTAACTTCTGACATTCAATGAAAAAGAACCACTGTAAATCGAAGAAAACTAAAGCATTGGCTTTTCGGACGCCAAAGCGTTCACCTTGTAAAAAATAAAGCTACTTTTCTCGGTTTTAAACACCTTATCATTCCCGTCCATTACAATACCATTACCGTTCAAATATCTGATTTCCAACTATTGCCTTTACCGATTCAAAATATATTGAAATTCCATTCCCCACCATTCCCAAAATTACCTTTTACCATCCATTCGATAACCGAAAAGAAAAGCGACATAAGCAAATAAGATATCAATCTGATTCCCGCCGTTTCCATTACACTAAGTCCAAAAGTGGAAATGTCTTGATACAAAAAGTCTAGCTCTCGCCATCGGCCAAGAAACGTGTTATTTCTATGGCTCCCCCTCGTAGACGGATGAATACTATTTTACCGACAGAGTTGAAGCCGACTTTCGCAGGTACATACGACCTTATTAATAGGGGTTCCACCGTTATTAAAAAGAGCTCAAATAGACAACGCGATTAGTTACCTTGGACTCGCGTTCCACCTTGCTGACTGAACTCGAAGAAGCAGACCAGGGCCACAACGAGGAGCGACTTCATAATGAGATAATTTTCAAATGCTGTTTAAAGAATACTTAATTTCAAACGAATAGGAAATTGGTCTTTTATTCCAAAAGGATTTTCAGCTGAAGGATCGTGAAACAGAACAGAATCGAGCGATAAATTAAAACACAGAGGTCTTCGCGGAATTGTCTCTTCCAATGATTTATCGTTGAACAGACATTTGTAGGGCGCCGATTTCTCCGTTGGTGGCCCATAATTAACGCGAACAATATTGCACCATGATTAGCAACCTTTTTAACTTAGTTCCAACGGAAAATTAATTTATCGCTAATACCAAGATAATATCAAAAGTGGATATGACCTAATACAAAAAGTCTCGCTCTCGCCATCGGCCAAGAAACATGCTATTTCAATGGCTCCCCCCCCCCTCGTAGTATTTTCCCGCCAGAGTTGAGTATAATGCAACAATCAGCCTTGGGGAGGGAAGGAAGTTAAAACCAACAAATAACGCCTCGTAGTGAGGAACTAAGTAGCACTGGTCAAAGTTAGTGTATTTCTTTATTTTTCGTCGTTCTGTGGAGATGCTATCGCCATCTACCTACGATATGATACCATAGACTAAAAAAAGATCCAGAAAGGTGACAATAAATAGTCTTTTATGTGGTCGATCTTGAGTCCAGCATTCATTAAACCTTTAGCATACAGGGATTGTCACACTTTTGTTAATTATTTCACTTTTGGTTGTATATATAATTTTAAATCAAATACACACTTTTTCAAACGCCCAATTTAATAATAATGAACGTTCACAATTGAACGAAAAATAATATCTTTTTGGAAACACTCTTTTAGGTTTTTTTCTTCTAATAATCTGCGATAGGTGCTACCAGAAGTTTAAAGTATCTTCTACACGTATGCCACTTCCAATTCTTCCCAAAATGTTTCCAGGTTTTCTTCCTCGAATAATGGCACCTCGGGAAGAGACCTCAGTAGAATATTTATGATAGAATTATGAGGCTTTTATAGCTGTACTGTAATTCGATTTAGTGTTCTTACACGACGTTTACTACGGCCAATGTGACCCTTTACTTAAAGATTTGTTCCCGCCTTTCGCGGCTACTTTGACTCGTGGTAGTAAGTCACCTGTAAAACTTTTAAAAAAATCATTTAGGACTCGAAGCTTTCAGGGAACGACTGGAGTGGTTTCAATAAAGTAAAAGATAAGAATATCGCTTTCACAGAAATGCAATATCAAGTCCATTAATACGTAACATTTGTACAATACGGAACTGTTTATATATTTTTATTTTATTATTATTAGTATTGCTAAAATTTTTATGTATCAGGGTTATTTTCTTCATTTTTTTTCGTGAAGCTAAATAAATAAACAAAACATGCCACTTCCTTTTATTTTAATGCAAATTTTTTGACACCCACACTCTCGTTCCGCTTTAACTTGAACAGGTGATCGAACTGAGTTGTATGTTGTCGTCCTTGGTAGTAGCATAGGTAATGGGCCAATTGCGCAGTTCCCATTAGCGCAGTTCCCATTTCCGCAAATGCAATTTCGCGGTTTTCCATTTGCGCAGTTTTCATTTGCGCAGTATCCCATTTCCGCAGTTTTCCATTAGCGCGTTTTTCATTTGCGCTTTTTCCGTAAGCGCAGTTTTCCACTTGCGCAGATATTTTCCATTTGCGCGGTTTATCATTTGCGCAGGTTTTTCATTTGCGCAGGTTTTCATATAGGAGGTGTTCTACGACAGAGGCCATTCTAACGAAATATCTTGGTATTGGCCTCTCACATAGGACGTAACTGTCCTATGACAGAGGCCATTCCTACGAAATACAGGACGCTTACTGTCCTATATTGGAGGCCATTTCAACGAAATAGTTTTTATATAGAGGTAGTCATATCAAGGCTAGCGCGCGAAGCGCGCAACGGTTAGGTTAGCCGGGTGCGCCGCAGGAGCGTAGGCACCGTTTTCATATACTACAGAGGACGTATATTGTCCTACGACAGAAGCCATTTTAAAAGTGGTGCTAAGGTATTAGCAGCATTTTAACGGGGAAACCGCGCAAACGGGAAACTGCGCAAACGAGAAAACCGCGCAAGCGGGAAACTGAGCAATCGGGAAAAAGCCCGCAAATGGTAAATTGCGCAAATGACAAACTGCGCAAATGGGGAGCTGCGCAAATAGCAATTCCGCAAATGGGAAACGCGCAATTGGGAACGTGCACAAACGAAAACTGCGGAAGTGGGAAGTGCGCAAATGGAAACTGCGCAAATGAAAACTGCGCAAGTGGACCCAAACCAGTAGCATATTCCGCCCTGGGCAATTCAAGACACTAGGGGGCTCTCTGTTTAATTAAACCTTGACTGCGCTAAACTCTGAAAATCAGTTCGATCATAATTTTTGGGAATTGTCAAAATTATTTTTATTACCTTACTTATGCTTATAGGCTAATTATGTAAAGAAAGTCGCTTTATGCCAATATTTTGTTGTTGAGGTCCAGAATCACAGTTGTTGGACGCTGCAGAATTCTATTCATTTAATTGAACGGCTTAATCCCAGTAGGTCAAATATGGCATCTAGGAGCAACAAACACAGCACCCCTTACAAGGAGAACGCAACCCGTCAAAAGTCGTGGATTTTCATGCGTACATTTTTCATTGGCTAGACGCTTTAGCGCCTGCTGCCGTCGGAAGGGGAAAATTCGGAAATTGTCTTCCCCCCGCCCGTAAAACGTTCAGCGTAAAGGCTCGTGACGCTCGTCCAATGAAATTCGTACACAAGCCTTCGTTAGCGTGTTTAAAGGCTAGCAGCGTTTGCCTTGTGTTTGTTGCTCCTAAATGGCATAAAGTAAGTCACGTGCAACATGTAAACTGAAATGATTTCAAGTGCACCCCAGCTCAATTGATTTACCAAAAGAAATATCAATTTACTTTTGATTTACTCTGGTACTTTTCATTGCCCTATTAAGACGCCCAACGGGTATATTGCTGGCTACTCATTTTTTACAGGTCAAAAGTTCAAGAAACTACGGAGGTTAAGATTCTGCCTGTTATTCTGAAGAATTAGAACAAAAATGAACTACCACATCTTGACTAAAATTTTAAATAATATTTTCATTGCTGTATTAAAGTCTTACTTACCTATTAGAAACGCTATATAGTTACCGATATGGCTGTAAAAAAAATTGCTCTGGTGCGTTTATAAATAAGTTTAAACCGTTTCTTTTTCCAAAACGTTTAATCAAAATTGTTAAACATTCCAACAACCTTATCTCTTTTAAATTCAAATTACAATTGCCGGACTTTTTTTTAGATAAAAACGTTACGTGTGCTGAAACTTATAGCGTTTTCCATTTGATTGCTCAAGATTCGCTCTGAATCTGTCTCTGACGTCATAGATCTCGCCCCAATCGACTAGAGTAAAAAAGCAAATGGAACATTCCATGAACATATTCTCGCGCTTTGTTGTTTTTCGTCTGTTTGTAATTTGAATTTTCGCGTCTTGGTCTGCCATTTTGTCAAAAAAACTAAAAGGAACACGCGAAAATATGCTCCGATCTCGATCTCGATCCGTTGATCTGTCGAAATCGGCAGATCGGTTTTGGGCGACCTCAGAGCACCCGAGAGCGGGAAATGGAACACGCGAAACTTGATCGGAGCAGATCTGAGCACGCAAATGGAACATAAAATGTTGATCAGAGCGATCTAGAGGGCTCGAGAGCAGTCAAGTGGAAAACGCTATTAACCACGTTTTTCAAAAATTTGACAACAAGCCAATACATCAATAACAACAATATTTTACACAGCTAATTTATGAGAGTAAAAAACTATTAATTCAAATGTGAATGTAAATATAATTAACGAGACGCTGTCAGCTAGTTTATTCTTTTAACGTGTATCATCGTAAATGGCCGCGATGTACTTCGTTGTCGATTGCTCATTTGAACACGAATACTGTCCTCGCTTCATTTATTACTGAATGTCACAAATGGGTATCAAGATCTGGAAATGATTAAATGATTAATATATATTAACGTCTCTGATATAAACAATAGCAGCGCTGGGGAAAAACCTTTCGATATGTCGTCAAGCCATGTCCAGTCACGTCTAAAGCTATTGACTTATGTTTTACTAACTGTGCGGTTACAGCGAAAGTTCGTAAAGGGAGTATAACCCCTCTTGTTTGGTAGGGTGCGCTTAGACTATACCGACTAGCTTCCACAAGCTTTCCTAGCGGGGGGGGGGGAGGAATTAGTAGGAAGGCTTGTAGAAGCTAATCGATGTAGTCTAAACGCACCCTACCAAATAAGAGGGGTTATACTCCCTTTAATGACGTAGAGATTTTGATATTTGTTGAAGGGATGAAGTTACGCGTGAAATTAATTCCTGTAAAGGGAAAGTTTGGCGGAGTTATAAGCCAAACAAAAATTTTGCTACTTTTCCGAAATCAGTTTTTATGAAAGGGGAAACCGATGAACTCGGAGGAAACCCATTAAACCAGTGAGGAGAGAACTTGCAAACTCTTTATTGGGACACCATATTCAACCTCCTTATGTAATTTCATTGCGATTGGTCAAGGATTTCACGTGATCACAATTACCACTACCCCCTATCACACTTGCCCCGCATTTTTCGTGTAAGTGTGATCAGTAACAGAGTTAAATTAAATAATTAATATTTGAATAACTATTTATTTGATATTAAATTTGATTGCGTAGTTGTGTAGGATAAAGTGTCCATATTAATGGTACCAATTCTTAAGAGTTTGCTATTTTTAGTTTAGGAGTAGTTTCAAGCAAACTCCCAAAAAAATATTTTGATAACATTTATCTCCACTGATCTCATGGGAGATGTCGCAGTCGATGGGTCTTTCCGGTACATATCGACAAACGCAGCCAATTTTGCCGAATTAATTTACTTATTTAAAGGCCCCTTTTTATCTCATAATTTGGTTAAAATATTCGTCTGCTACAAATTCTGAATTCGGCGCTTTTATAGCTCATTGAAATTATGTTTTGAGGGTTTAATTTGTATTTGGCAGTTCTAGAAAATCTTTATTTTAGTTCTGGAGAATACACAAAAGAATAATTAAGGAAACGTTAGACCTTTACTATAAGAAAACATCTTCAATTGGAAGTAAATACACTACCCGGGATGAAACTATGAACAAACTGCATTACATTGATTTCTAATATGATACTGAAAACTGGAAAGTAATGTAGAGGTTCTGAAATTCCAAGCTTGATTGCATATTGTAATGGAAAACTCCGAAAAAGGTGATTGGGAAACCATTTTTATTTCCCCACAAACACCAACAATCCTTTCCAAAGTTGATGAGTCACTAAGTTTAGTTGGTGAATCTCCTGTAAAGAGGAAAACCTTCTAAAACAGAAGACCTACTCTTCTAAGAAACTGAAATGCATTGAGGCTGTGTACGAAAAGGAGTTCAACGAGGCAAGGAAAGATGAAAAGGTAGTTGAATATCAAAGGGGAGCGACACAAAACGACTTTGATGAAATGATTCAGCAGCTACGCAACAAATTAAATGCATTTGGAGCCAGTAGTTCTATGATACGACAGAGCAAGAGGATGGTCTCACAGTACGACCCATTTCCGCTTTTCTGTTATTGTTAACTCTGAAAGAGGAGCCCGCAATTCAGCTAAAAAAGTCAGTCTCACGAGTGATAAATACCATTCCCGTGTTCCACCTTGGACGAATAATTACTGGATCCGAAACCAAAGGCGCGCTTGGTGCTTGTAACGCCGTATAGTGCCAAGTATTGGAAAGATTTCTATCCGAATACTAAACACGTGCCCAATATTAGCGGATGACGTTAGGCCGGCCTAGCGTTCTTGGCTCGTCACTGTCGTCAAAGCTTACACCATGGTCCATGCTTACATCTTTATTTCCATTTCGACTAGGCATTATTAAATTTATGATCTATCTAAGCGTTCACACAAAGCATATATGAAAAAACATTAAAGCTAACCTATTTACATTAATTAAATCATTACCTTACATTTTTATTCCAATACAAGTATTACTGAAAAATCTAAAGCCTATTAAAATTCCAAAAGCCTCACTTCTATTGAAAACAGCAGAGCAGACGACTCAACGCGCGTTATCTGATATTTTTACGCACATGTTTTGTATTTGGATATAAATATTTCGCGATTCTCTCAGTAGGAGCGCTGACGGGCGATGTAAATTGTGGAACCGGGGATTTTGCTTAGGTTTCGATTCCAGTAATTATTCGTCCAATCTTCCACCCGAAATTCCCGAAAATACGTGGACCGCACCTTGTTCAGCTCGTGATTCCCGGAAATAAACACCCACGCCCCTCGACCTTTCCTCGTACAATCTTCCACTTTCTGCAAGTACTAAGCTAATTCACTAAGGTACGAGCGTAGACACCCGGTAGGCGGAAAATATCTTCCTAGAATCGTTAAAAGAGACGCTATAGTCGCGGCTACATATTATCAAAAGTGGATATATACAAAAATTGAGAGGTTGTAACTGTTTGGCGTGAGTTTAATTAAGTTTTAGTTAATTTAGATACGAATTTGAAAAATTAAAAGAAAACGGCAGCCCAGTTAGCAGATGAATTAAAAGTTTAAAACCACAATTGACACAGTGTAAAAAGCACAAGTTCTGAAATGTTGGTTCAGTCAAGCCTTGGACAATATTGCATTACGAGATCAAATTGTTATTATTAAATAAAAAATGAACTTATAATTATTTACATAATAAATAAAACTGAATTATTGAAATAATTCATTTTAGAAAGCAAATTTTCAAGATACCGCGAATTTTACGACTAAAATTCATTGAACTCTTTTTAATAACGTTGG
The DNA here is from genome assembly GCF_980474605.1 of Leiobunum rupestre. Lineage (NCBI taxonomy): Eukaryota > Metazoa > Arthropoda > Arachnida > Opiliones > Sclerosomatidae > Leiobunum > Leiobunum rupestre. Next base: position 82,941,392 of record NC_143385.1, read on the forward strand.
TCGAATGTACCCGTGAAAGTCGGCGGGAAAATAGTATTCATCCACCTACAAGGGATTCTTCATAATTTGAATAAAACAATTTCTCTGGTTTTCTTTTTACCATCACTTTACCTTAGCAGAGTAGATACAACCGCGTCGTCAGGCCCAGGCGGTGGTGTAGCGTTGCCAATTAAACATCCTGTCAGACCTCTTGTTATTTCCCGAAGTAAAGCGACTAAGCGCTGTATAAGATTAAAACTGAAACGAAAGATAAATTCGTTAAACGATTACACTACGAGCCTTTTTTAGGTACTATTGAAAGTAACTTAATGACAATAAATATGAAAATTAGCAAAAGTGTTCACCGAACTGATTTTCAGAGATATTGCGTTGTCTAGGTTTAGTTCTCAGCTAAAAGCCTGCTAGTGTCTAAATATGCCCGCAGAGATATATTGGGTACGTTCAGTACGCAAATCTGGGAAAAATCGGTTTTTACTTAATGTTTGCTCGATGAGCGCAGTAGCGGCGCCAGGATTTTTGTTGAGGTAGGCCAACCATTTGGAGGCCCCACCAGAATTATGGAGCCCCCCCCCCACCACAATTTTTTCAAATCCGTCCACGTGCATAATTTAATATTTTTGAAGCAAGTGGTGAAATTTTTGTGTAAAATGGGTACGGGACGAAAAATTAGAGTTAATTAGGAATTTAAACATTACTAAAAACTGAGTGTGTGTTGATCCTTTTTTTTGTACCGATAACACTTAACAAATGAGTGGTTATTTACTTATTTCTACCACTGAATTCCAGTCTATCAATTTACATTCATTCCTTAGGTACTTCGAATGTACATGCCTTACATCAGAACTTACAACTTTACGAAAATGAATGTACGTAGGTACACTATGTAAGTTTAAGAACCATTAATTTGTAAAGATAAAATTAAAGATACAATTTCGATATAGTAGCGCTCGCGAAAAATTAAAACTAAAAAAACAAAGAAAAGGGACTCGTACCTTTGAAAGGAATAAAAACAGCAGTGTCGTTAAGCCCATCACTCGCATTGAATATTGGAAAAATAATAAATAAATAAACTATTTCGCAAACAAATTACAGAATTTTTTTATATTAAATAATTTGGAGGCCCATATATTAAATTTTGGAGGCCCCTTAAGACGACCTTTGGAGCCTCTACCAAATTTTCAAGTAGGCCCAGGCCTACCCCGGCCTATTGCTGGCGCCGCTACTGAGCGCTTATCGTCATAGTGACGTAGTTACTGAACGGTGTTAATTCTATTCAGCGCTGTTTTACGTCAAGACATAAAAAAAAACCTTCTCTCCGATATGGGTTTTTTTATGAGCATCGGATGCCCATCGTAACTTCAAATCGGAAACGTGAAAAATCGTACAGTAACAAAATGTTGTCATCGATTACTCAGCGATGTTTTTGATGAGCGTTACTGAACGTATACCCTTTATATACTATTCAAATACGATAACACGTTACTCAGTTCGGATGCAAGTTCAAGTACGAGCTGCGTGTGTGTTAGAGTCGAGAAATTATTTGATAAAAAAATTGATATAAAAGCAATGGAAGTCTAAAAAATATTTGATTACGTTACTTGTGGTGCTATTTATATTAGGTTAATTAGCTTTGTTAATTACCGAAATACCTTAGGATAGTGCGATAACGGTAATAGTTAGTGTAGGGAGCTGTTGGCTCGAACGCGTGGCATGCAGGGCTTGCCACCACCCTCCTATGCATTGTAACCCGGCCACCTGAATTAATGGCTTCAAAAGTCGCTTGATGACTTAGGCCTAAGGTGGTGTCTTGGGTATTAGCCTAGCTGATTATTATTATTATTGTTATTATTACCTTTCTATTGGGCCTTGCTAGACCCACCGAGTATAAGATCGAATTTTAACCAAATCAACAAACATTTAAATCAAATCGACTGAAAGTAACGGCGCGATCTATAAAATCGGTGTGGTGTGCTTTCCCCCTTTTGAGTTCGGAGGCGGTGAAGGTTTGGCCGGTTTTTCGTGTGAGAGAAAAATATTTTTCTGGCAAACCCGTAAGAAATTGAGAACAGTCGATTTTTAGGAGTAGCGTAGTTGCTAGCCTAGGCTTCACTAATTTCCGGCTTTCCGCGCCGTTTTTCTTATTTTAAATGATTTTTGTAATAAATGTATGATGGCAAATACTAGTCATAAATCCACGGGTTTAAAAAGAAACTTAGACCATGAAAATATTCATATTAAACCCAAACATACTTCAACACCTAGGGTCCCTCTTACAACTCCTAAAAGGTAAGTCTCTAAAATATTCATATAAAGACCGGACATAAGCCGAATTCTCTTAAACCAAAGAATAACAAAAGTTGTTAGTCTAGCTGAACTAGCTCTATAGTCTGAATGAAAAGTTTGGCCGGTTTTGGGCCGATTTTATAGAACTCACTATTTCCCACGAACTAACGCATTCATACGTATCGGATGACGTCAGTTTTAGAGAACCAATGAGATCTCGAGCGCGAGGGCGCGCCGAGGGCGCGCCGGGGATTTCCTGATATGCTCAAAATCGTCTCAAAATTGTCACGCATTCTTACTAATATTAATTATTAAAGACATTAAGTTTCATTTCATTATCAGATAGTTTAATCTCGATTGACTTTCGCTTTAAGCAGGGCCGTCACCAGCCCAAAAAATTAGGTAGGGCCAATGGGCCATGGTAGGGCACATTTTGAGGTCTATAGTAACCGGGCTCGCTTCGCTCGCTCCACGGCTACACAGAGTAAAGACGACTTTTATTAGTATTCACAATAACTGAACTCATACTTCGTGTATTTCCTCTATAAAAAACGCAAATTAGCAATGACACTTTAAATTACAATATTTTAATTTTCCTATATGTACAATAATTATACAATCAGTTTCCGAGATAGATAGATCAATCGTTTTATTAGTTTAATTATAAACCAACGACTACCGGGTAACCTTTCACGAGCTGCACTTACTCCGATCCCTGGAACTAGGCTATGCCTGAATTTCTCTAATTCTCCGGTAGAAGTCGGAGCTCTGCTGATATATTACTAAATATGCCTAGGCGGATATACGGGTCTAATTCTCGGATCGTACTTTCGATCGTATATCGTACTGACCGCCTAAATATCGTACAAATACGATCCAGATCGTACATCTGGCAACTTTGGAAGAGGGAATGGGTGTTATTTGCGTCAGAGTGTTCAGCGATATCTAGATACACGATATCTAGATACGGATCTAACTACGTTTTTACCTCTCCGAGGGGACAAAGTCCCCTAGGAGGGGTTATACAACGACCGTGTCTGTCTGTGGGTGGGTCTGGGGGTGGGTCTGTGGGTAGGTCTGTGGGTGTGTCTGTCTGTCAGGACTGCGAACGCGGTCGCATTTTCGGTGCAAAGTGTAATCACTGCGTACGCAGTTTCTCAAAGGGTTGGCAAAACCACCGTGTGACGGTGAGCGTTAACGGATGCATTTGCGGTTTGGTTTGGATGGTGTTTTTTCGCTCACCGTCGTGACGGTTTGGTGTATTACGGTTTTTGTAATGTTTATGCGTAGGTTGTGAGTGTTGAATTTGT